>NW_006431210.1:2198688-2247718 GCF_000325575.1 Pteropus alecto
TTAATTAATATAAGTATTTAAGGTTATAGTTTTTCTCTGAACATGAATATAGACATAACCTATAGATACTGATATATAGTAGTTTCAATTATCATTATATTTTCTAAAATTTGAAATCGTGGTTATTTGGACCTTAGTAATCTTTCTAGTAGGTTAAGGATAACATCGAATTCTTTATGAATAATGTCTTATTTTAGTGGAACTTTTGACAGGGTACAGTTTTCATTATTTTGTGAAATAGAAATTAGTCCCACTTTTGAGTAGAGAGGGGATCCAGATTGATATTGTCTAAGAAGATTCTGGGTTTTTATTATTGATGTCCTTAGAAAACTTGGTGCGGGCCACCATTTAAGAAAATATGATCTATAATTTTGGTTTTATTTTCTCTTCTGTAACAGCAGTGCTGGGCCCTAGCTATGGCTGTCCAGGCCTTGGCCCCACCACAGCCCAGTGAAGTTAGCTTTGGTGTCCTCTACATATCTCAGTAGCCTTTGCTTTCAAAGAACTGGTGAAAAATATGGATTTGAGTTGAAATTCATATTTATTTCTCACTATTGTTTAGTCCTTGTCCCTCAATGACTTACAGATCCCTGGAGATGAATATTAATTAAAATATTCTTGCAAAAAGGAATAAAGATTTCTTTGAAAGGAAGGAGTGAAGGTCACAGGGGGCCTTTTGCATTCCCGAGATTTTGCTTTATTCCCCATTATGTGATTTGTCACCATATTTCCGCACTTTCTTCCTACAAAACTTTTTCATGTGTTTTTAGTTTTTGTATCACTCAAGGTGATTCTGGTTGATAACATTCTAAATTTATTTTTACTGTATTGATTGCTATGACGGGTATGGTTTGGGAAAGAGAAAGGAAAAAGCAGTTGCCTGAAAATTAAACAAGGGAAAAGTAGCCTTTCAATGGCTTCTTACCATCCAGGGAGGAAACAAGAATATTTGCTGCTGTAATGTGGTCTAAGGCATATTCATAATTGACATTGAAGTGAAGGGCATTATTGGTGGGTCTCAGGTGATTTCATTTCGAATGCTTTTCAGTTGGGCTGTAACCCATCACTCACTTTCTGAAACATGTTTGTTCAGAGCTGTGAACTATCATAAGGAACGAGCCAGAGAACAGAGTCATTGGGAAAACAAATCTCTCTCTTTTTAAGCTATTTGCACATTTAGATAGCCTATCTGTCATTACACTAATTCCTGAGGAAATTAAATAAGACAGGCACTCAATTTACTCTTTAATTTACTCATTAAGACACTCAGGAAGAGGCTGAAGGGGATCACTCCGTCTGGAGGGAACATGAAATCACAGTGTAAAAGAAGCAAACTGATTCTACCCGCCAGGAAGCCTTCCTTTGCTGTTTCAAGGTTATGTAACAAAGATAAGTCCTGTTGTGAGTATGGATAGATGTAAAATCCTGTTGACATGGAAGTAATTTCTGGAGGCCCTAGAACACTCAGCCACTAGTCAGGCTGCTTTTCTTCCTCTCAGTTTCTTGGTAGGCCAATCCCTATGAAATTATATATCATGTGTTAAGAAGTTAAAAAGCATACATGATTTTGATAAAAATGCAAGCGATTCGAATAACCTATTGGTAAACAGTAGAGATTCCTTTTCTCCTTCTATAAAATATTAAGAAATAAAAAAGACTCCAGGAGGACCTCCAGATTCTGATACAGACTCTTCGTTTAAACTTTGTTTTTTCTACTTTCTTTTCTTCTCTTGCCACTATGGAATTTGACAGGTTCCAATGAAAGAGTAGTAAGGACAAAGGTGAAATGTTTTAAGGTTAAATTACACAGCTAGAGAGTCTCAATCCAGACTCTGAGAAGGAAAATCTTTCGGTTTGACAACAGTATGGTTTGCTTCCCTTCCCTTCTTTCTCTTTCCCCTTCTCCCTCTTCCTCCTTTTCTTCTTCTTCTTCTTCATCTTTTCCCTCTCTCTCTCTCACCCTCTCCTTCTCACCTCTCGTTAAATGGAAATATCTTTTCCACATATGAATTTTTTTTCCTAAAAGTAGATGGCCTGCACTGATGGCCTATATTATTTCCTTAAACTCTCTTTATTATCCTCAGCTCCTCTTCCATACCACATTATACAATGCCTAGTGTGAAGTCTGAGTGAAAATAAGTCAATTCATTTTTCAAATGCTCAGATAACATATAACTTTTATATCCAAATGAGCATTTTGACCTTCACTGTGGCTTTGGGTGGTACCATTACAGTAATGAGATCCATGCTGAAAACATGAATCTTTCACTTCATGAACTGCCTTATTTTCTTACAGCAGAGTGTTGTACAATCCTTTTAGGTATCAGAGGCTTCATTTACTCAGTATACATCAACAGAAAACCTGTTATGAACTTGCACTTATGTGAAATACAAATGTCATCCTCATTGCTTGCAGCCACCCTGAAGAACCTGGATCATAATTTTGCTCTGCACTCAGAACTTGTTACTACACTCCCTGGCAATCTTTGCTCATTGGAAAACAGCACAGGTTTGTTTTTGAAGACAAAAAGCTAAAACAAAAACAAAAAGCCTCTCTTAGATTCATCCCCACCAAGCCATTCTGTTGACTCTGTAATAGTCACTATAGCCACTCTCTCTCATTCATTCTCTCTTCCTGCACCCTCTCTCTCTCTCCCTCCCTCTCCCACTTCTCTCTCTCTCTCTCTCTTCTCTCTCTCTCATTGAAATTCCCGAGAAGAAGAAATATTCCTAGTTGTAGGAGAGCCAGTTAGGTTCTAAACTGTTTTGTCTTTTTTTGTTGTTGTTGTTTTTGGTGCTACTAACTGGTAAGAAAGAGGTTTAGGAACAGTTAAATCTTTTGGACTTTTATAAGTCGAAATGATTTACCTGGGCGCAGAATTTCTCTTTCACTCGCTTGTATTTTTCAGGAAGAAATAGGGAGGGGTAAAAGAGACTATTAGAGAAAATGGGAATTATATTGAATGTTTGGTTATTTCAATACTCTGCTATTTGGCAGAGTATTATTTAATTGCTTCCCTGAAGTATTTTCAGACTGATGCAGTTTGGATATTCTGAGAAGCAGACAGTGAGTATTGAGCATAAGAGATTTATTGATGGGTATCACTTGTGTAAAATAAAAGGGGAGAGAACAGCATGGTGCAGGGAGAACCTCAGACCATGATGCAGATCTAACAAAGATTTAATCAAGTGTCAACCCACTGGGGAGCCTTGCGGCAAAGATCGTCCTTAAGAGGGGTCTTGTTTGGAGTGGAAATAGCCAAACCCTAGACAGCTGCAACCATCAGTCATTGGCTGGAGGATCTACAAGAAGAGCAAGGCCTCAGCTCACCATCCTGTAGGCACTGTGGCTGGAGGCTGCCAACTAACCTTACTCCTTGCAGCTGAATGTTTAGGTCTTTCTTAAAGGTGATCTGAGCAGCACAGGACATGACTGCCATGGTCCCCAAGTCTGTCCTTCAGCTTGTGATCCTTCCTCCCCTAGACTTTGGAGCATCTTAGGTGGAGATGTCACACAGAAATGCAGAGAGAAAGAAATAGTCAAATCTTGGCTTTTGAATTCTAAAATGAACTTTTGATATGCATAGCTATGACAGCTGTTTGAAAGAAAAGTGATTATATTTATCAAGAGCCTGAGTCATACCTAGTGAAGGATAGAATAGGACAATTCTGAGACCAGAGAAGGTTATTGCCCCTTTTGAGATGGAGAGGAAGTAGAGTGAGAATAAAAAGAAATGGAAGAAGCGGATGTACCTGGGCTGAATCTTGGTGAAGAGGAGAACAGAATGGGATAACCCAGACAGAGGAAGGATCTGAGTGCCTGACATGGGGACAACACTCTGAATATAACTCTTCAAGTCTTTGGCCAAGGGACTGAGAGTGGGGCTGAAATCCAGTTTGGACACTGCTCCAAAGCCATCAGACCATGGAGAAAGAAGGCTTTTTCTTAGTCTGCCCAGAAGAGGTGCATTTGGCAATTCATCCACAAAGAAGGGATATTTTCTTCTAATTTACACAATGTTCTTTGTATACCAGCAGGGGCCTGCCAATGCATTTCTTCCTGTACGGAGTCTGAGAAAAATTACAAGGTTTCAGAAGTCTCTCCATCCAAGCAAGTTACAAATGAGGTGAATATAAATATCAGGTGGGGTGTTTATGATGATAGGCCTGAAACATCCTTACCAGGTCTTGTAGCACAGTGCTGGAAAGGCTAGAATTTCTCACCTCCATGGCCAGTACTGAAGTGGTACCAAAGCCAGATCTGGAGAGGCCTTAAGTAGAATAAAGAACTTTTCTGAAGAAATAAGTAATCAAGAGTAAAAGAGTATATGAGAATTAGTGGATGGCAAATGGACAAGTAATGTTGATTGATTATTGTTCCCCTCTGAGTATTATGTAAATTCTGGGGACTAGTGATAGCTCTGGGGAGAAATGGGAAGGATCTTATTTGTATTGACAGAAAGTTTCTTGTATGAGTAAGATTACCTCAGTTCACTGAGGTTAAATTTCTGCCACTCAGAGGAATAGGGGCCCGAAGTAGTTGACTGGTAGACAAATTAAGATATATACATTTGTTTTCAGTTTAGTTTGTGACTGGAAAAAGTAGAACCTCCTATACATTAATAAATAATCAAGGTTCCAAGTTGAAGTGAACTGCCCAAAGTCTCCAAAATAGATAAGTGGAAAAGCAGGACTCAGACTCAGGCTTTATGACACCAACCCCAGTGTTCTTTAACTTACAGCACCTCATTTCCTCTCTGCAACCTGTTAGGAAACTCGGCTTGCACTGTGCAGTATTTGGCACACAGCAGGTACTAGATAAATGCATGCCAGTGAATGTTAATTGATTCATTTGCTACATTCCTGAAGGTCGAATTAGCTGCACATACAAGGCTGAAAGGCTTTAGTCCTGTGCTTTAATTAGTAAACCGTGATGAGCCTAAGTGCTTTAGAGAAAGGGAGAGAGGCATTTGAAACCAGAATTTTAAATGATCAGAATCGCTGATCTGTTTACACACATGATGCCAGAATCTCGCTGGTGAGTATCGCAGGAGCATTTTAACAGCCAAAGCACTGTGCACAGAGCTAGCACCCTGCAATGACATAGCTGAATGTAAATCTCTTTCTTGTGAGGATCCTATCTACCTTTTAGCCCAGATAGCAGGCCTCTCAGATCTGAGGCTTATGTTTCCACTGCTGTCTACGTCACAACTATCAAGTCTGGGAGCCAGACCAATTTATATTTATATTTTATATTTTTAACACAAAGTGTTTAATATACTTACATCGATTCATAAAATAAATTCTACTTTAACTCACATACACACACTTAGATATACACACATACAAAGCGAAGTATGCATTTACTGGCAGATTTCTTAATTTATGAAGCCATTTTAAGCACTGAAAATTCAATGCTGAAAAGGAAGATGTACAAAAACACGAACAACCTAAATGCCCATCAGCAGAGGAATGGATAAAGAAATAGTGTTACATTCACACATGGAATGGTATGTAATAATATAAAAGAACAAACTAGTTATACACACAATAGTATGGATGAATCTTCATCCATTATGCTGAGTAAAAGTGCAAAAAAATTATGCATTTATATAAAGTTCTAGAATAGGCAAAATAAATATTTGGTGAAAAATAACAGAAACGTAGTTGCTTCTAGGATGAGGGTTACTTGAAAAAGGACACAAGAGAACTTTCTGAAATAGAATTGTACATTAAAGATCTGTGAATTTTACTGTATCTGAATGATAGCTCAATGAAAAGAAATTAATCGAATTAAAGAAAGTGAAGCTCTAATAAAGGATTGAAGAAATGGTTGCAAGTGAAGATGTCAAGAGAGATGGGTATAATGGTGATTGCCATTATTTGCCTTGTCTCCAAGACCACATCTACTTTATTTGGCAACACTGGACTCCACTGAAAGAAGTGCTGGGTAATTTCCTTAGTGGGAATATAGCTCTAGGGATAATTCATCCCTGGCTATATGGAGGATATCTAAAGTCATTTTTAATACAGAAAGCTTATTGTATATTTTACATAACCAAGAATATCAGATTAGAACAGGTGTATGTCCTAAAAATCAATTAAACATTTTTAAAAAATCACTCACTCCCACTTTGTCCAAAGAAATTGGAAGTCAAAGATTTTGACTGAAGTTATGATATTTTAATCTTGAGTTGACTCCTGGTTTGTTATTTAATTTATGATCTCACATATAATCAATTGTCGTATATAACAGTGCCTTGTAAATCATAAAGTGCTACATGAATATATACTGTTATGGCTATTATTACTATTTAAATTAATGTGGAAACCTCAATCAAAATTTCTACCTTTACATTAAAAGGCTAGGGATATAGTAGTTATAATATGTTAAATGGGCATACTGTGCTCTTACAGTGACCTTGATTTTGTTGAAAATTGTGACTTGTTTATATGTGACCATATGTCTTTCCCCACCCTTACCCTACACTCTAGCACATTTTCCATTCACTCCAATCTTGAGCAGTCATCTACAGAATAACACCATTACATCTTTGTTTAAACCATATTTTGACAAGTACCAGGTATTTTGTGTGCAGCGAGTGTTGGGGTACAGCATGAACCCCTGTTGGTCCCTTTAAATCACGGCCTTGGTTTATTTTAGTGTAAAATCCTTAGAATTTTCATTTTTGCTAAGTCAGTTCATTTGCTTTCCCCTCACTGCCCCCCCACCCCGCCCCCACCAGCCATATTCTGATGGCTGGCTGCATTTGCTGAGCAAATTTCACTTTAGCTTCATATAAAAAGAAGCATCAGGTAAATAGAATTTGGCACCATCTGCTTGAAACTTAGTCATGATGTATTGGTGACTTTTTCTAGATGATAAAAACTTGGAAATGCTAAGTGCACATTGAAAGCAATATTGCAGTAATTTAATGCACAGGTGTCTAAGGCACTGCTGGCAAGATGGACAAGGGAATTGAAAGACTGCTTGTAACTGCCTTAGGCTTTAGGAAATTAAAGAACTCCTGAGAGAGATAAGCTCCTCCAGGTTCCTGGCTTTTCATTTGTAATTCATGTGAAAGATCTCAGAGTACATTTAGTCCACATTATTTGTCAAATACTTTTAGGAATTGTAGAATTAATTGAAGAGAACAGATTTTTGTAATATCCATATAAGCTTAGCAGCTCTCTTTATAAGAGAAAATGCTATCCAAATTCAAATGCTACAGAAAGACATGGCCGATGACTCGGTATTAAGATGAGAGGCAGTTTAGCATAGTGTTTTCCAATTGGACTCTGGAATTTAATAGAATTCTCTTCATTTACTTATTCTATTATTTCCTTGATATGTGATCTGCAATTAATTAAACTCCAAAGCTTCAGTTTTTGTATCTATAAAATGGGTATATTTGTAATAACTATTTCAGCTATTGATTGCTGTGAAACAAATCACCCCAAAACTTAGTGGCTTAAAACAATTATACTGTGGGATAACTAGGTGATTTTTTGTTTGTTTGTTTGTTTCATGTGGTATCAGCTTAGGTACTAGGAAGGCCAGAGTCATCTGAGGGCTAGACTGGGAACTCAGAGTTGTGTTGTTGACTAGGGAGTCTTTGGTTCTTTTCTACATGGCCTGGCATCTGAGTTCTAAGAAGGAACATTCCAAGAGTAAGCACTCCAAGAAGGAGAAAGTCAGAAGCTTTCAGGCCAAGGCCTGGGCACAGAATCAACACAGCACCATTTCCGCCAAATTCTATCAATTGATCGTGACGATTAAATAAAGCGTGAGCATTTTACACAGACCTTAGTTCATACTAAGCCTTTATTCAGTTGTTACTAATGTTGATATCATGCCAATGTACTATGGTAACTTTGTTAACTTAGGTTATAGATGGCATTAGGGCATCTAAGATTAAAATTTGGGAGACTGAAACATACATAGACATTATAAAAGTAGGTCTGTAAAAGTCAACCTCTCTCAGTTTATGATTAGGAAACTGAGACACAAAGCAAAGTCTAACTTACTCAAGGTCACGCAGTTCATGACACAGTTGAGTTTGAGAACTGATCGTCCAAGTCCATTGTTTTTACAGTGGGCACATTTCTTCCTTTCTCAGGGGCCTCAATTCCTCCATTCATAAATTGGGGATAACAGTAATACTCTCCTTAAAGTGTTGATGTAAGGATTTAGTGGCTTAATGAATGTAAAGTGCTTATTACATTCTGATGTGATACATTCTCAGCAACTGCTTGTTACTACTTCTACAACAATTCTCTACATTATTACTATTATCATTATTATTTTCATCATTACTATTACTCCATGCTGTCATTGGAGGGGCTTGAGCATATATTATTTGGCTTGATGTTGTTTTGGATTTGGGGTCCAGGTTGTACCTTCTTCAATGTCCTCCCTAAAGTAAAAGTATAGCATTAATTGTGGTTGAAATCAATTTTGCTATACTCACTATATCCTTTCTTTCCTTACCTGTGAAGTTATACAGTGCACTTAAGATCTGAGAATTCAGAATGAGGCTTGTTGTTTTTTGTAACTCTGAGGAAAGCTATTCCTATGCCTCTAAACACCATCTATATACCAACAACCTCTATGTTATAAATCCTATTTTATAGGTTTATGTTATAAATTAAATATTTAACTGTCTATTCAACATCATTCTTTTGATAATTAAGAGTCATCTCAAACTTAGAATGGCCAAAATTGAACTCTTGATCTTTGCACTAAAATTGCTTAAGCTTCTCCATTTTAACTGATGGCAACTCCATCTCTCTATTACTTAGGATATAAGGTGAGAGGCCAGCAACATTAGTATTATCTATGCTCCTCTTTTGCTCTTAAACTCTATGCTCCTCTTTAAAAAAGACCTATTGGTTCTGTCTTCAAAATATACTCAGAATCTCAATAATTCTCCTCACCATGGATATCACTCTGGCAATTTTCATCTCTCTCCAGGATTTCTGCCACATTTGCCAAATGGTCTCCTATTTTCCATCCTTGCTGCCCCCAAACATATTCTCAACACAGTAGCCAAAGAGATTCTTTTAAAAACATAAATTGGGTCATTTTCCATCTCTACTCAGAACTCTGAAATAGTTCTTCCGAATAAAAGCTAAAGTTCTTGCAGTCCCGCAAGACCCTACCCAACCTGCTTTCACCCCACTTTGCAACTTCTGTAACTCTTCCCCTCGTCGCTCTGCTTTCCAGCCACACCAGCCTCCTTGCTGTTCAGCTAACACTCCAGGAATACTCCAGCTCTGATGTCCTTGCCTACCTGATTTCTCCAAATATCCACTTAGATAACAACCCCCTTTCTTTCTTTTCACCAAATATCCACTTAGATAACAACCCCCTTTCTTTCTTCACATCTTTTCTTTAAATCTCACTTTCCCAATGCTAACTATCTTGACCACCTTACATAATAATGCAGCCTATTCCTACCCCACTGTCCCACTGCATTCCCCATCCCCTTTTTCTGCCCTACCTTTTTGTTTTGTTTTGTTTTGTTTTGTTTGTTTTAGCACATACTCTCCTGCTAATCAGTATAATTTTTTGATTTATTATGTTTATTTTTTCTCTATCTCTCCTAACTTGAATGTAAACTCAATGAGTCAAGATTATTTAAGTAATATATTCCAAGTGCCTATAAGAGTGGTTAGAAGGTAGTAACTGCTTAATAAATATTTGTCGTCAAATGAACTATTTCTGGTATTAAACTAAAAGAAACTGCCATTGAATCAAGAAAACTTCCACTAAGGCTGTTGTGTCTCTAGACGGTCTCATCCACTTACGTGGATGGCTTTAATACAAGCTCTACATAGTGACTCCCAAAACTACTTTTTCCAGCTTCTATCTCTCTCTTGCACCTAACTTCAATATGCAACTCCCTAACGGATAGCTCCATGTGCATATCCCAAAGACACATGAAATTCAACATGTTAAAATTTTAATTCTTCATCCACCTATTTCCTCTTCCTTCTCATGTGTACATCATTTCAGAGGATGGTACCATTCATATAGTTCAGAAACCACTGAGGTATAACATTATCAAACAGACTAAGGCCTCATAATAATTAGAATTAGAGTAAACACAGAAACGATGTGGCACTCTTTTTCAGTTTCTGTTTTGGTCAAAAAACATGTAGAAATTTGAATTTAACCATAGCTATGGAGAGGTGCAAATGAGCTAAAGTTGTATGTAAAGGTTTAATTTTAGTGATAGACTATTACCTCTTATTTAAGTAAAGAGGAAATTGAGGACATTGGAGGAAGGGTATTGGACAGTGAAAAGGATGGAATAACTAAATTGAAAAAAATGACAGAATTGAATAATTATGAGAACCAAGTTATCAGAAAGAATAAGCTGAAAATACAGCAAATTTGGAATTTTGATTTTGGAAGTCATCCAGTTATTGGTAGTAAGATATGGGTTATAAAATTGTGGATGAATGGAAGAGGTGCCAAGAAAGACAAGAAAATTGAAGGTGGGGAAGTAATAAATAGAGAGGCCAGGGTGTTAAATATATATCTGTGGGGTTATTTATGTCATCAGAGATTTTGACAGGCATATTAGTGGAGAATAAGATTGTAGGCTAAATGCCATTTTTCAGTGGCTATGAGAGAATGACTGGGATTCAGTGGATTACTTTAGACTTCTATAAACCAAGAAATTATCCTGAACTACTTAAATCTACTCACTTTCCAAGACTTACTGATTTCTGTTCAATATAGCTTCTGAATTCATTCACTTTTTTTCCATTTCCTGTACTCATGCCTTAGTTGATATTCATGGAATTTCAAACCTGGGTTATTGCAACAGTCTCTCAATTGGTCTTCTAAGCAGCTAGAAGTCCTAAGCATATTTTTAAAATGTGAATTAATTCAATACGTTAATAAGTGAATAAGTGACATTTATCTCAGGATCAAATGATGATATTACAGTGAACACTATGTATGCCTACCCAGCATACATTGCCAACTTCTTCTTAATAGGAAACTTTTTTTTTATTTTGTTCAGGTATCTGCCCTTCTTCCCTGTAGTCAAAAGCCTCCTGGGAAGCTGAAACCAGTCCATGGTCCAAAGAATCTCGATTAGGTTAAGGGCAATGTTTTTCAAAAAAGATTTCTTGACATTTTGGGTGGTAACATTCTTCTTTGTGCAGGGCTATCCTTATATTCCTGGACATTTAGCAGTCTAGATATTTCCTGCTAAAAGTTGTCCAGTTATTGCTCAATGACATTATTATCTAATTTGTTATCCAGTAGTCTAAGGGTTCCAAGTAGGCATGTGATCCAGTTCTGACTATTACTAAAAAAAGAAAATTCTATCAAGGAACATTTAGGAAAAGTTTCTTCGCCTCATCAAAATCCAAAGAAGACATGCCCTTTTTCTCTAGATTATGTCATGTCTTCACTGATTACCTTGAAATGCTAGCTTGCTACCATCCTGAAGATGAAACTATCCCCAAGTGTGTAGTAGACATAAGCAACGTCAAAACCCTGGATCCTTAACTTTCTAAATCAGATAACTTCAAGGCCCATACTATCTTGATATTTCTTTTTATGTTAGAGAACAAAAGTTTTAGTACTTAGACCAGTTCAAGGTAGAGTTTCTATTACTTGCTGCCGAAAGCATCCTAAATAATCTCTATAATATACTTGGTTATTAAACTTACCAGGAAGCAAGGGAAATTTTCAACCATATAGCTCATTGTTTCTGAGAGGTAAAAACCAAATCTGTATTACCAGGCATTTCCCTCTCTTTCTCTTCCTAAGTTATCCAGAGAATTGATTTAAAAGCAGAGAAAAATCATTTGGAAAAAACTGCATGCAGCTTTGTTGGCTCAACCATGTATATATTGATTTCTTTGTTAGAGGGAAGGAGAAATAAGCTTCTATCTCCTGCAGCTTATTAGTAGGATCAGTTTTATTTCTAGATTGATCCATTACCTTCATTATTCCTCCCTTCTTTTTTTCTTTTAATGGACAGCAATTATTTTGAGGGCGGCTGGACTGAGGGTTAACCACAACTTTTCAGGGCACATACTCAGTGGAGTAAGTCAAAAAGACATTTATGGTTATTATAGGAAGGGAAATTTTTATCCAGAGAAAGAGCTCTCTGCATCAATAGTCCTAAGAAAGAAAGCACTATTTTTTATGACCAATTTTACAGTTTGGATTTGCCTTTGAATTACTAGCCACAGGGAGAAACAATCTGTACAGCAGAAACCAGAGAGAGAGAGGTAAAGAGAAACTTAACTGAAAGTAAAGGAGTTTTGCAAGGTTGGGACATTTTTTTCTGCATAATTCAAGGGGTAACACTTAAAAGCACTGATTATAAAGCTGACACATTTCAGAACTTATGCATAAATAGAAAATGCATCTTTTGATGTATTCCTTTTGAACAAGCCTTCATCTAGTAGATCACAGTGGACAGGGTTTCAGTTCTCCAGGTCTTGTTTCTGTCCCTTGAAGAGAATAAGAAATTGGGCCATAAACTTCTTTCTGGAACATGTAGACGAGAGAAGAATCTACATTCCTTTGAAGACTGTTTGGATATTCATCACACATGCCTGAAATATAGTCATTCTGTTTCAACAGCTCTTAGACCATTGAAACTGCCTTGCAGTAAAAGGAGGAGGTAGAGGGAAGGAAGAAGTCTTGAATGGCAGGAATGAAGAAGGCTTCAGGGGATACTGGAGGATCTGAAATTGTTCTCCAAAAGTCTTGACTGCCATCACTCTCCCTCCAATTTCTCACACAAAGAGCTTCCTAGTGAGCCCACTCTACATTTAAACAGTGACATCTTTCCCTCTAACAAGCTTAATGGGTATCAGGGTTAAATCACACAGTATTGCACTACTATAATATCGTAGCCCTCTTAGCTTTTCTCAGCTAGCTTCTATATTTATCTGAGTAGGAATTAGAAGTACTTTGTGTTACTTAAAGAAAAAAAAATGATTTATCTCCTTCCATTCTTCAAAGGATTGATATTGTTTATTCTCTCTAGTAAAAACCTAGTGGACATTTGTCTTTCTCTTCTTTCTTTCTTTCATTCCTTCTTTCATTTCTTTTTTTTTTTTTCCTATGCTTGCTGGCATTCTCCCTCCCTCTCTCTCTCTCTCTCAAATGCCTTATCCTCCTTACTATGATTGAAAAATTCCAGAGCCCATGTCTCGCTATAGAAACATAAAATTAGAGACCCTAGTCACACAGACTTTTAGGAAGGACTCAAATATGTGCATAAGTTTAATAAACAGATGAACTTTCACTAGACTGAGAATCCAAAAATAGTTACCAATGAAAGTGAGAGATGAATCTCTTCTGTTGGTTTATGGATATTATTTTCCAGTTGTAGAACTGTCAGCAGCAGCATGTCATGCCCTGTTCCAGTGGGGGAAGGTGCTATGTCACTTGCGGCATCTAGTCTTTCACTGTAGTCACTCTCATCCTTACAGGGCTGATTCTATAGCATGTTTTGGCCTAAGACAACTTTATGAAATGGGATAGAATTGCAGCTTCTCATCTCCTTCTTTCAAAGCCAGCTCACTGTCCCTTCAGATGTAATATGCTCATTTAAACTCTAGCCTCCTATTGTTTAATCCAAAACATTGATTCTAATAGAGGTGATTTTAAGCCAGAGGAAAAAGGGTGAGTTGTACCATGGTCAATTTATATTATGAGAATTCTTTTAGCTGGGTGCCAGTTGAGCTACAACTGCAGTTGAGTTTACCTGATTCTTCCTACTACCTCCTCTATGCCTTAGGTTCAACCTGCAACTCAAGTTCTTCTGATTTGTCTTTTAAATATATAACTCCCAAATCTTTATCTCTGTCTCTACCTATGTCTGTCTGTCTATCTATCTATCTATCTATCTATCTATCTATCTATCTATCTATCATCTATCTATTATCTATCTATCTATCATCTATCATCTATCTATATTTTATCTATCTATATATTTTTCTATTTTCATTCTTAAAATTCTTCTATGTAGTTTCAGTTTGGGGGAGGCAATGTGGAGAATAAAGTTAAATTTATTAAGTTAAAAAGTTAAATTAGTAGATTTTCCTAAACTGATCCTGATTATCTATCCAGCCTCATCTATAACAAATCTCTATCTTGATTTTCCCCTCCAGAAACATCATGCATTTTATATTTTGCCTCCCATAGATGCAACACACACACAGACACATGTACACCGTGCTGCTACACAATCAGTGCTTTGCTCAGTCTATTTCTTCCCTCTTAAGTACCTTTTCTTCTCTTCTGTACTCAGTTCTTTCCTGCTTATGCCTATGATATATGCTCTATGATCATCCCTAACGTATCCTTAACTAAGCACACAAATTTAGTGCTTCTGGCATTGAAATTAATGATTACTTCTACAATATTGAAATGAATTACTTTAGAATTTGGCTTCTCTGCTAGACTATGACACCAGGATTTTGACAAGGTGAAAGAAATCTGGATCCCTGATTGAATTCCTGGAACCAGTCTCTCCTCACTGCCCACTTGGGATGTAAACGGAAAGGCTTGAATCGGCTATCCAGCCTTACATTTCTGTTCCTTGCACTTGTATCTGAGGGCAGGACAGTGGCTGAGGCTGTGTATAAAGAAGTTAAAATTTAATTAAGATGAAAAAAGAATCTTATAAATTAATCATTCAGTTCCTTATTAAGTGTTGATATTCAGGGAGCATGGAAACATTTGGTTCTGCTAGGTGAGTGCCTTCTGAGCTGCCTGTGTTGGAGGCGATCCATCAAGTCCTGTCTCAAAATTCTTCTCTAGAAAATATTTCTAATTCTACTTCCAAACAGATGTAATTTTTCCTCCCTCTCTTCCCAACTTGACTCCCTTCACTGAATTGTTAAAGCACTTTTATAGCATTGAGGACAAGAACTCTGACTTTGGAGCAGGGAGACCCGTGTTCAAATCTCTGGCTCTGGTGCTACAGGGCTGTGTGACCTTGGGGACAACTCCTCACTTCTCTGAAATTCATTTTTATCCTCTGAAAATCTGGTATAATCACTAGCTCGGAGTGTTTATTTTGAAGATCAAATAAGAAAATAGATGTTAATGGTACAGAGTTGGGCATGTAGCAATTTAGTTACGGATGGTTGTTTTTGAAGATTATTATTTATGTATTCATTGTTGATATTACTGTTCTCTTTTATAGCACTTACCAAATCTATAATATTCTTGTTTATTTGTTTCTTCCCTGAGAACATAAAAAACTTTACTCTCGTATGTTTTGTTCATCATTGTATCCTGAGTGTCCAACACAGAGTAGGGCTAATATTTGTAGAATATGTTTTTACTAGTGCTATTATTCTATTATTCTGCCTTATATTATTGCTATTCTAGACTATGAGACCAATATTATTCATATACACCTGCTGAGAACTAAGCATAGTGTTTGGAAGAGTGTGGAAACTCAACATCTATTATTAAATGAATGAATAAAGAAATTAAAGCTACATTTGTCCCAATTATCCTTCTAAATAGAAACTCTTGATGATAGAGATTGTGGTTTATCTTTGTATCCATGGAGCCTAATAGGTGACGAGTAAACACTTGTTGAATCTTTTGTTAAAATTGAGAGGAGGGATTTGTGACTTAATTACAGAATTGAGATGAACTGAGTTCATTTCTGCTATTCCTTCTATTTTCTGTCTGACTTGGTTTATTTCTAGTCTTTACAGCAGAACCTGGCATGAGAATCTATCAACAGGAAGAGAAGAGGGATTAACTTAATAAGTACTGAATTATTGTTCCCAGTAAGACCCAGCAACAGCCCTTCCTAATCTCTACTCAGCCCCCGCAACTGCATCGTGGCACGCGAGAGTAAATAACATTGTGTTCCTACTTCCTCACCTGTCGTAAATTTGTTTGTGCCAGTGAAAATGAGTATCAGAGACAGACAGACCAAAAGGGTAAAATAACTCACATAAGAATAATAGCAGTTTCAGACGGTGTCTGGAAGGAAGGATTGGTTTTAGTTGGGAGTGGTGGTGCTGGGCTGATTATATAAACACAACAATCTTGAGCCCCTTTAAACACCAGCCAGTTTAGCTGCTCTCTCTCCTTGAAAAGAATGCTTTCTGATCTTTACTGCAGGGTGGAAGGGAAGAAATCTGACATTGAAGGGAGTTGACTGCTTCTTTCGGCATCTGGGACTATTCCTCTGATTGCTTTACCACGCAATTTTTCCACCTCTACCATCAATGATTAGGACCTGGCTAGTCCTCTCCTGCCAAGACGTCACCGGGAGTAACCAACAATATTTACCAGAGTAGAGAGAACTCATTGCAGAATGAACTGCCTGAATTCTCCAATCAGTATTTAACTTACAATAACTGGTTAATTCTCACCCTCACTCTCACCAGCTTGGTCAGGCACCTTAGCGCAGAGCAACCTGACAACATAAAGACTTGTAATCCCAATTCTGCTAGGCTCTCGGATCACTACAAAAGTCTTTTACTAGCTGTATGACTTTGAAAAAGTCGCTTAACCTCTTCGAGTCTTAATAGAAGATATAATGTCATACCTGCCTGCAGATACTGGGGTTAGCTTAGTCTTTTCATGTCTTTTGTGACTCTCAGATTATCTCATAATGAAACTGCTCTAAGTCATCCCAGTCTAGAGTAGTTGTAGGGACTTAAATGGGGACATATTGGTGGTATTCTCACAGTTGACCCCACTTGCCTTTCAAATCATCCCCAAACCTTCGATATATATAGATATAAAAAAATCATGTTGGAGCCACATGCAAGCTTGATAAAAACTAGAAAATACAGAAGAGCCTCTCCTCTGAATAAGTCATTTTACCAGTGTCCTCTCAGGTAGATAACAGAGACCCTTAAAGATGCTTGAATGGCAAGGACAGGAACATTTGTAGAAGCATAATCTTAACAGCCCGCAACTGGAAACAACCTCAAGTTGGTCAATGTCAAAACAGATGGAGAAATTGTGGTATATTAATACAACACAGTGATGAAAGGCACAAACTACCGATACATGCAACAATGTGGATCAATCTCACAGATATTAGGCTGTGTGAGAGAAACCAGACACAAGAGGGTCCATATTGTCTGATACCATTTCTGTGAATTTAAAGAACAGGCAAAATGACTTGAGAGTGATAGCATAGTGCTTACCTGGATGCGGAAGTGGGGACGTGAATATTGACTTGGGTATTAGGTAAGGAGTTATGGAAATGTTCTATATCTTGATCTGGTGGTGTGTACTTCAGTATTTATAGGTGTAAAAAATCATCAAGCTATATACTTAAGATTAGTGCATGAAATATATGTTGTATTTTAATAAAAGTAAGTGTATGTATTTATACATATTCATAATTATTCCCTGATTTGGAATACATATGTATATGTATAGATGTGTGTATATATATATATGTATATATGTATATATGTGTGTGTATATATATATATGTATATGTGTGTGCGTGTGTGTGTGTATATATATATATATATATATATATTTGTTTATTTTTCTCATGAAGGAAAATATAGAGGAGAGTACAAAGTTCTCTTCAATGAACAAATTACATGGTAGTGTTACCATCAATAAGAAATGGCATTTGGATTTAGATGCCTAGAGACTAGAATATATTTATAATTATTAGGAAATTATTTCTGAGAAAGCCCAATCCCTACTAAATTACTAATCAGTCTCTGACTGGTGACCCTGAAGGTAGACTATGAATCAAACGAAATTTATTTTGATAGGATCGAATTGTATTGACATCTCAGTAATGGTCACCATGCCTCATTAGTTAGCACAGGGAAGATTATAGTAAATGATCAATCACTGAAGTTCATTCAGAACTGTTTTTTAAAATGTACAATCCTTGTGCTAAAAACACAATGAAGTTCATTAATTAGGAGGCAGTGGATGTCTCTCTCTGTTTTTTTTTTTTTAATCATATGATTTGATTTATTTTTTTGACTCATAAATTAAGGCCAAAGAGAAAGAAAATTACTACCAGCATTAATTTTTTTTTCAAACTTTCTAAATGTAGAAAAATTAGAAGTTCCCTATCCTCTTCCATTTTCTAAGAAAGCACAGAAGAAAAGAGAATAAGATTGCTTTTTCTCGGGAGGAATACTTTGTAGAAATGCTAAGAAAATAACACATTTTCCCCAATAAAGAGCCTTTTGTTATTCCTCGGGTTAGTTGCATGACCGCAAAGAAAGGAACTACAATCACACTGAGATTATGAAGAATTAGAAAAAGAAAAAAATATATATGTATGTGTATGTGTATATATATATGTATGTGTGTACATATATATAAACTTTTTAAGATAATTCTTTATTATTCTTTGATAAGAAAAATACTTCAGAGGGGATTAAACTCCACCCTTGTTTTACAAATGAGGAAACTGCAGCCAAATAGGTAGTTACCTGTCCAAGGTCATCCTGTTACAATGGTTCTCAAAGCATCCTTCAGGGACCAGCAGTGTCAGCATCAACCTGGGAACTTGTTAGGAATGCAAATTTCCCTTCCCCACCAGAGACCTACTAAATCATAAGCTCTGGTGATGGCGCCCAGCAATCTGTTTTAACAAGCTCTCCACCTGATTCTGACACAGCTAAAATTTGAGAACTACGACCAGTGCTTAGAGAGGGAAATAACACTTTAACAGCTAAAACCAACTTCTTGCTGGGAGTCGTATTTTCCATAAT
Organism: Pteropus alecto; assembly: GCF_000325575.1. Taxonomy (NCBI): domain Eukaryota; kingdom Metazoa; phylum Chordata; class Mammalia; order Chiroptera; family Pteropodidae; genus Pteropus; species Pteropus alecto. The sequence continues at coordinate 2,217,418 of NW_006431210.1, forward strand.
TCCTCATGACAAAGCCAGGGATAGAGCTGAGTAGGAAACTGAAACTCATTCTTGAGCACTACTTAGACAATGTCAGAGAACCCTCATTATTTCTATTACATGAAAGTGGCCTTTAGAGGAAGCTAGACTACTGTAACAACAATAAGATTGTAAGAAAAAAGAAAAATGTGTCAATTTAGCAAAATCTTTTCTTAGATGTGGGAAATAAACTTTTATTTTGGTGTTTTTTAACCGAGTCCCTCAATATTTATGAGTATTTCTTATGCAATGTATATAGGCTATTCTGGAGATCTAAAATGCTTATTTCCAGCACAATTCATGCTTCACTAGTTTTGTTTTATAGGTGTGACTTTTGGAAGCCTGCAGGGCAAACCCCTTGTCTTCTTTGGGTCTCTTTCACAGCTCACAAATGGGGGCAAGGCAGACACCCTACATTAGTGAAAGACAAGCAGCAAAGTTTTTGATAACCAGTAAGCACAGACTCCTCTAAAAGGAGCAGCTCCTTTGCTCCTCTAGCCAACTGTTGCTGCATCAGAATACAGACCCAGCAGCTACAAATCTTCCAGTTGTCCCTAAAAAACATAAATATGAATGTTGGGGGGAAATTCATGGGTTTTAAATGTTAGCCGTAAATTCATATTTTCAAACATCATGCAAGCCAAATCCAATGTGTGTGTGGACCATGTTTTTGATTTCTGGTGTGTGATACATGTTATCAGGCTTGGTGACCAGATTTGCCCAGGGAGCACTATCTACCTGGGATTAAGTCAGAGCATGTAGCCTCAATCCACTAAAACTTTGCACCAGAAATGCTCTGGCTCTGGAGACTATACAGACGTTGTGGTGTGCCTGTTCATGGGTTTCAGGACAGGTCAGGTATTGCCTTCCTCGGTGACCCTTTCTCTACCTAGCCAACACCACTTTTTATGGGTTTCTTTTCGGAATTTTTTATGTCAGTCTTAGGCCAGTCTGATTCTACACTCTCTGACACCATTTAATATCATGGTCACGAACGCTTAAGGAAGTTGAAGCTCACAGGCATGTTGACAGTGCTCTGGGCCTGGTGCCTCACTTCCAGGTAAGGACATAGGTAAGGGGAAATCCAGTGACTTGACCGGGGTCAGCAAATAGTTATGCAGTAGCGGTAGGTATAGAAACTGGGACTCTTACGTCCAATTCACGGTTCTTTACAGCTGATGATGCAACACCATCTGCTCAAAGGGACTATGGAACCTTCAGAGATACAGAAAAGCTATTCTGAGCTCCTCCAGGCCATGCAGTGTCAATTTCTGATGCACAAAGTAAAAACCATCAATAACCATCTAATAACCCTCTCCCTACCTAGCTGAGGGAATAATTAAGAAGATAATGCTAACTTTCCAAAAAAGAAATGCATTATTTAAATTACCATCAATTTCCAGTTTATTGCCCTCTATGCCATAATTTTTTTTCACAAAATATGATTAAATGTCATATCTCGGTGGAATGCTGAAATGTAGTATCACTATATTGCAATCTTTACTGTGCAAGGATATTTTGGTTCATGTTTATTTCCTGATGGGCTCACATATGAAGTAAGAGTAGCTGGTCTTACATACTGCTACTATTTTCTAATAGTTATTTTATTATTTTTATTTTTAAAAATAACCTTTGAATTATGAAACTTTACTTCTCAAAGGTATGTAAGTTATCATCTACTTCAATGTTTTCTAAACTTTTGGCTGGAGAATCTATTCCTCAAGTGAAATGTTATGAGGCTATCCAATATATGAACAGAGCTGAAGCAATGGTGAGGATTCTAGAGCCTCTCCAGCAAGGCTTTCTCCTATTGCTCTTTCTTAGACAGTTTTGGCTGCATAAACCCCAAAATCTCAGTAGCTTACCCTTATAAGCATTTGTTCTTTGGAGATTATGCTGATCCAGGCAGGGCTTATCTGAAAATCTCTCCTTCAGACTGTCATCTGGGCTCCATCGTGTGTGTTGGGCTCAGGTCTGCTCTTCCTCATGTCTTATGTGGGTCCCAAGTTAAAGGGGCAGGCAGTAGTAGGAAATAGCTATTCTTATGGCAGATTGTGAAGTTTAAGAAGGCAAGCTCTATCCCCAGGCACATTTCAATCCTCTGATCTTGTCCTGTCTGCTAATATCTCACCAACCAAAACAATTCACATGGCCAAGCCCAGAATCAAGGTCCAGGGAAGAACACCCTACTTACCATGAGAACACTGCATAGGTGTGTATATATAATTCTGTTCTAGAAGAATGAAGATTTTAAACCATAAATTCAGTCAGCCATACAACCGTACACCATGGTGATCTTGGAGCCAACTCTGTGTAACTCGTAAAACAACATCAAGCAGTTCTAAACCATGCATTGAATCCAACCTTCTCAGTTTACCAATGGGCAATACTGGGGCATAGACAAATTAGCGACTTTCTCAAGGCTACTCGGCTAAACACAGGTCTAGAACCTGGCTGACTCAAAGTTCAGGACCTTCCCCACCTACTGTCATATATCTACCTTCAAGAAAAGGCCCAAATCACTTGGATTAAGTAGCAACACTATAAATATAATTTCAAATTTACTGAATTGTCCTTATTTTGTCACCAGGTTTAGAAGTCTATTTAGTAGAGACAGGAAGGTAGCCTGAGCACAGTGTAGGAAATGGGGCCATGTTCCTTCAAGATCTGCCATTTAGTGGCAGTGTAATCTTGCATACAGTGTTTGGTTCTTTAAGCATCATTTCTAATTGTCAAATAGGATAATAATGGTGCCCTCAGAGGGTTTGTGAGCATTAAGTATGCGATACTCAATAACCATGAGGTTTTATCCCATTGGTTTATTATTCAGTAGCCAAGAGCTATTCCTTCCTTTTCCTGTATAATTTTGGGAAACTAGAAAAAATTCCTGTTTTTTTCAGGAGCATATCCTTCTTACTGAAGACATAAATAATACAGAAAGACCAATTCTCCATATAGCAAAGGGCAAAAAGGTCAATCTTCTTTGCCCAGTCTCCCAGGTTTTACTAATATGGAGTTTCTTAAGATACGATCAAATTAAATGACTGCTGTGAAGTCAAATTCCAAGATACAATATGTGTTTAGTAATTATTGTAATAGCAAAATTCAAAAGGCTTAAATAATTTATTCTGTAGTGAAATGTTTAAAGGCCATTTGGTCAGCAGGGTGCCTATTTGACATGTAGCTAATGTGCTTTCTTCATTTTTTCTTGATGGTCAGGTGGCATAATCAGAACCTCTGTGACATGTTTGTCTTACTTGAACATTTTATCATCTTGCATTGCTCTTTTAGCTTAAAATTAGTGCTTGTCCTTCCTTGGAAAGGTATCTACTCATTAGCCTGTCAAAATGTCTGTAAACATTAGGTTGTTTTTGAGAAGCAAATGCCTAATTTGTGGAAAGAAAATGTAATTTTAAAAAATTTCCCAATAACTTTCTGTAAAAAAAATTTTAAATGCAATTGCATTCATAGGATATATTAACACCAACAAGGTATAGCCATTTAATTTATCTAGTGATTGAAATATTTTGTGAAAATCACTCCGTTAACTGAAATAGAAATCATGAAAGAGATTTCTATAAATACATTTCCTCAAAATACAAATATGTCTCAAAATTTTGCAAACAGTCATCCATCCTTGCCGTTTTAGCACCTGCTACTCTGAATAATGCAGTTCGAATGTAGTTGCTCTACCACCTGGGAATTTACAAGATTCTTTTCTTTTTCTTCAGCTCAATAATAAAACTTCACAGAATGCTGGGTAGAAGGTTATTCAGAGAGTTTTTGAATTGAATATAGGTAATATTGATAACTACACAGACATTCTCCCCCACAGTTTGTACTGTATCGAAAGTGGAGGTCTATTAAGAAATTCAAAGAAAAAGGAAGGTTTAAATCTGTTTTCAATATTGACACCTTCTACCCACCATATTCACATGCATTGGACTTCTCCATTCATTTATTTGTTACCTTTCATTAGCCCAATGGGACCCAGCTAGCAGAATATTTCTCTTGGTGTTCTACAATTTTGAATAACAAAGAAGCTTCTGCCTTCCAAGTTTATTTTTTCAATTAAAATTTCATTGAAGTGTAACACATATACAGAATTTTGCACAGTTCTTAAGTGTGTAGCTTAATAAATTTTCACTGGGTAAACACAAACAAGCAACCATCACACAGATCAGAGAACAGAAAAACCAGCAACTCTCCAAAAGCCATTTTTATCCTCCCTCTGGTTACTAACTTCCAAAACATGACACTGCCCTGGCTTCTAATTTCATAGATCAGTTTTGCTCCTAAAGTTTTTATAAATAGAATCATATGATGTGTCCTCTTTTGTCTGGTTCATTTTGTTCAAAATTTTATTTGTGAGATTTCTTCATCACCCATGACACTAATTGACTGGTTCCCACTGCCATATAGTATTATATATTTGACTAAAATACAATTGAATTATTGATTCTATTCTTGATAGGCATGTAAATTGTTTCCAGTTTCTTTTCTTTTTAGTGTTTTTGTCGCTTTTAGAAATAGTGCTGCTAGGAATATTTTGGTGCATGTTTTTAGTGAACATGTGCATAAATTTCTGTTGGTTGTTTATGTAGGAGTGGACATATTTGCCACAAGTTACAAATATGTTCAACTTTAGTAGATACTACTGCACAGTTTTCAAAAGTGGTTACACCAGTTACACTCACTGCAGCAATGAAAGAAAATTCTAGGTGCTCCATAAACTTGCTAACACTTGGTATTTTCAATCTTTTCATTTTAGGCAGTCTGGTGGGTGTGTTTCTTGATTGCTAATGATGTTGAGCACCTCTTCATATATTTATAGGTTGTTTCTATATCCTTTTTGGAAAGTGACTGTTTAAGTCATTTACATATCTTTCTATTTAATTGTCTGACTTTTTATTACTAATTAGTAGAAACTCTTAATATACCCTGGCTATAAATCCTTTGTTAGATATTTACATTGTTGTATCTTCTCCCACTCTGAGGGCTGGTTTCACTCTCTTAATATTGTCTTTAATGAAGATAAGTTCTTTGTTTTAATATTTTATTTTAATTCTTTCCTTATGGTTATGGATTTCCCTGTCGTGCTTAACACATCCTTGATTTCCTATTGTTATCATGATTTTTTTCCCCTAGAAATTTTATTATTTTATTTTTAATATCTAGGTCTCCGATCTGGAATTGACTTTTGCATAGAAGGTGAAGTAGAGTTCAAGTTTTATATTTTATATCTGGATATCCGATTGACTCAACAATTGTTCCATTGCTCTGTTTGTAATTTCAGTACCTTATACTATATTTTCTCAATTAATGTAATTCAAAATAAGCCTTGATAACAGGTTATGTGAGTCCTCTAGCTTTTTTTTCCTTCTGTAATATGTTAGTCACTTGTGGTTCTTTGCATTTCCATATATCAATTTAGAATCAAATCTTCAAGAACTACAATAACAACAACAATAACAACAAAAACCTATTAGAATTTTGATTGGGATTGCCCTAAATTTATAGCTCAGTCTGGAGAGATGTGTTGTCTTTAACATACTGTCTTTCAATTATGTACCAAGTATACTTTTCCATTTATTTAAGAATCCTTATAATTTTTCAATACTATTTTGTAATTTTTGGTATAAAATTTACAGTTTTGTATTTTTAAATTTCTTGTGCATCTTTGATTAGTTTTATTTCTAGGAGTTTGCTGGTTTGAGTTGCTTAGGTTGACATTTAAATGATTTTAAATAATAGTTTTTAACATTTTCATTTCCAATTTTTTCAGGAATATGAATACAATTAATTTGACTTGACTTTCTATCTAGCCACATTGCTAAATTCACTTGTTAATTCAATAGCTTATAATTTCTTTTAGATTTTTCTATATAAATAATAATTTTAATATGTTCTTTTTGGTTCTTAATTTATTTTCCTAGCCTTATTACACTGGCTAGGACCTTATGTTGAATAAAAATAATAACAATATAGGACTTTATGTCTCCCTTTTTTTTATTTTGGTAAGAAATGGAAATGTTTTGTAGAATTAAAAAGGTTTTATATAAGATGGGAATTGAAAATCATTAGAGGCTTCACTGAGTCAGACAGTTGTGTATGAGTGGCTAAATGGTGAAAGTATTTTTTGCTGACAGCCAAGAGATTTGAATTATAATCCCAACTGTGCCATGGCCAGGATATATGATTTTAGACAAGTTACTTATCCTCCACTGGCCTCGTTTAATGCATGGGTTAGGTGTAAAGCATATGTAAACTGGTGATCACTAAAACTTTTGTAATGAAACATTACATAATGAGGTGAATCTGTGACATCTTTGTGATATCTCCTTTTGAATTTCAGGCAAATACTTATTTCACTATGAATTATGATGTTTGCTGTAGGATTTTTGTAGGTACTCATTATGATTAAGTACATATCTCTCATAGATAACTGTATTTTAATTGATAGTTATTTTTATAAATCTTTTTAAATTTACTAATATATTAACTTTTTTCCCCATTATTATTTGTTCTTTCTTGCATTTCTATATTTCCACATTAGATATTTTTGCTTGAATCTAATGAGTGTCTGCTGACAACACATTCTCTCAGCTTTTGCTTATCTAGATTGTTCTATGTTTTATTTTTACTTTAAAGAACAAATTCACTTATTATAAAATTCAATATTGGCAGTTACTTCTCACCAAACTTTGATGATATTATTCCATTATCTTTTAGTTGCCATCATTTCTATTGAAAAGTCAAGTTAATTTCTTACTAATGTGTCTTTTGACTATAACTACTTTAAGAACTTCTCTTTGTTTTTTTTTGTTTGGTAGTCTTACAATGATATTCTTAGATACCGTTTTCTTTGTATTTACTCTGCTTAAAGTTTTAACTACTTTTAAAATTTGTAGCATACCAGTTTTCACCAGTTTTGAAAACTATTTGGGAAATGTCTCTTCAAAAATAGTGTCGTATTATCTCTCTCCCCTGCACGTCTCCAATTGTACATATGCTGGACCTTTGTACTGCTTATCATATATCTGCTATTCTCTTTGCCATATTTTCTATCATATTTTTCTCTTTATAATTCAGCCCCATGCCTAGAATTGGCAAATACTTAAAGGAAAAAACCAAGTCATAGAATTACGGCTCAACTCTCTGCAGTTTCCTTCCCTTTGTAATTTAGACCTCTCAAGTCCTGGTTGCCTCGCTAGCTCTCTGAATGCTTTCAAACATATATTTTTCTGGTTTTGAATTTTGTTTGACTTTTCTTATTGCTCTTAGTGAGGGTGTTAGACTGTTGCAGGGTACTTCACTATAGCCAAAACTGCAAATCCCATGTTCCTTTTAACTCAAAATTCAATTCAGCATACATTTATTGAACTATAAAATCCTACAATTCAATTATTCTAAGTACGAGAAGTTTCTCTCACTGAAATTATTCTTTTCTCAGTTGCATAATACTGCATAATTCTCTTAGAAACTGCAAAATTAGCGGCAACTCTGTTCTTTGAACTAGGCCTTATTTGATGTTTTTAAGTACAAAATATATAAATTCACTAAAGCCAAGAGATAGAGGCTAGTCGAATAATCTTTATCGTCCTTTTTTTTTAACCCAAGTTATGTCACAAGCAAACTGGGGGTGGGTGGATGATGATTAGATGTGACTTGAAAGTGAGGAGATGTTCCACCTTTATTATGTCTGTTATGGCAGAAATGACAGGTGATATTCAATTATAATTCTTTTACCTCATTGGAAGCACCAAGGCAGTTCCTTTTCATTCTTTCTGAGAAACACTGAACGGCTAATATGTTGCATTGCTGGTAAGACTTTGTTTAGCTAATTTAGCACACCTTAGACTTTAGCACACTACATGCGCTCTTTGATTAATTTCTGGCAGGTGACACACAACACCTGATATAACTGCATAGTAGTTATAATGTATTCATTCCGTATTTTTCGCTAGAGAAAGGGGTAAAATAACTGATTAACTGTCAGTACTGAGAGGTTCTGTGGCTCAAGAAGGAGAATTTTGACTGGTCTACCACAACAACCAATAACAAAACTTGAAGCCTGATGCAAATTTACAATAAAGGTTTTCATATAGTTGATTCTTAGTTTAAAAATCTCTTCTTTTTAATTTTTCATTCCCTGGCTTAAACAAGGTTTATAAATATGTTTGCTCGTCTATAAAGGAAAATATTCTTTATGTTTGGTCAAAATGAAGAAAACAGTTTTCTTACAGTTTCAGTTTTTGCTAATATTATATATATGAAGTGTATAACTTAAAATTCTTGTAAAAAATTCTAGACACTTGTCAAGTAACTGACTTTAATTAAAATGGAGAGATGTCTTTTACCTATGTCCTATTGTAAATAGGTCCAGATACATACTATCAAGCACTGAAACTTCTGATTTCCTAAGAGAGAGTTTGATTTAATCAATATACTTTGACTACCAGGATGGCACATTGCTTTTAAAATGTATATCTATTTTTTAACCAAATAATAGCAACTAACTTAAATTTTAAGAGAAAAATATTAAATATTGTATGTCTACTTTATTTTAAATATATTTTTAGTCATAAGACATTTTAAACATAGTGCAAAGTACAGAAAATAATATGACAGATATCCATGAGTCTTCTCTTAAAATGTTAACATTTTGCTAATTTTCTTTAAGCATATACTAGGGAAAATATTCCATAGTAGAAAATGAAGATTTGCACAATAACATATGTTGAAGTCCTCTTGCTAGTAGGGAAAAGGTGGGAGGAGCCCAATTGTCCATCTTTTAGAGAATTCATAAACAGTGGAGAAATAGATCAATTTTCTTAAATGTAGGAAAGGAGATGAGGAAAGTGTGTTGTGGTGGGACTTTAATTTTATCTATAACATCTTCTATTCTTACCTGATAGCTTTTTAAAAAATACGCTTATTTTTTAAAGCAGTACATATTTATTGTAGAATTTTCAGAACTAGAACAAAAGTAAGAAAAAGATAAGAATTCCTTGTAATAAATGCTACCATTCAGAGATAATTGTTTCTATTTTGATGTATTTCCCTTTTTTAAAAAAAAATATATAGTTATGTATATCTATTTATATAAATATATAGTTATGTATGTAATTATTTAGTAAATTAGGGAAATAGATCTCACAAACAGTATTAGTTCAATTTTGCAGATTATATTTTCATTCTGCCTTTTCCAATTAATAATATTAATAATATTCATGAATAACTGTACTTGATTTTTCTGATGTAAAACCTTAATTTTAATAGTTGTACAATGTATATCTATTTATATAAATATATAGTTATGTATGTAATTATTTAGTAAATTAGGGAAATAGATCTCACAAACAGTATTAGTTCAGTTTTGCAGATTATATTTTCATTCTGCCTTTTCCAATTAATAATATTAATAATATTCATGAATAACTGTACTTGATTTTTCTGATGTAAAACCTTAATTTTAATAGTTGTACATTTATATCACATGGTTATACTATATTTTATTTAACCATTCCTCTGCGATTGAATATCTGGTTCAATTCTTCTTGAACTGCTTTAAACATAAATCTTTATGACCATTCTTCAATCATTCCTTAGTATAAATATCCAAATGAGTAATGAATCAGAGTGTAAACAGTTTAAGGCTCTCGAGGTATAATATAAAATTACTTTTCAGAAAGGTTATAATGATAAACAATCTCATTATCACTTATGAGAATACCACTGTCACTCACCTTGGATAACAATGAGCTTTTTTAAAAATTAATTTTGCCTATCCGACAGATGAGAAATTATATTATTACTCATTTGAATGAAAAATCAGGCATGTATTGTCCCACAATACATTATAACTGATGCATTTTGGAGTTAAGCATATCTCCATTTTGCAAAGAAAAAACTTGCTATGTATCTATAGGAAAATTTTTCTTCTTTCCCATGTAGAAGTGAGAAAACCCCAGCAACAAAAACTTATTTCATTATATTTAGTTTTTAATTTATAAAATTTTCTATATAGTAGTACCCACATTCCACAAACATATACTTTTACCTAAGTGCATACATGTGATTATATATTCATTATGACAATCTTTTGTTTTTTTTGGTAGGAGCACTTTGCTTCCTCTCCTCTTTACCTCCTCATCTCTATTATCCTCCCTTTCCTCCAGAAAACCCATATCAATAGCCTATTGGGTATCTTTCCGTACTTTTCTTTATTCAAATAATAATACTTCTACACACACACACACACACACACACACACACACACACACAGAGGCAAAGATACTTTGGATAATTGTTACCAGTATTAAACCAGTAGGTCACATAAAATCATAGTATACACACTTCTCTGTGTCTTGCTTTTCTTATGAAACTACATATTGTAAAAATTCCTCAAGCCTTCTGATGTAATTCTGTTTGATTTTATTAATGACTGTATAATAATAAAAGGTATGCATATGCCATAAGTATTCAGGTAGTCCTCAGAATACCCTGAATGGGTGACCATTCACCATGTCCATATTTTGCTTGGCATGTAAGTCCTTACTTATTTGTGCTTATATTTCTATGAGATAAATTCCCAGATATGGAATGGCCTGGTCAAAGAAACTATGTATTTTTAATTTTAGTAGAAATTGCCAAATTGCTTTCAAATATAGTAAGAGTTAATATTTCCATCAATGACGTTTTTATTTCTACATTTATGGAAACCTGTATGTGTTTATCTTCATATGTACTTATGTGTATTTTACATTTAAATTATCTTTTCAATATACTGTAGATTTTTTACATTTTTAGTCTTTAAAATCACCCTCTGTTAGCAGAAAATTCTCCTGGGGGATAGCTGACGTACTCCTTTATCCCATCCCCTCACCCTGATATTGAAAAGGAGAGGTTCTGATTCCGGTAAGCACTCAGAATTGAACTACCATGTTGGAATTTGTGCTTTTTGTTGAAGAAACATGATAGTTTAATGTCCTTTCTTTGGCATAAATTCCTCTTCTAAGATGCTTCCATTGCTTAGGAAATTCTTTCTTTTTGATTAATCAGACACCATCCTATTATGTCTAGTGGTGACACCATGTTGACTAGAAAGCCAGCCTAGAATTAGAGTAGGATCTTGGGAAAAAGACCATAGTAGCAGCAAGGATGCTTTCTTTATCAAGAGAAAAACAAGTCTTTGGAGGGCTAGCTCCTCAGGAAAATGAGACCAGAGACTGATTTGTTTTCAAATTCTAACTAGGAATAAACGACATGTGTTCACCCAGAGTGTCCTTGTTGCTCCTCTCCCTCAGAAGTGTGGCAGCAGTGGTTGTCTAGGTGGTTTAAGATTCCAGCCATTGGTCTTGGCCTCTGCACAATGTCCTTCAGAAGTAACACCAACCGTCCTAAAAAGCTTTATGCTCAAAAACCCATCTGATGATATTAAGCTTTATGCTAAAAAACCCATCTGATGATATTATGACAGATATCTGTGTGGGATGGCTCCTTCAGAACACCCAGTAAAGATTACAGTAGCAGAGAGGGCAGAATATTTTCACAAGCCTACTGTTACTCTAGTGTTGAGATCCCCTTTTCTCCTAGGAGGATAAATTTCAAAGTTCCTATAGATATTAAAAATGATTAAAGAAATGCTGAGTAAATCTGATATTTAGTTAAGTCTGGCTTGAGGGCCAGTTGATGTGGGTTTTTGGACTGTGTTTGTTCTTACCTGGCTACAAAAAGGTGGGGCCTCAATTTCCTCAAAAGCAAAATGGTGGAACAGGAAGTAATGGTTACTAAAATCTCTAAAAGTTCTAACATTCTACTTGACTTTGACTCAGATACATAATTTGTTGTTCAAAATGCTGAGCCCATTTTCATGTGTAGTTCACAAAACTGTGGCCCATTAACTCAGTTGGTCACTAACACATGTTTTTATTTGTAGCTCATGTGTTACTTTAAGAAAATTGAAAGCAATGAAGCATTTAAATATTAGATTTTATGTAACAATCAGATATTCTGGCTTTTCGTGAGAATGGGATCTGATAACACTTGGCTGGAGGAGGGTGAGGCCATACCTTTTGAGATGATGTGCTCTCCAGGACAGTTCTCGCCCCACCACTGTGTTGCCCTAACACTGAGGCCGAGGGTTCGATGCTATTTACAATCACATCGTTATTGTTTTTCTATTGCTGAGTCTGCTTTTCTCATTTCTGTTATTTACTTTTTCTCTGTAATGTCATGGGTTTATTTATGATCCCAGCCATAACACTTAGGGCTCATTCTGAAAACTAAAAGAAAAAACAAATGAATGCTGTGTCCATGCAAAGCACGTAATAAATAAACAAAGTGAAGAATATTCAGATTATCTTGATGTGATCGAATTAGACACAGCTGAAGATACAAACTGAGCAGAGAAAATTAAAGTATAGAAATATTTTTCTTAAGCAAATTGACTCAGTTTTGGGTCATTTTCTATCTTCTCTTTACTCTTTCATTGGTTCAGGTAGAATGTTTATCTCTAGGTAACACTGCATTATTTATGTTCTTTCATATTATTTTGTTTTTTCCTCTCTCACTTTCCTTACATTTATTGGGGCAGAGGAAGGCAAGAGACAAAGAAAGAAATGATGAGGGCAAAGTTTGCAGAGATGAAGACCACAGCAGTTATATTCCATCAGAGCATCTTTAATGTCTAAAATTATGTATTTACCAAAAAAAGATAAAATTGACCTATTTCCATGCTAGTGGTAAATTTCAGTTACTAAGGACTTTCTAGCATTCTGTTTTCCTGCTAATGAAATAGTTGCTTTATTTCTATTCTCACTTTTTGTAATGAGATTGTTCATTGACCTGAGCTTCAGTTCTGATATATTTGTCAATCTCTGCGAAAGTTAGAGTGAGAAAATGTAATTATAACTAGGGACAATAAACCATAGTCTGAATTTGTCTGTTATAAAACAAGTAATTTCCCTCATTTCTGCTCTTCTCTTTGCATGTGTGTGTTTCCTGTTCTAAAATGCAATCATATCAAGCTTTCAGTTAAAATGTCTCTAGGGTTCCAAGGAATATAAAGTAAGATTGCTGAAGAGAACTCATTCAGTGAAAATAGAGTGAAAAAATAAAAACTAAAATAAGAAACCAAGAGCCTAAATAAATTATAAAGAATGCCTGTAATAACTTCTACTTCATAGTATAATTTGTAGTGATAACCTTATCCAATTCTCCTTGAAATAACCTACAAGAGATGAAAAAAATGTTACAAGAATAAATATTTGCTAGTAATTTAGTTTTTCAAGTGTTAGCCATCTACTTAAAAATCTTAAATCTGACTTCTTTCTAGATTTTCTGTAGCAATGTGTGGGAGAGCAAATATTTTCAGATATTTGTATGCAATTTTATTCATGTCTGTGTAGTATCAGGCAAGAGCAAATTTGCTAGGTTCAAAGCCTGGCTTTAAACTGTTATTTAGCTGCAAAATCTTGGGCAATTAACCTCTCTGTCCTTCGTTTTTCTTATCTGTAACTCAGCTATTTTCCAGCTACTTTTTCTTCTCCTTCCTGCAGTATTCTCAGTATATTCTAACATATGTTACCATGAAAACAATAGTAGTTATTACATAATTTTAACTATGTCTTGCTTAGCTCAATAGTAGACTATGATTTGATTCTGTTTTTATATGTTTTCATTTGTTTTACTCAGAATTACAATTTTGCTAAGGTTCAAATTCTCTTAGTGTCCTTTTACAATATGTTTTGTTATTTTCAGTGTATGGAGAAATTTGAAACATCAACTATTTTGAAAGTAAGAGACTGATAATAAACAAACACTCAGGTACCCACTCCTATGGTTAACAAATAAACAATACAAAGTATTGGGAATATGATGAGACAAAGGAGAAAAAATATTGAGGATCTATTCCTTGGGCTTTTTTCACCAATGAATTAAATGAGCAGATGTGTGAACCATCACCCCCACATTACTCAGGTCTTACACCCCCTTGTACTCACTAATCTCCGCAAATCTCCAAAGGAGGGGAGCTTTATTGGCTTACATTTGGCCACTCCTAACATAATATCCCTTTCTTCATGGGTCAGGAATACAATGTGGATTCTTCCCACTCACTACGTGTACCTCCTTTCCTGGGAATAGGGAAATAATTTTAGGACGTGTCTATGATCACCCTGGATCCATTGTTAGATGGGCTTGGGCCAAGTTTCTGTCAATCATCAGATTTCCATAAAATCCCTTCTCACTTGTATTTAGAGTCTCCAGGGATTAGCATAAGTAGTATGGAACCAATGTATAACACATAAAGTCCAGGCTATTTCCCTTTTTCCAGTGTGCAGTCACTCTATAAATGGCTGCAGGCTGGTCCCATTTGGAAAAGCTTAGGAAAAAATTTATGTTGGGTCAGCCTGCAAGATACTTTCACAAGCAGATGGACTGACCTCCTCTGCAGCTGAGAGGCAGGGAGCTGTGAACTAGTTTATGTCTGAAAACTGGTAAGAGGCCAGAATCTTCATCATGATAAGTTGAATTGCTTGGATTTCAACTAAGAGTATTTCTGCTTGTATATGCCAAGCAGCACCTTAATAGACTCCCAGTCTATTTCATATTTATGGACTATGCACTCAGTCATATTTGTCCTGTTATCAAAAGAGATGAGAGACTCTTTCAGAACTACCAAGAAAGCCTTCTCCACAGTTTCATAACTTTTAATATTTTGTTTGCTTTCTAAGGCCATAGTGATCTAGATTACTCCACATCCATAAACTCTACCGTTCCCTTAACAACTAGGATCATAGCTATTGATCTCCCAATGTATTGCATTCCACCTGTACTTCATCCCATGCTACCATTAGCAATAAATTAAGAACTGTGATTCTTCCACATGCCACGGATTATCTATTTTCTATTCCATCCAGCAAAGAAGACTCTGCAGTCCTTGAAAATATCAGCAACTCAATCCCAGAATCTCATCTTGAAGTTTTGGTCTTTGACCTCACTCCTAGTATCACTTATAGTATCAAGTTGAGGTCCCATCATCACATAGATGGCACGATCAGATGGGATAATTTGAGGAGTTTAATAAATATACAGTTTGTAAAGATGTAGACAGTCTATCTGTGCATGGGCTCAGTATTGCCTGGTTTAGTAGTATTGGAGTGGTATCATTTGGGTTTCAATATTTGGGATATAGAATTTCAGCCAATGTCCATGTTATCAGAGACTGCCTCATCTTCACTGCCTACATTTCCTGAAGCCAAAAACTCCCAAGATTTCTGTAGAACAAGCTTGCTTTATTTTCATCTGTATTGTTCAAGATAGGCAATTAGTCCAAAGCTGTCTCAATGTTGATATACTGGTAAGCACTCTTTCACTCTCTGTTCATGTCCAAACTTTTAAACTTTCTCAGATATAGTTGGTTCTACTATTTTTGTTATACACTAACATCTTTTAAAATTCCTCTACTGTCATTTTACCCAGGTTTTTAAAAGGTGAAAGATATATTTATATATAGTTTTTGATTGGCATGGGCTTAAAAAAACTAAAGACTGTTTTGGAATGTGTGCTTCCAGTTCGTAAGATATTTTATTGCGTATAATTGGCAACACATATTTCTTTAATTAACTGAATTCTATTTGAATTTCAATTCTGTAAAATTTCTGGCTACTGGAGCTTTGAATGTTTAGTAACAAATCTGGAAAAAATTGGACCCCATTCTAGAGCCCATGATATTCTCTTATAATAGACGAAGTTCAGCATGATAATCTTTATTTGATAAGAGATGGATGTGGTATCCTAACCTTAGCACACTCATCAAGTTATTGGGAAATCAAAGTAAAGCTGTGGCTGTGTGTGTGCATGTGTGTGTGTGTGTTTGTATATTTGTACATGTGAACTTGGTTACATTTAAATTGTATTGCTGTTACATTGAATAAATTTAGAAGTATCAAATAGTAAAATAGTAGAAACTATTGATACAAAGATGATTATTTTTTCCCCTTTAAATCCCAAAGATATCTTAACTATTAAACATGAACTATAGCCATTAAAAGAAAGAAGTGGTTACATAACCCGGACTATAAGTGTGAAATTGTCACACTATGGTAAAATATTTTTAACAAAAACTTACTTTTTTTCAGAAAAAATTTCAAGAAAATGCATGTCAAAGTCAGCAACTTATTAGTCGGTGACAAAAATGAAAATGCAGCAGCCAAAATAACATAAACATTTGAGTTTATGCTCCAATCTTTTAATGTTTATTATAGTTGAAAAGGTTCTGAGATAATTATTTCTTTAGTTGCAGTTGAGAAGCTGGGAAAAATGGAATGGAACTATGATTTTCTTAGACAGTGATAAATAAACCATAAAATACTGGTAAATACAATGGAGTAAATAGATTTGGCTGTAAACTCAAAGGAACCATTGAAAACTGAAGATTGTCACTTTTTCGCTGTTGTTAAAAGCTATAGCTCTAAGATATCACAGCACTGTGAAATAATAATAACTAGAATTTGTGTGCAAGCCTGTTTCACTTGGTCTAAAAAAAGCAAGGTAAAAGTTTCTCCTCATTTTGCTTTTTCTTAGTGAAGTAGTTTTAGAGATAAAATAGCTCACTGTGCAAAAATTTTTATTCAAATGTTTGCATTAGAAAATCACAGCATTTATATAACTTGATTTCTATATAACTTGATTTCTATATATAGAGGGACCAACCAAGTGAGACCTAATGGTACCTCATGACATTACCCAAATCTACAAGACTAATTTATGGCAGAAACATATTTATTTACTTATATGATTACTTATTTACTTACATGCTTGTTTACTCATTTATTACTTCATTCACTCAACAAGTAGAATTGAGGGCCTAGTGTGTGGAAGCAATCAAGCACTCGGTCCTACATAATAGTCCTTATTCTCAAAAAGCTTATTGCATAGTATGGAGATAGATATAAACAGATGATTACACATGATGAGGTAAGTTTGATGAATATTGGCTAGCCTGTATACACCACAAGGAAAAGAAGGATATTGTCTTGTTCCCAATTGGTTATCATGGTAAATGCTGGTTGACTATTCAAGCCAGTATAAGATATTTTGAAAGTATAGAGGTGGAGTATGTAAACCTGCTTCTAAGGGGATAATGGAAGCTTTTTAAGGAGACCTAGACCAAGACTTAATCAGATGGCAATGTCTATGGGCAATGTTCCAAACTTAGAAGACATCAAAAGCAAAGGAATAGACAGATAAGGCAACACGTGCATCTTAGAAATGGTAGCACATACAGAGTGCGGTCGAGTGTTGGAAACTGGAGAAAAAGACAGAGATTAGATAATAGAGGGACCAGTTGGATTGTTAAGAAGCTTATAAGACATAGGAAGTCATTAAAGGTATATTGATCAGGGTTTGCTATGTGATGTTATATAACAAACAACCTCAAAATCTCAATGGCTTACAATATCAAGTATTTTCTTTTTTTGCTCACTTTACATGTTATGGCTTTAGTTATCTGCTCTGGGTTTTCTCCCAGCTGTGAGTTTAGATTTACTTCACATTCCAGGACCCACACTCAAGGGCCCCTCTCAAGCACGTGTCCTCAGTACAAAAGGCACATAAACACACAAATTTAAAGCTTCTACTTGGGAAACTTTTTACATCTGTCAAAGCAAGCTTCAGGGTCAAGCACAACATCAGTGGGTGGGGAAGTATACTCTTTCCATGAAGAACGGCAAGAGCATGCTGCTATATAATTCTTTTATAGGGGAAAGACAAAGAAGTGTGAGTAATAATACAATCTACTATAGAGCACTTCCAGTAGGTGAACGTCTGCCATTTTAAAGGGTAACGTAGAAATACACTTAAAGAAATTAAAGATGCCATAATGAAGAAACTTATTTGGATTTTATCTCAATGTATATGTATCATATAAGACTTAGGGGATGCAATGATTAAATAATAATGTTTAATGAAAGTGGTATATTCAACAGTGTTACAAAAGAAGTAGCAATATGCGGAGGGGGTTCCATTTCTAAGACCTCAATCCAGAAATGACTTCTTTTGCCAAAGAGAATTTTCTTTTCCCTTCTAGTTCTCTCGCAGAGCAAACTGATGGGACAAACTCTGCAGCATGAAGAGGTGACACCATTAGCTTGCAGAGATGACACACTTAGCTTGCAGAGATGAAGAGTATGCAGGCGTGATGCAATGTTCAAGTTAGAGGAAAGTGCATTTCTAGGGTCATAAAAATTTTGCAGAATATGTTGGGAAGACAATCCCTTTCACAGAGCAATAACCCAAAGTTATCTGCCATGTGGTGACTGTGTTCTCTCGTTAATTCCTTTTTATTCAATGTGTGTAGGGACTAAATAAGTAAGTGTCCTACATGCCTCATAAAGTAGTTTGATTTTTATCCTATAGTTCATGGGGAGCCATTGAAGAAATATGGATAAGAAAATATGAGTAAAATTATCCAGGATATGTACATATACATAGTTGTAAACAGATACATGGACATTTATGTTGGTGGCTTTGATTTATCTGCTGTGGCTTTTTTCCCAGCTATGAGTTTAGATCTGCTCCACATTCCAAAATCCATTAATGGCTTAGACTTTGGGTCCAGAGGCCCGACTCTACTCCATATTAGCTGTACAGTACTGGGTAAACTATTAAAACCACTCTACTCCTCAGTTTCTTCATCTGTGAAATAAGAATTATAATAGCACCTCTACTAATATGATTATTGGAGAAATTAAACTTGCAGGTGAAAAAAAATTGGAGTGGCAAGATACTAGAGTCTTGATCCAGATTGCCTGGCTTTAAACTTGCTGTACCATGTACTTGCTGTGTGACCTTAAACAATTTTCTTAACCTCTCTGGTCAATAAACTAATAATTTGTAGTTATAAAGATTCCTACAAAGTCAATATTTGTGTTCTGGTCTAAGCCATACTATGGTTCCTAGCCTAGAGTTCGACATTTGTTTTGGTTCATTTTGTATGTAATATCAACCATGGACAAATTACTATGTCTCAGATTTTATACTTTGTTTAAATATTTTTGGAAATCATTTTGAGTACTTGCCTCTTCATGGTAGTTTTTCAATAACATAAGCCACATGCTCATTCTATTCATTCATCCATTTATTCACTAGAGACCATCTAATTCTGCTTCCACACTTTAGAAGGCACAATACCTACATTTCTGATAAGAGTGACATTAGTAACCTACCTTGCCACTGAAGAAGTTTCCTTAAGGATCTAATTTTCCAACAGCGGGAACCTGAGTGCAGGTTTTCTCTCATCTTTTTGTGTACTCCATGTTTGGCTGCCAAAGCCCATCTTCCCTGCATGAATTTGATTTCCAAAGCGTCTAAGTCTATAGACTTCAGGAAATGACTTTGTCAATTGTACTTGACAGAATAATTTGGCAATCATGGGTTGGGACTCCCTGAGTCTTCACAAACTTCTGACATCCCTAAAGGGATGCAATAATGTACATCTTACACTGCCAAGTGCCTATGGCCATCATCCTCAAGACACATTAGCGACCAGCACATGCCATCACCTTGCCCTGTGTACTTTATAAAACACTTTTACATCCATTACGTCATTGCGCATTAGTAATCCTGAGAAAGAGACAAATTTCACAAAAAAGGTAGCGCTCTGTGGACACTTCTCAGTCATTGGCATTCATCTGGTCACTCAGTAGGCACTTACCAACTTGGCTTTCCAGGTGTGAAGGAAAATAGCAAGGATCAGGGGTATGTCTCTTCTCTGTGAGACATAGAGAGTGTCATGACCCTAGGGTAATACTGTGAAGCAAAGAACTGGAATCAGCACTCTGTCTCACTAAACCTTTATTCAATAAATGAATATTTTTGTGTTTCTCTTTCATTCTGCATCATTTCCATCTATTTCAATTCTTAAATAGCATTTGATTTTTTTAAAAAAAAACCTGCACCTTTAAGAGTTGTTTGTACTCTGTTAAAATACTATCAAGTAGAATGATGTAAATTAATTCATGGGCGTCTATGTGCTTTCGAATTTGATAACCCTGATTTGTGTTCTTGTTCTGCCTTTCACTAGCTTTCAACAAATTCTGAATAGTTTTCTTGCGCCCTCAGTTTTATCATCTGTAAATGGAGTATTTTATGTGCGAAGGCTCACACAAAATTACTCAGAAGCATATTGTACGTATTGGAGATATTATTGTACAGGAGCTAAAAGGGCAGGTTCTGGAACCAGATTGACTATAATTGAATCTCACATTAGCCATGTCCTAACTGTGTGCTCTGGGAAAATGTATTGTGCCTTGGTTTTCTTGTCTGTAAAATGAACTCCTCCTAGTGTTGTGTGAAGGATTAAATGAGTTGATACATGTAAAGAACTTAGAATTACACCTGCATAAAGTAAGTTTTATTTTAGCAATTATTATAGGCAGCTTGACTTCAGATTCTTGAATTTAGATACACTTACCTAAACTCAGAAAGATCTTAAGTCTGAGGGCCTAATATGTAAATATATTGATTCACTAGCCCCTGTGAACTGTTACTTCAGAAATAATTTCAGTTAACCATGTATAGGCATTACAAACAGCACCTCCATTTCTAATGCTATGACATAAATTATTACTCACTCTGCATAAGTGTCTAATGGTTAGAGCCCATACTTTTGTGTGAGGGTCTTAAGTAATCAAAATCATAGTGGCTCGAGAGCTGTATTCAGTGATAAGGACCTCTTTAGTTGAAAGGTTAATCACTTTCATTGTTGAAGAGATTTTCTTTTCAGGAACTTCTTAGAAGAGGAATTTCTTATTTACTTATTTATTATTTAAATTTTTTTTTTTTTTTTTTTTAGGTTATACTCAGCAGAATCTCATTGGCAAATAGCCTGCTGGGCAGGCAATATGAAAGAAGTGTGCCCTCTGTTTAAAATAGACCACGGGGAATGAGAGAGACAATTAAATACAAATCCTGCCATCCAACCTGTTTTGACACTTCATGTTTTGTAAAGAATCTGCCACATGCTGAGAATTTATTGAATGTATTAAGGCTAGCAGCTCTTCTATACAAAACATATCTATACCTGGGATATAGGTAACCATTCTGACTGCTTTGTCTCACAAAAATGGTCCTCTTAAACTCTGCTTCTGTGACCAAGCCATTCATGATTGCATGAAAGTGAGGGCTAGTCATCCACATCATCCCATCATGTCAAGAAGTTTATCAGCCTCTCCAGCTCACTTTTTGTATTTGCTTCCCAACTGGTCCTAGCATAAAAAAAAAAAAATGCTGATTTTTTCCCCCTGAGAAAATGATGATTTTCCCACCCCCCACTTTTACCTTAGAATCACACATATTTCCAAATGAATGAAATATGAAAATGTACACTTTCTAGCGAGACCCTGAATATCTGGTTTCAGTGTCTTTTTTATGATCTCTCAATCTCTGAATCTTTACATACCATCTGTAATGGCAGATAATAGGTATTTCTTATTGGCAAGAAGATTGGAATTAAGAGATTAAATAATTTTTAATCTTAATTAGAGAATTTTTTCATGTTGATGTTTTGTTTTGTTTTGAAAACAGTAAAAAACCAGAATTTGGATAGTGAGTCTGTTTTTTTTTCTTTTAAATTCTAAATACATGTTGAATGAAATGATAATTTTATATTTATCAAGGGAACTCATCCAGAAGGATGTTCTGATTATTTAAGCTCCTACTCACAGTAAGGTAAAGCGGCTGAGTCCAGCTGGTTGTTAAAAGCCCTCTATATGAGCCACAATGAGTTAAGCAGTGCTGCAATAACAAGCACAATAACATCTCAATGGTTAATATGGTAAATGTTTATTTCTTGCTCTTGAAAAATATCTGCAGGTCTTAGTGAATCCCAGGGCTGTCATCTTCTATGCAATGACTTAGTGATTTGATGTCACCTCCATCTTCTTATGCTTATGTGTACATCTTCACTGTAGCAGGGGAAGAATAGCTGAAAAATTGTATCACCACCAAACTCACTGGTCAGAACTAGTTACAGGGACCGACCTACTGTAAAGAGAAGAAGGGAAGTGTATTGTATCCAGGGAGGGGAGGAGAATTGGAACTATCAGTGAGAGACAGTATCTGCTACTCCTCCCTTACTTTTGCTAAGAATTTCAGCAGAAATAAACCAATGAGAGATAAGTCCCTTTCTGCTACTACAATCTTGGTTGAAGAGACCAAGAGAGAGCTTGTTCAACTCTGATAGACAGGAGTGGAGAAAGAGAATGAGTAGGTATCGGCTTACCTGACAGTCAAAGCTGGTTTAGTCAGGGTCACAGTCATTGCATTAGGAGATCATTCAGTCCTACTTGTCTGACACCCTTTGACATGAGAGGACAGTTACATTAGCCATGCCCAGCCTACCAGGAGGCATCTGAAGGCCTGAAGGTCATCTATACTGGCACTAGGGGCAGGGTGGAAGGAGGGTTGACTGGCCCTATTTATATCTTCTCCCCTTTGCCACAAACACAATAAGTAAGCTTCATTTTGATGTACATGTTCGGTATTAAAGAAAGATGAATTCAGTTGAATCTCATAGATTGGCTGGGAAATACCAAATTTACATTTTAAATTATTAGAATTAGCTCACAACAAGTCAGTCTTGGGCTTAGTACTATTTGGATTACAAAAGAATACTAAAATGCACAAGTTGTTTACTCTCTAATTACAACTATAAAGCACCAAGTCACATTTTCACTCATACCAATATTAAAAGGGATACAAAGATGAGTTTGGAAGAGCCTGTTCCCTTAATAAAACCATAGTGTAGGGTGATGGCAGGAATTCCCAGGACACAAAATTAGTGCAAACAGAGGAACAAGTCCAAGGTGCTGAGGTGGAGAGAAAAATTTAATTATTAACTCTGTGGGTGGAAGTAGAGATGGGATCAAGGAAGACTCCATAACAAAGAAAGTCTGGACCTAAGTGTTGAAGGATAAGTCAGATTTTTGACATGGAAGCCCATGTAATTCACTGGGTTACCCTGAGAGACACATCTCTCAGTTCTCACACAGTAACTAATTTGTTTTTATCTTACCGATATGGTGAAGCTAGTGACTGATTAGGTTATCTTCTTTGCCTTAACTTACAGGAAGTGCTCATACAGATGTGGGGGCTCAACAAACAATATCTTAACTTCTGATTTAATCTTTCTTTTTCTTACCATATGTATAAGTAATCCCTAATTCTTTTCTTACCATATGTATAAGTAATCTCTAGTTCCTTTTTGAAAAAAATTACAAAAAAAGAACAGGATATTTTGTAGAATTATGGATGGTTTGCTATTTTTGGAAGGGAAGGTGAAAAGGGGAGAGACATATTTTCACCATTAGTGTAATATGGGGATGGATTGAGGCAAAAGCCTGGAAAACAAAGGAGGAGTTTTCCTTTGTCATTTGTAGAAATAATAATGACTTATACAAGAGCAGTATCTCCAGCAATGTAAAGAGAAAGAACTAGATTCAAGAGATAGCTTGAAGATGTACTGTGAAAATGTGGACTTCTTAGAGACCAAGAATGACTTTCAGATTTCTGGTTTGAGTAATTGAGTTGATTGTGGGCCCCTCACTGAAGTAGAGAAACAGAAGAAGGAAAAAAATAACATCTGTAAAGAACTTCCTTTGGTTCTACCGAATTTGAGATTTCTATGGGAAATCCAAGTTGTGAATTTGTAGCACCGTTTAGGCAGGAGGCCAAAGTGCAAAAGACTTGAGGTGACAATTAATCATTAAGTTCAGGTAGAAAAGGGAAGGAATGGAATCAGAAAGGTCTGAGAAACTAAGAGAAAATAATGAAATTCCAGGAATTAATATGTTTTCTGGTAGAAATGCAGTGATAGTTGAGAAAGAAGGATGGGAGTTGATGGGACTGGGAAATTTAAGAGCTCATAGGAAGAAGCATTACAAGTGGTAACCAGGCCTAGAATATGGTCCTAGGAAGGGATTGTTCATGGAGATTGTAGGAGATGATCGTTGTGGTAAGGGAGGTTAAGAATCAGAATGGGGTGTGGTGACTTGCCATGAAGAGGAAGATTCCTATGTGTATTGAGTCTGTGAGAGAAATCTGTAGTTCCTTGGTAGGTAGGGTGTGGACAGACCAGGTGCATTATAGCCAGGGGTTAAGAGATTCAAATGAGGAGATTTCACAGGTATACAAGAACACATTCCATGGAATTAGAGTAGCAGCTAAAAGTTTAGAAAAACTCTTCTTCAATTTAGAGCTCAAGCAAATAAGTGGCATTCCAGCATTCCAGATAAAGCAGAGATGATGAGAATAATTTTCCCTGCCTGGATGCTTCACAAGGCTGGTGTATGAACAAACAAGATACAAAATATGAAAGTACATGGCTGGAGCATGAGCTTAGACATATTGATGATATTGAACCAACATTCAATCCTCCATGTTGATTACTCTTCTCACTCACAAGATTTGGCTCATCATGGCCTGAAGATGTTTCACAAGTTCAATCGTGACCCAAATGCAAACTTTGTTACCATGAAGCCCCAGGAATTATAAGACTAGTACACGATTAATTAACTCATGATGCATTGATAAAATACAGAGCACAAGTTAAATATGTGAATATCAGATAAAAATATTATTAAAATTGACATGGATATATGAGAGACTAAGGTTAGAAATTCACTTACATGTTTAAAGTAAAACAAGACTCTATAGAAATTTCAAGATTTTGGGACCTTTGTCCTACTCTACCATATTTTAGAGGACTGTTCTTTCTCTTCTCCTTGACTGCCAGCAGGCCCACTAGAGGAAAAGCAAGCATTCATAGTTACATCTTTCAGATGCTGGAGGCACTTCTGAAAGACTGCCAAAAGTTGCTCATTGAGAGCATTGCTGGTATAAATGGACAGCTTCCTGAAGTGCTGACAATGAAATGTGCAGGAATCTTTGGACGTGTAAACTCTGAGAAGTTTATAGAAGACATCAGAAACTCTTCTGTGGACGCTCACTAGAAATATCCCAAAGGTCTGATTGAAGCAGGGTAACTAAATAAATTATACCACACTTTTATAACAGAACACTATTAAAGTGATGATGTTGACACATATTCAATTATATGGAAACATGATACGTTAAATTTTTTAAAGGCTATTACAAAAGCATTTTATATAAAACTCAGTTATTCATTTTCTTATGTCATAGTCATAAGAAAAAAATCATAAAATGTATATATTAAGATATTAACATTGGTTGTTTGAGAGTAGTAGGATTTGTATGTGTGTGTGTAGTTTAAACTATGTTTCTTTTTGTTCATCAGTATTTCCTAATTTGTCCACAGCAAACACATATTGCTTGTGTGATAAACATAATAATAAAGAGAAAATAATAGAATATCTATGGGGAACACATGATAGCATTGAGTCCCATAAAGCGATTTCAGGAAGAACAGAAGTTTATTTATAGTGAATGAGTTGCATCGGCCATTTTTCTCTTCCTATCTTCTCAAAATCCTATCCTGTGAAACTACCTGACTAGCTTCATGGTAGTTGTTGGCTGTGTGGGCAGAGTATTCCCTGTTGACATCCTCTAACTGTGCTCTGCAAAATACACTAGACTACAATACCTGCTAACCTTTGAAGGTCATCAATAGCTTCCTGTTATCTAGTGCAAACTGGCTTTATGCTCACATGTTATTTTTTGGCT
The DNA here is from genome assembly GCF_000325575.1 of Pteropus alecto. Taxonomy (NCBI): domain Eukaryota; kingdom Metazoa; phylum Chordata; class Mammalia; order Chiroptera; family Pteropodidae; genus Pteropus; species Pteropus alecto. The sequence goes on from NW_006431210.1 coordinate 2,243,143, forward strand.
CTGCTTCTAATCTGACTCTTGAGGGAAAGTCTTCAAGCCAGCTTTAGAAGGAGAAGCTGTTGTCATTTGTGAATGCAGTTAATTAGAATAACATTTGCTTTTAAGTATTCAATATTTGGCACGGTTATCAGACCTAAAGGTTATGTTGTTCTATCAGATAAACTGGGCTCCAAGGGATGTCTGTTGTATCTCCAGATTGGCGCTAGCTAAATATAGGAATCTGAGGTGGATACGGATAACTGCCTTAGATATTAAATCTGCACATTGTAACAGTGAAGTTTATTTAAGTCTTTTATGGCATTGTTGGCAGATGGATTTCTTCGGTCAGGACAACTGGCTCATTGCTCAAAAAATTTCTTGGAAAGTGCAGGAGCAAAGCGTTGATTCCCTTGAGCATCCTAGGAGCTGTAATTGATCAAGGTTGCTGCTTTGGAGGGGAAGCCAGCCCATTTGGTTTGGGCAAAGGCTATTTGATTATCAACAGGGCCTGACATGCATTCCTAAGTGGCTAACAATTAAACTGCTCAATTAAGAGAAACATTCTCGATAGAGAGCATGAAACCCCACCCCCACCTCAATTTCAGCAATCAACTGCATCTATCTAACTGAACTGGCCCAAGCATAATATGTGCCTATGCTGGGAAATAACTTCTTTCCTCTCTTTAAGGATTTGCTGATGAAAATACCTAAAGTAACAGTGACCAAGGTTCTGTCTCACCCCAAACTATGCATCAAGTGGAAATGGGATGGGAAGCTATCATTTTACTCTTTAATATAAACATCTGCTTTGGAAGAAAGAAAAAAGAAATGTGCACAGTCTTTTGCGGGGGCTTGGAGTAGAGGAGCAAAGAAGCTAGTGTGGGAAGAGCACCTTCTCATTCAGGCTGCACTTCTAAGTTACCCTCCTCACTCTCTGAAACTAACATGAATTGACAGTTTCACTCAGCAACTATAGTTCATTGTAAGAGACGAAAGATGCGTGAATAATATTAGTGATAATACTCAGTGGGGCATAGTCTCATGAATACTTTTAAAAGGAAACCCTGGTTGCTTTGATGGCTTCATTCACCATCAAAGTTCTAGAGGAAGAATCCCAGTGTTCTGGATTTATTTCTGCTTCTAATCTTTGGCTTACATAAACGGTTTTCTTGTTTCTCATGAATTCACTCTCCTCCCCTTTTCCTAAGTTCCTCACCTGGTTAAGGCTAAGAGAAAAAAAAAAAAGTAAAAGCAGACTTCTTAATGCTTAAGAATTTGCTTTCAGTCCTGTTGACTGATGTTAGATTTTCTGAGGCCAAAGATAACAACCAAATTCTGATGCTTTTGAACTCGGCCAGTCACACACTTTTAAAAATGGGCTTCTGTAAACCCCTCCATGCAGGTTAGAAGTTTGTGAGTTTAATATCTGTGTCTCTTCAGCAAAATTTTTATTGAGGTTGCTACATCCTGCAGATTGTAGAAAATCGTCCAAAATTTGGTCTCTATTCTCAAAGAAATTACAGGCCGATTGGCCTGAGTCAAAGTTTTTATCCTCATGCACATATATAAAAATGCAAGTTATAGTTACAGGGAAAAATAATAACATGGCCGTATAAGATAAAATTCTAGATGGTATATTATTAGTAGTAAATAAGAAGTGTCTTTAATTTGTGCTGAAAGTTCTCAAGAAAGAGAAAACGCCAATCAGAGCAGTTTCCGGAAGGATTTGAAAGTAGAAATGGGAATTTTAAGAATTTACCTTCCCCCTTAATTTTTTACTTTCCTAGAGGTTGAGTGACACACGACTTGGGCATTTCAGAGGTTTCAGAAAAAGCTCATTCCATTGCAAAGGTTGATATCAGAAAACGATTGAAATAATGAGTTAGGTATGCTGTTGTAGAATGCAAGAAATAGAGAACTTGGTAACCTCAGGACAGGTTTCAGCTGCAGGTCAGACCTGATGGAGAACTGGAACGTTGATGGAGATCAGGGAGCACTCTCATGGCTCAGTGGCACTTGGGTGCGCCACTCTTTTTATGATTTACCTTCCCATTCAGTTAGTTTTCTCAATTTACTGTTTCTACGGTAGGTCATTTCTCTTCTCTTGTTTCAATTAACGCATGGGTTCTATTGACGTGTGGATTTTGCTGACTGCCTTCTCCCTTCTCTACAACATAAGAGTTGATTGGTTACTATTTGGTTATCTATTGCTGTCTATCAAACTATCTTCAAAACCACAACAGTTTTATTTCTCATGACTGTGTGGGTCAGACCTTCACAAAAGATAAGCAGATATGGTTCTGTGTTCCACCTAATATCCATGAAGAGGGGAATGTCTCTTAGCTTCTTCACTCACATGTGGTGCCAGAGTTCAAGTTAGGGTGGCTCCCTGTGCCAGGCTGCCTGTGACACCCTGACTGAGGTCATATGTATAGAGACCTATTTTTCGCCTATTGGCTGGGTTCTTCATTTCTCTCTAAGCAGTCTAAAGATCTCTCTCTTCCTACAGGTTCTCTCTCTTCGTCTCTCCAGCAGGGTATCTGGACTTCTTAAGTGGTGGCTCAAGGCCACAAAGAGAGCAAAAGCAGAAGTTCTTCTGAGAGATAAGCAAAGCTGGACATTAGCTGGATAGAGAGATTTATTCAGTAATAACTATTACAATATTGAAGAGAGTCCAGCATAAACTGAACTCAACTTCACTGAAACCAAAGGCAGGAAACTTTAAAGGCAGGAGTGAGCTACGGCAAGGATGAAAAGGGTCGTTAGTCCATGTGACAAGGTCTCTGGGTTTGCTAATTGGCACTTATCCAAAGGAGAAACAAACTCTCATATCTTTGTGACAGGAGGCAGTGGTGCAAGTTGAAGCAAGGTGTCTGCTGAAATTGGGTCCTTATCTTTGCCCAGGAACTAGGAGCAAGAGCAACAGTCATCTCCCTGAATGTTTGCATTCCAAAGAGATAGCTCTCAGGTCCTTGAAGAAACACTCTGGGTAGTAGATTTACAACTCAAAAGGCAGAGAAAGGATTTATAATTGCAAGTTTTCTAAAGTAACAGCTCTAAGAGATTGGGGCCTATCTACCACCAGGTTTTGGCTGGAACAGACAGAAAATTCTCCTGGCAGGGTAGAGTTTTCTCAGACAGGCATTTTAAGGGTGATGGGGGCAGGGATCCGTGGTCATCTTAGGGACATGGCCTTATGCTGCTAGAAGCCATGCTAGAGTTTGGTCAAGCTCCTCAAGCGCAAGCGTTTAGATGGAGCTCTAATGTGTTTTGTAGTTCTCACAGCCAGGCATCCTTTTTTTATTTTTTATTTTTCAATTATAGTTGACATTTGATATTATTTTATATTAGTTTCCGTTGTACAGCATAGTGGTCATTTACGTAATTCACAAAGTGATCCCTCTGGTTAGTCTAGTATCCACCTGGCACTATAATCAGTTATTACAATATTATTGGCTATATTTCCTATGCTGTACTTCACATTCCCATGACTATTTTGTAACCACTAAATTGTGCTTCTTAATCTCTTCGCCTTTTCACCCAGTTCCCTGACCCCTCTCCCATCTGGCAACAACCATTTTGTCCTCTGTATCTATGAGTCTGTTTCTGTTTTGTTTGTTCATTTTTGTTCTTTAGAGTCCACATATAAGTGAGATCATGTGGTATTTGTCTTCTCTGTCTGGGTATGTATCTGAAGAAATTCAGAACACTAATTTGAAAAGATCTATGCACCTCTATGTTCACTGCAGCACTATTTACGATAGCCAAGTTATGGAAGCAACCCAAGTGCCCATCCATAGAGACAATTAGATCCAAAAAAATGTGAGAGATATATATATACGTATATATACATATATACGTATATATATATCTATATACACACACATACAATGAAATGTTACTCAGCCATAAAAAATAATAAAATCTTACCATTTGCAACAACATGCAAATGTACCTAGAGGGTATTATGCTAAGTGAAATAAGTCAGACTGCCAGGCATTTTTAACCCTAAGTCCCCAATTCCAGCATTTCCCTTCTATGACATTCTCTTGATTAAAGCAAGTCAACAGGCCAAGCCCAGATTCAAAAGGAGGGGATTGCACAAGAATGAATACTAAGAGGCATGGTTTATTGCGTCCACGATTGTGGCTGTCACCACAGTTACGTCTGTCACTATCAAATGTGGTTCATTCTTATGGAAAGAACACTCATGCTTGGCTACCTGCTACCTTATAAGCAATTGCCTCTTTCTTAGGCAGCAACCTGGCTCTGGCTCCACTCTACTGTGGCCAAGGTGTTTGGACTTATCACCATGAAATCTACAGTAAGCATGAAAATCTACACATAAGGCATTTCTCTTGGCAGCTTTTTTTTTCAAGTAGATGTTCTTGGCATAGCAGATATTCCACATCTCACAAGACCCCTTACTAATGACAACGAGCCTGGAAGTCAGCTCTGATTTGGTCTTCACAGAATACTTCGATGTCATGTCCCAGGGATTCAGAGGTAATTGACTGCTGCAAATTATTATTTTTTAAATATAGCCAGAATTTTTGTGGTGATTGTGTTTATAGCTGCTGATTTTCACTGCTTCAGG
>NW_006431210.1:2247754-2277147 GCF_000325575.1 Pteropus alecto
AATCCTACTCTTGTGACTTATTTCAACGCAGATCAGTTTTATTGGCATCTATGGAAGAAGTAATGTATATTGAGAAGCTAATTAATGTTAACCCAACTTAATTTGGGGGTAACTTGAGGTCAAGTTATATATACTCAAGCAGCATCCTCAACACTTTTTCCATGGTGGCTGACCTGAAGGATGATGGCTGTACTTACTCTCTATAATTCCCAGTATGCTGGTTATAACTATGCCCTTTCCCTCACAAGAACACATGTTAGAATACAAATATGAGAGATGATGATTATCACAGGAATAACTCTAAATCTGCTTTAATTTATAGATGACATACGTTCAAATTATTTGCTACCCTATTACTGTAAGTCCTGCTAAAAGACAAAACGGTATAGCAGTTAAGAGAGCAGACTCCAATTCTGTAGTTGACTGCCTTTTTTCAGTCATCTAAAACAGTGTTTTTCAAATTTCAGTGTATATAGAAGTCACCTGGGAATGCTGTTATGCTTCAGTCATATTCAGTAGATATAGGATGGGGCCTGAGATTCTGCACTGAGGATGCTGCCGCTGGTGGTCCTGGTATCACATTCAGAGTAACATTAAAAAAATGTATTGGGGAGAATGGGGTGAAGGATTAAAGCAGTACAAATTAGTAGTTGATAGCTGGGCACGAGGATGCAGAGCACGGCACAGGGAATGCAGTTAGCATTAATATGATGGCTAAGGAGAGGGCCAGGGGAGGGAGGGAGCAATTGGGGGAATCATTTTATAAACAATATAGATTTCTAACCAATGTACTGTATACTTGAAGTTAATTTACATAAATAAATTTATTTTAAAAATGTATTGAGTGTTTTATATGATTAATCAAAGTCATTGGGACATATTAATGAAAAAAAAAAGAAGAAAGAAAAAACCAGTTTTTGATCTTTGGCTACTTATGTTTTAGCAGGAGAAGATAAACAAGGAGGCATAAGCATAATAAATAAAGAAATATAATATGTTAGGAGGTATTAAGTGCTACGAAGAAAAGAAAAATTTAAAGCCAAAATAAGATATCAGAATCAGTTCTTCTTTCATATCAGTCTGTTTCCACATAATACTGTTCTTCACTCATTTGATAAATAAATATTGAGGACTTTTCATGTTCTGACGACTGTGTTAGTTACTGGGATGACTGAATTGATGACTGAAGAAAGTGGTCCCAGCCCTCACAGTGCTCACATCTCTCTTATCTAGTATCAGTCTAACATGAGACTGATCATAGGTCCTTTCATACATAATGCCCTTTCATGCTGTGGTAGGAAACTTCTCAGGTGGTGTCCAGTGATCCCCAACCCCTGGTGTTTGTATCCTTGGGTAATCCCCTTCTCTTGAGTGTAAGTTGGATTTGGTAACTTACTCCTAATGAATAGATGCAACCAAAGCAAAGGATGTCACTTCAGAGATTAGGTTATAGAAGACTGTGACTTCTGTATTGTTTATGATCTTTCTCTTTCTCTCTATGAACCTTCCTTCTAGAGGAGCAAATTGCTGTGTGAGGAGTAGTTATTAGAAGAGGCCCCATGGCCAATGGCTTGCGAGAGTCTGAATCATGCTGGCAGCCACATGAACAAGCTCAGAGAGGCTCCTCCCAAGCAGATCCTTGGATGACTGTCTGCTGACATAGTGATTGATTATGGACTTGTAGGTGACTCTGAGCCAGAGGACCCAGCTAGGACATATCCACCCACATTCCTGACCCCCCAATAACTGAGATAATACACGTTTGTTGTTTTAAGCCATTCGATTTTGGAGTAATTTGTTATGCAGAACTAGATAACAAGGCACATGCCATCATACACATGATGTCTCCTTTTTTCCCTCATTCAACAAATGCTTACTGAGTATTGGCAAAATTTTGAGTTCTCTGCTAGATGCTGGAAAACAATGGAGACCAAAGAGATGTGACCCTAGCTTCTGACATCCTGGTGGGAGAGGTCAACTTAAACATGGTAATTTATTCATAATTTAGATTTCAGCATAAAAATAATTTAACACTTTAGAAACTGCAGTAAGTGCTTGGGAAGAACCTGAAGGGGAAAGGCTCAGATTTTGTTGTTATAATAATGATGGTGGAGGTGATGCTGCTGAGACAGAGCAATTGGAGACATCTCAAGGAAGAGACCTTTAAAGCAAAGACCGAATGGATGGGAAGCCAGCAACTGTGAGGAGATGGGGAAAGCCAGCAACTTGTGCTAGACTTATGAGCAGCAATGAGCAAGGTGTTCTGGACCTGCAATATCACTCCTTGGCAGGGTCAGAGCGAGAAGGCAGTATTACAGAGCACTGGAAAGAGGCGGAGGCTACACTGGGCGAGGTCCTATAAGCCCCGGAGAAGAAATACGATGTAATCCTCACTGCATTGGAAATGCCTCTGAAGAGTTTTAACCATGAATATGACACAGTAAAATGTATGCTTTGAAGTGAAGAGCATATACTGCTGAGTGAGGAATGGATTAGAAGGGTTAAGAGTGGGCATGTGTAGGTCATCGGGAGGCTGTTTCGGAAGTTCAGGTTGAAGATGTTTGTGACATGTACTGGACTACTGAAACTAGAGATGAAATGCGGTGGATAGTGGATGTGTTTAATATGTACAACATCCTTCCCAACCTGCTTTCATACTCATCCGCCCAGACACATTGTTACTTGAGAATTATCTTCGATATCATCGCCTCTAGAAAACTGTCGCCGATATGCCAGACTAGGCTAGGCCACCCTCCTCTATGCAAATCTGCCTTATCGTTAACAAAAATATAATAATAATAAATATATAATGTAATATATATTTACATAGTTTTCCATAATAAGTATTTCTTCTTAATTAAATTAGATTGTCAGCTCTTCAGGGGCAGGGACAAGTTTATATTTGGATCCTCAGCATTGTAACTCTGCTGTGTGCATGGTAGTTATTCAACAAATGTTTAGAGATTAACTTGAGACATTCTGTGTCTTTCATTGTTTGAGATGAAATCTGTCTTCATTTGGAAACCTGCTTCTCTCCATCAGAAGATTTTTTAAATAATCATGCATCATTGAATCCTGGAGGCTCTGTTTTGAGATTTTCTTTGTCATTTTTTTTCCAGTTTTTCTTTCTTGAAAAATACATAGAATCACATTTATGTCAGTTGAAAATTTTATTGATATTTTCTGTAATCATTCATAAGCAGGGCAGGATTAAACAGCTTGAAGGCAAAACTTTATTTTGGTCAAGAATACATATGGATTTGTTTTTTGGACTTCACACAGAGGGTTATGATCGGAGAGCCATGTGAGAAGAAAATGTTAGTATCAGCATTCTCTCTGTCCTGTCTCTCTGTCTCCATCTCTCTCTCTCTCAGCATCCTTTCTCCATTTATAGGCCTGTCAACCTCACTCTCTAAGGTAGTTCCTAGGTCATTTCTTGTTCTTGATAAAGCAAAGCCATACTTTTACTGGATAAGTCCACTCAGAGTAGGCTTATCAAAGTACCAAACTTATATGAAAAAATCATCAGAAACCTGGTATAACATTTCTGAATGGTCATTGACTCCTAATTTAGATCCCAGAATATATTGACTGGATTATACCTGTGAATTTTTCATTTACTTTATATCAACTAGAGTTAATTATTCTTACCTTAGTTTCATAGATTTCTCATCTGTGAGTATGATTTTGGTTACGAACTTCCAATGTGATACAAGAATTATCAAACTAAGAATTACCAGAAGTTTAGAGAAAAAGAATGTACTACTTAGCCAACTTGAAAGGACAACAAAAACAACAAAAAGGCAGAATGACAAGGAAATTTAGACATTTCAATTTTTCCACTTATATTCCCTTTGAAATAGCCAAAAGGTTCTAACTTGTATTTTTTTTAAATAAAAATTTGGACAGAGGCATATTGTATAATACATTTCACTGATCTGATCATTTTTGTTCTTCATTATTAATCCAGAAAAAGAAAAATATGAAACATAATTGAAAATATATCACCTTGAATTATGCTCTTATTAATTAGTACTAGCAGAGAGACAGAGTGGTAGAGGAGACATAAGGCATTATTAGGGGCACAGATATATTTTTAAGTAATGTGAACGTATATATGAGATGTTTTGGTCACTTGCTTTCAAGGAATCTTGAGCATCAATAAGGCTTTAAACAAGTATTTGTTGATGGACGTCTACAGGTAGGGGACTTATAACATGTTCCTATCAATCTTATACACCTGAGGACTCTTGGGCAAGGCCATCTCACAAATATAACATATAGACCAAGAAATTCCTCTTCAGTTGCTTCCCTCAGGCCAATTTCTAGGACATATAGAAGTATAACATTTCACTCTAGCTGTTGTTCTGTTCTCAAGTTAACTCGATTTCCTTCGCCATTAAGCTTTTTGTCTCTCAAATCCCTGGAAGAAAGCAGTCTAATAAAGTCATTCACAAGAAGGTGCTTATGATTGAAACAAAAGCAGTAAATATCATTTATGGAGCCTGAACAAAATCACAGAAAAGGCAGTATTCTTTGTCCTTAAGCTACAGCTGAAGAAACTGGAGCTTAGGGAGACTTCATAACACATTCAAAATTATGGTTAGTAAATGACAGAGTTAGGATTCAAGACCAAGTCATGTGACTTTGAAGGACATGTTCACATGACCAGCACCCTAGGATATTTTCCAGAGAAAGAAAATATTTAAGGCGTGCACAGGAGATTATCGCCAAAGATGGAATTTCAGATATTGTGGTAAATGAATGGGGAGGGATTTTCTTGGGAAGGGGTAGCCTGAGAATATTTAAAATCACAGTATAAAAGTGATTGCTGTGTATTTAAGTATAATCTTGGAAACACACAATAGAAAGGAGTAACCGAGCTTAGCAGCCTGTGTCCTCCTTTTCCCACATCATTCTCCCCTTGTCATTGTTCAACACAGAGGTTCAATCTGGACCAACAGTCAGTTTTCTTATGCTGAAACAATATCTTTTTTCAATTGAACTAGTTGTCAAGATTTAAAAATATGTTTCTTATGCATAAACTATCTTATTTCTAATTTCTTAAAAATATTTTTTTTTAAAAAAGGAAAATCTACCAATCCTTGGCTTGCATTTCTTCATGGCAACAGGAAGCCAGAGCTGAATAATGGCTGGGTGCTGTGTGTGGGGCCTGTGCTATTCCAAGTTCAAGACAGTTCTTGCCTGGCCCACTGTGCTCATTTATGCTACCGGCCTTGCAAAGCCTCTGAGTGCAAACTGCACAGCTGTACACAGCTGCCTATCTTCTGTAGGCATTTGAGATTCCTGTTATGCATCTAATATGAGTTATGTCCACAGCATATACATCTTGGCAGGCAGGGACTTGTCTCAATAAAAATGCTGTATTTCAAGGTTCACCCACTGAATGCTTAGAGCGATGGTTCTCAGACTTTAACCTGTATCAAAATCATCTGGTGGGCTTGTTAAAACACACACAGCTGGGACGCCAGTGGCAGAGCTTCTGATTCAGTTGGTCTAGGGTGGGCCCAGGAGTTTGCAAGTCCAGCATGCTCTTTTACTACCTTTTGTTCTGTTCTGTATAACTTGCTGTCTGATTTTTCCTAATTATATGCTTTATTTTCCACCAAAATAAAATGCTTCTTTTTCATATGGTTTTCTGGAATTTCTCCAAGGCCAGGGACTACAGTCATCCAACTGGTATGACTTGCTTTTATGACGTCTTTCTTCTTTTACATTATCTTTCCATGTTCTGTACCATGTTCTGTTACTTCTAACTTGTGCCTGCTGTTCAGATGCCTGCTGTTCTGCCTCTAATCCCAGACAAATTTGAAAACTAGGGAATTTTCTACCTTTTACAGACCACAGTCCAAATCTGTATCTTCTGTTAATCTATTTACACTATACAGATTGTTGGAATCATCCAGAAGAGTCATACTTTGAAATATGAAGAAGATGAATGTACTCTAAGAAAAAAAAAGTTTGGCAATTTTTTTTTCCCTCTTGGTCATTTTCCACTGTGTATTTTTTTTCTCTAGGTATTGCTTCTCACATTCTTAATGATCACTTTAAACTACTTCTCCCAATACGTGGCTCATTCCTCAAACCTTTTTTTAAAATAAATTGCGGCATATACAGTAGGGCCTTAAATCTTTCTCGATTCAGCTCAAATAAAGGATGGCAAGAGAGCAGGACTGGGAGGTGTTGAGGAAAAGTAAGCCTGGCGTGGAGTGGTTTAGCCAGTGAGCAGTGGACAAAAGTCTGTGTAGCCAGAATCATGAGTGTTCATCCTTTCTTCCTGCCTTGTGCAAAGGCTGTAAATACATTCTTCCTAGCACAGACCTTCAGAGCTCTCGTTACATTTAATGGGTGATAATAAATAAATAAATACATTTATAAAAACAAGAAGAAGGAAAGGAGAACCACAAAAGCATATTTGTTTAGGGCTTCATTTAACAAGAATACTTAATGAGATGAAGATATGCAATGACCAATGTAAGGAAGGTGTGACAATACTAGGATTTTTCGAAGTAGCAGCCATTTCTAATCAGCAGTGTCCCTTCTGATGTGTGCCGTGTATAAGGCACAGCAGGGGCACCTGCCTGGAAAAGATGGCAAAGTGTAAACATACATTAAACAAACAGAAACAATGAATGGAGGTGATGTTATTTATTAAAGACCAACTTTGTACCAGGTTCCATATAAATCGTAAAGTTATAATCCATCCAAGTAATTTCAATTTCTATTTAATTATAAAGTTGTATGTTCTTATAAAAAAATTATGTAACCATTAAATTTTATGATGCAGAAGATTTGGGTTTTGACTGTTCATTTTGAGAAATGATTCTGAGTACAAAAGTATACCTATAAATAGAGAATTCAGCCTAGTGCATTTAAATTTGTATTTATAGGTCATTAGCTATTTGATTAAGAGGAGGGACAGGGCATACTTTTAAAATGAAAACCATTAGGATTTCAAAATGAAGATAAAGAATGTTTGAAATCATAGAGTAAGTTTCTAATGACTTATGATTTAGGTTACAAAGGTTAATTAAAGCACAGCTTTTCAGTTATATCTTACTGCTGAGTTAGGCAAAGTATCACTGAATTTGAAATTAAGAAACCATTTAATATGGTATTATTTTCCAGTGGGCAATGGAGGAATAAAGCTTTTCTCCAAGTTTTCTCCTGCTGTTTCATCACTTGTTAAACATAATGTCTACTTTTAGTAACATGTACTTATATTTCAGGACATCATTAGCTTCATTTTACTTATGTCAGAAAAAGGATCAGAATGACTGCTCTTCCTTTCTCACTGTCGTTTTTTTGGGGGGAAAAAAAAAAAGAACAAGATATATCAAGGAGTTGGTGTCAAGATAGGAAAAGTTTTCTAATGTGAATTGAATGGCCTTGGTAGTGGTTGCCCCTTAACGAGTTTCCAATAATAAGAATTTAGGAGGAGACTGAAGGGACAAATTATTTCTACTTAAAGGCTTCTTTCTTCCTTGTCACACAGTGAAGCAATTAGTGAAGAAAGAGGCAGAGAGTCAGAACCAGAGAGGAGGCATTGTGAGAAAGACTCGACCGGCCATTACTGGCCTTGAAAATAGAAGGGATCTGTAAGACAAGGAATGCAGGCAGCCCCACAAAGCTGGAAAAAGCAAGAAAGTAGATTCTCTGGAGCCTTCAGAAAGAAGGGCAGCCCTGCCAACTCCTCAGTTTTAGCCCAGTGGGGCCCGTGTTGGATTTTTGACTCCCAAAACTATAAGATAATACATTTGTGTGGTTTTAACCTACTCAATTTGTGGTAACTCATTATAACAGCAATAGAAAACCAATACTGCTATGAAGTACCATCTTAATAGAACCCCCAACCCAAATTCTGCTTCTGACATCAGTCATGGTTCAATAGCCTGTTTTGAGATGACATACAATCAGTTGCCTATGATTCCAATGTTTTTGGTCATCTTCCTTGTTCAACCTCATTTCCTCTGAGTGGTTTCTTTTGTCTTAAGTTTTTACTTTGGTAAAATGACTCAATGTGAGAGATAAGAAAGTAAAATGTAAACAGAATAGAGACTCCCATCACAGAGTAAAGAAAATAGTTGTAGAAACATAAAATATACTATGTTAAAAAAAAGAAAAAGGAGGCAATGGCTGGAAAAGTCCCATTTCTCCAAAAATTATCTCAGATCATCGAACTGTGGCTCATATAAAGACCTTTTGGAAAAACAGTCAGATTCTTGGGTCTCTGTCCAAAAACCACTGGACAATAACCTTGAATTTATAACCTCGTTTAATATAGTGCTCAAAGATGATTCCTTTTGTTTGATCAGTAAATATTTCACCCCAGAAAGGCTTAAATTTAAATAGGGCAATATGAAGAGATGAATATAATATCAACACTTTTACAAAAATTGTGTTTACACAGTGTGTTTGCTTGAGAGTTTTGTAATTATTTTGATACTTTGTGTATGTTTTGCTTATGTAGAAGATATTTCTTTTACACATAAGATAATGCCTCACTGCATTTATAAATTTAACGAGATTTATCCAAGTTTCTTTAATGCTTAGATTTTACTTATTGAGGTCATAAGTGTTTCCTTTCAGATATTTGAAGTATTTCAGAGACTAGGATATGTAATGTTATAAATGTAGTTTGAGAGGTTTATGGTAATCTGTTCAACTACCTTTGTAAATGGGATTAATCGTTCCTAAACAGGACTTTTTAATGTTTTAATTCTATAAACTGATAAGTAAATTGATCATTAATAAAAAAATAAGTGGAAGTGTTCTTACTCTTACATAATACTACTAAATTTTAAAATAAAGTAAGATTTTTAAGCTGACTCTAGAGGCTAAAAAAAATCTGTTTTGAAATTTATTATATTAATTATTTAATTATACATTATACAGAACTAACCACAAATAGATATTTATGCTCTTAACCACTCTCTCACAATTAAAACATTAATTAACAATTCATACAGAATGTTTGAAGAAAGATATTTTTATGAATTTCAAATATTTAATATTTATTCAGCATATTTATTGAATGGTTATGTGTTAACCACTGTGCTAGGTGCTAGTAAAAAGGGCTTAGAATGATGCCTGACATATAGGGATATGCTCAGTAAATATTGGCTGTTATTATTGAGAGAAGCTATCTGTGTGTTTCCAGATCTAGCACACCAGTGTGTGTGTGTGTGTCTGTGTGTGTGTGTGTGTGTGTTTATGTATATCTGTGTTTGTCTCTCTATGTCTATGTCCATATCCATCTCTTTCTATCATCAGGCCTTTTGGAAGAGAGAAGAGGAAGAAAAGGGAATATAGAAACTAGTAGACATTTAAGTCACTTCTTTGTTAATTAGCAATAGACACATGTGTGTGTGCACGCGCGCGCACACACACACACACACACACAAACCCACATACAAATGTGGCGTGACCCTAGAAACATTCAGATAGGTTGTGACCAGTCCTTCGGAGTGAGATCTAAAAACAAATCTCTGAAGTCAGTGTAAGAATTGGAAGGGACAACTACTTTTCCTGAGTCTGACAAACTTTTTGTAGATATGGAAATGGAGGTCCTGGGAGTCGATGTGATTTGCTCAGGACCCCTGTTGAAGATAAATTAGACTCTACTTAATGTGGGGAGGACAGGTTTTAATCAGTAATAACTATTATAATAGGGAGGAGTCCAGCATGAACTGAACTCGACTTCCATTTGTTCTGTGGTGAATGGGTATTTTAGAGAGAGAATAAAGGAGTAAGACGAGGGCCCAATCAGGCTCAGTAGAATCAGGGAAGTGAAAAATTACAATGAGTTAGTCACTGTGAATGTGATTGGGTCAGTTGTGTCTGCTAGCTGGCAATGACCAAAAAGTTAGGTTTCTGTCCTTCCACAGAGACTGGGAGACAGAGATCCTATCCTCAGGTGTTGTCTGAAGTAAACAGTAAATATCTTGGGCTGTCTTGAGTTTTCTCAGGCAGGCAGTTTAAGGGAGGTTAGGGTCATGTTAGTCATGTGCCCTCGACCTGTTGACAACTAGACTGGTATTTTGTTCAAGTCTTCATAAACCAAGGTTGAGGCCAAGTCAAGAAGAGGGCTCAGAGGTACTGGGTTAGAATGTGGTTGAGGAGAAACTCTCTGTCGCCCCTCAGCAAATTTTCCAGTAAGGAGATTTCTACCTGCTTTTTAGACAGATTCTGATAATAATAAATGTACGAGAAGCCATCCAAACAGCTTTTACCTTGAAAAAAGGGCTTCTTTCATCTTTATTAAGTGGTGAGATCCAGCTTCACAGCTGTGGAACCCCTCCCTAGTTTGCAAGTTGAAGAGTGTGTCTTTGTGCACAAGATAGCTGGCCACTTGAATTCCATGTAAGTACTCTGAATTCAGTGAGTGCAACCCATTGTGTGCATAAATAACATCATCATACTCAATAGGTCCACTTCATTCGTGTTATTTTTTTCTGCTCCAAGCAATATTGTCTGTGTCCTATTGAAATATATTGTGGTCTCTTCTGAAACAATCAGAACATCGACCTCTAATAAATATCACTCTCTTATCACCCTGTCACATTCAGCACCTGAAACAAGACCAAGAAACATACACTAAAGGAGCAGGCTCGTGTGCCATTATATTTATCAATCTTCAAGTTATTTAAGCCTAAAATTATCCAGTTTCTTTAATACCCTATTCTAGGTCTATCTTTGTGAAGACTTTAATCTTTTAAAAATCTATTTAAAGGTTCACTCATTATGACCTCTTGAATTCTGTAAGTTCAACATCCACTAAATGAAACATAACTTCTATTTATTGCCCCAAATGTAACTTTATCTGATAATTTCAAAGTTGTGACTCTTTTAGTACACAAATAGCTTTCTTTTCCTTTTTCTAAAAGTAAATCTATCTTTAGATCTATTTCAGATTGTTTCCTTTGCCTATAGTGAATACCCATCCACATTCTTCTGAGCCTAATTGGAGTCACAAAATAGAGGCAGTGTTCTTACAGAGCTTTGATCACTCTCTCAGATGCACCTTCATTATTTCTATTTTAGCCACTTTGTTTTCATTCTTGGAAAATGCACGGAAAAGTTTAAAATTCTTTCATCCTTGTAATTTTGGCTTAGTTTGACAGAGTATTGAATAAAATGAATAAAGATAAATGTACTTTTTTGTTTCCTTTAAAAAAAAAAAAACATATTCCAAACTAAGTACTCATCAATAGATGACTGGATAAAGAAATGTGGGACATATACACAATGAAATATTATTTGGCCATAAAAAAGTTTCAGTTGTATATCCTCACCACTCTTTACCTTTGTTTTTCTTCTTGATTCCAGTTAAATGTGAATGTCATCGTCCTGTACCTGTATTTTGCTCAGTGTTGCCATGACTTCCAAGCCAGCTGGAAGGTTTCTAATCCATGAGTGGTCTGTTGGGTTAATATGTAGGGAGAGGAACAGTGAGTTAGACACTAATACTTATAGAGAACCCTCTTCTGTTTAGAATTCTGAAAAAAAAAAAACCTCATTTAAGACTTTATTAATTATTTTTGTACCAAACAGCAGCTCTTGTGTTTAACTCCAATGTACGTTATTACTCTTAATTTTATTTATAAGACTAAATAATTTGATGCTTTAATGTATGTGTAGTAGGGATATGGACTAGATGTACTATAGCAGCAGATTGTCCATTTAAAGTAAAAAGGGCATTTGGTTTTGTCTTTGAAAGAAAAAGCTGACATTAGCCATTCAGGATCGGAACCTGATGGCCATTAATACTACTATAAAAACTGCTGAAACAAATTCTGTGATGTGAAAATAAAATTGAGATGTGAGAAATTGCAAAGAATTTCTTTAGGGAATTCCATGGAGAGGCACTAATGAGGATAAAGAGTTCATTCTATTAAAAACGACAACATGCAATCCATTTACCTGTTCTAAAATGTGGGTTCTAGAAAAGTGCCTTACGACTACTTATGAGTCAGAATTGTTAAGGGAAATGGGTATTGGGTAAACTTACACATTCAGTGTAAACTATAATTGCAAAAGTTTAGCTTTGAAAGACAAGGAGTTGAAATATAGTGAACTGGTCAGGTGGAAGAAAAAAATCTCTCCTGGTGAAAGAACAGCCAGAGGAAAATGATGCTAGCAAAATCTGGAGCAATCGTTTTCATAATATGTGTCTTGTTTCCTTGGGCCATGGAAGGGAATTAATATAAGACATTGAATACAGCAGAATATTCCAAGGTTTTGTAAGGGATTAGCGAAAGCTGTCATAAGGAATCTCTCCTCTTTAAAGGGATATTATCTAATGAGTTGTGTTTGACATCTGTAGATTAAGACATTCTGTTACATATCAATGCTGGTTTGGGCTTATTTAATACTTTATAGTTTATAATGTATCTTCACATAGTTTATCTCACTGGAATCTTAGACTAGCCCTGGAAACAGGGAAGGCAGTTTCCATGTGACACAGAAAAATTGAAGCTCATAGAAGTTATGTGACTTCTCATGGTCATATAGTAGATAGGATCCAGTGCTTTTATTAAAATCTTAGGTTCTAACTCCTCATTTAGCTGGCTTTCCACCAGCATCATTTTCTTAAAATAGTAGTTACTGTGGAAAGACTTAAACTCGAGGACTAAAACATGAAGAAAAAAACACACTTCATAATTATGAGGTTCCTAAATAAAGGTTATATTTCTTTAAATCAGAAGTTGGCAAACTATGGCCTATAGACCAAATGTAGCCCACTGCCTATTTTTGTAAATAAAGTTTTATTGGAAAACAGCTACGCACATTAGTTTATGAATTGCCTATGGCTATTTGAGCTACAACAGCAGAGGTGAGTACTTGCAATAGAAACCAGATGCCTTGTAAGCCTAAAATATCTGCTATCTGACTCATTAAAGAAATTTCTCAATCCCTGCTCTAAATCACTATCTAAATAGTCTATCATCCCTTCAAACATATTATATGAGTTTAATATTTATTTTTAAGAAAGAGTTCTTTAATTTCTATACTGTAAGTTCACAGGAAAAATGTTTTCTGGCTTAATTTACTAACTCTTTGAGGCTCTAATTCAGAAAAATGTTGTAAATCTACATGATTTATGGTCATAATGATTCCAACTAACTTAGCAGTCTTCAAAACTCAAACTGATAAAATGATGTCAGACATCACCTGGGTAGAATTAATAATATTGAAATCAAACATGAAGAACATATCATTTATTGAATGACTATAAATAATGGAATACTTTTTCTTCATGCATTAAAATTCTGGCTCCTTTAAGGAAAGAGCCGGCCACCGTTGGCCTGTCATCCTGTAGAACCACTTCCCAAAAGGCTGCCACCGTGGGATTCTATCTCCCTGCTATGTACAAATTGGATAGTCTTATGGATATTAGGATCTAGGGGGAATTTTTATGATCATATCTTATTTTTTTAACACCAAAATTTTGTCATTTTTAAAGTTCTTACACATCAGCCTATTGGTTATTTTAATGTACACATGTAACTTTTCAACTCCTTGAGTACAATGACTATTTCATATTTTTATCCCAATGGCTTATGGCCTCTTTTAGTGAGTTTAAAGGGAGTTTAGTGAGTTGTAGTGGCATCTGTTTAGAGACCAATCATCTAGACAGTTTTCTGTGAACAGGCTTAGGAAGCCACATTAACTTAGAATGTTCAGATGAAAACATTCTGTTATTTGCTTGGTCTGTCAATCTCCATTGGCAGCCAAGAGTTTCCTTAGAGCAACAGTTTCTTTTTTCCCCCCAGCTGAAATACACACACACACAATGCCCAAGCACTTTGGTCCTTTGCTTGATTTGGAACTATAAAACACTGGTTTATTCAAATTAGTCTGGGCATTTTTATGTTAGAAGACAGACCTTCTGCCCCAAAGACAGTCTGCAGAGCTGTAACAGCTAGGATCCTGATATACAAATTGGAGCCAGGGAGGCAACTTGATGAGCAGGCAGAGTTGACTCCCTGTATTCTTTGCCTCTTCTTTCTATATCTGTTTCCTCTCTTTCAATAGCTTTCTCTGTCGATACAACCTCCAACTGTCCAAAGCTTGTATGCTGCCTATGTTCCTACTTTCCCAGTGAAAAACTGGTTAGGAAATCTTAATAAAAACACAGTGTTAGTTAAATAATGAACTAATTTTCTAAGACATGTTTAAACAGAACAATGAAACTTAATATATCCCTTTTAAATGGAAACAAATGAACATAATAAGAAACAATACAAAGTTGTAGATTATTTAGGATATATTTTAATGACTATTTAGCCAATGGTGGAAATGTTTGAAGAATGAACATTTCTGGGTCTCTGTAAATCACATGACCTCAGTGACTTCCTCTGTATGAATTTAGCCTTGATGAGAATCATTCCAGGACTGGGATAGTGGATGCGAAGATATAAGATACCAAATGGAGTATATTGGAAGGGACCAGAACCTGGAATCTAAGTTATAACAATGGGCCTGACTGGTAATTAAATTCACTTACAGAAAATTTAGATTTATCTGTACCTTAAGTACAGATAAGTCTTGATGCCAGGGGATCCCATGGATAGGTAGTTTCCAAGGGTACTGCAGATATCTATAGATACCAGATAGGTTGTAACTTCTAAGTAGATAGACCATGTCTTAGCATCCTGAAGTTCTATTCAGACCAGAGGAGATGGATATACAGCAAGTCACAAAATAAGAGGTCCACAAGTGTGGCTAAAGTGGAGTCTGGCTCACTCAGATGGATCTGCCATAAGGGTGTGACATGGTCACAGTCCCAGATCTTAGAATGATGCTCTAGTTTAATTCATACAGCTTAGGGTAGATAGATGAAGGTTAGCAGGTGGTGGCAGGCAACCAGAATAACATCATAGGGGGTGGGGTAAGAAAAGAGTATTTATGTCCATATTACTTTAAGTAAATTAAAGGGATGGTTCTTCAAAAATGTATAATAGTAATACATGCACATCAGTAGAAAAAAAATTATTTAAAATGAGTATAAAAGCGATAACAATAACCCATAATTTCACCATCCAGGGTAAACATCTCTTTATTTAGTATATAACTTTCTATTACTTTCCACCTGTCCATGTTAAGCAAACCTGAGTTGGTGGGTCTGTGTGTGCATTTTTTTTTTTCATTTATTTTTCTGATCTCCTTACAAGGGACCTTATAATCTCCCAGCAATTAACACCACTGTGTTTTGTCTGACTTCGCATGGTCCTGCTGGATGTACAATCTAGTGTAGGGATCTTCTGATTCTGTTTCAACTGCCTTTGGACTTTATTGTTGGCAGCAGTTGTTCCTTATACAGCGGGGACTTCCTGAGGCAGGAGGGTTTCATCAGAGTCACAAAAGGCGAGATAAGGGAAAGGAAGTTGATCCAGTTACTTTTACCATACAGTAAATCATCCAAAAACTTACTAGCATCAAAGAACTCTTTATTAAGCTCATGGATTGTGTAGGTCAGGAATTTAGACAGGGGATGACTTGTCTCTGTTCCCTGATATCAGGGGCCTCAACTGAGGAAACACGAACATTTGGGGTGACTTGAAAAGCTGAGCCTTAGAATCTTCTGTCAACATCTTGACTCGCCCATCTGACATCCGTGCTTGATGAATTGGATAGCCTTGACTCGGCAGAGGCCACTGCCCAGGGCACGTGTGTGTGTCTTTTTCGTGTGACCTGAGTTTCCTCATAGCTTCATGGTGATTGGACTTTGACACAGAGGCTCAGGGCTCCAGATGTTAGTGTCCCTGATAACAAGGCTCAATCAAACTGCGTTGCCTCAGAAGTCACAGAGCATCACTTTTGCTAAACGTTACTAGGTGCAAGTCACGAAGCAGCCAGATTCAAGGGAGAAGAACAAGGCTCCATCCTTTAATGAAAGGTTTGTCTTCACTCCTTCCTCCAGCCTACGATCTCCAATTCCTCAAATCTTAGTTCATTTTTATGATTTTCTTATCTAGGCAAAAAATGTCTTACTCAGTTCAAACATTACAGTAAGGAATAAATGAGATAGAAAATTTTCCTTAATGTTGTGGCCAAGAGGAACCTAAACCTTTAGAGAGCAGATTATGACCTAGAATGGGTAAAACAAGGAAGCTTTTTTGCTGACTCACTTTATATCTAGAAAAAATGCTACTTACAAAAAAGGCTGAGGTGTGCCAGAAGGGAGACAGAGGGCTGTTGCTAGAGTAGAGGTTGGCATGTAGTCAAGGTTACAGGACCACAAGAATATGCAATAGATAATTTGCTGGAAGCAATCTTCACATGTGCACATGTCACTGGAGCAACTAACATGACCCCACCTGAAATAACCCCAAATAAAACTGTAACTTGCTTACTTTTCGGTTATTATTTAAATGGAAAATTCAGATTATTTGGGTTTCACTTTTGCAGTTTCTGGTAGCCCAGGTGACAACTTTAAATTTGTTTTCCAGAACAGCATACCACTCTAAAGCACAAATCTGCAATTAATTCTTCAAAACAACCCATGATAATGTTCTGTTTGGCATTATCAGCCTCTGTTTTGTTTTTTATTTTTTCTCCATTGCCAAATATATAGAACTCTTAAAATGTCCCAGGCAATCAAAATGCCACTTTGAAATATTTCTTTCCCCATTGGATTTTTTTTTCCCCATCATTTTCTACAATGTGAAAAAGGATAGAACTCTTAAAATGTCCCAGGCAATCAAAATGCCACTTTGAAATATTTCTTTCCCCATTGGATTTTTTTTTTCCCATCATTTTTCTACAATGTGAAAAAGGAGATGAAGAAAGTAAGAATAATAATTCTGACAGCTGGAGGATATAATAGAAACTCACTTAATTTTTAAAATATCTTATAGTTGTGCTTAAGTTAGTCATGGGATTTTGTACATAATGGGTATGTGGCAATTTTTTAGAATGGCAAGTCTCAGGATGTCACATATCTGAGGCCAGCGAAACTACTTGCTATACTATAGGCAATTGATAACCAAACTTACCCAGAGAAAGCCCTCCAGTTGAGTTCAACATGAGGGATCCTAACTGGCAGAGAGTTGTCCATAACTGGCCAACTCTAATATTTGTAAAGCAGAAGGAGTTGTCCCAGATTGTATCTTCGTTTGAGATGGAAGTCAATTAATGCTTACTGAACACTGTTGTAGCGCACAGAGCTGGAGTAATTCACCTGCAGGAATTATTTGGGCTTCTGGCTTAGCACAGTGGAAGTTCTTTGGGGATACAAACATTCTTAAGACATAAGGAGAGTCACCTTTATTGGGGACAATTAAAAGAGCAAACAAAAATTAATCACAATTGAACAAGTAGCAAACTCTAATACTGAGGGAGGAGAAGAAGGAAAGATATGACTGTTTAATCACCATTCAGGTAGATGCTCCTGTTGCACCAGGGGAAACATCTGGGACTGCATGACCACCAGCAAGGTTGGTCTTTAAACAGTAAGTGTGCAGGGTGAAAGGAAATACATATGAACTGCATTCGTATGCATGATAAATACACACACACACATACACACAAGCATACACGAACCCAACCGTCTTCATTTGGCGTGGTCTGGTTTGTCAATAGCCAACTTTTATCTCCCTGGATCAGGTAACCAGTCTTGTTGTTTAGAGACCTCTCTGGCTTATTGCAAGAACATGCTGGGAATGCAAATATCTGCCAAATACCTGCCATCTTAATTTCTGCCATCTTAATTTCCAAAAGTCAAGTACAGAGAAAATGCTAGCAACTTCATGGTGGTTGTTTGAGGATTGAGGTTAGGAAGAAGAGACCACCTCTCTCGGTTTTTTCTCACCTCCTCCTGTGATAAGCACCATGTGCCAAGATAATGCACTAGGTGATTTAACATGAATTTTCTCATTTAATTGGCCCCATGTCCATTATAAAGAAAAACCAAGGCTTGGACACATACGGCAAATCTTTAAGGTCACACAGCTAGTGTAGCAAGACTGGATCTGGGCCCAAGAAATTCTAACTCCAAATCCAGTGCTTCTCAAAGCAGCGTTCTACCCATGATCCTGACTTCCATTAGACTATTTGAATTTTACAGACCAGCTTAAATGTCACCTCCTCCAAGAGGCCCTCTTGGTGTTATCTAGCCTATGCTGATTTTTGCCTCCTATAGTCATGTGAATTTGGGTTTATCCTTCTTGTTAATTGCATTTTATACTCTGCATTATATTGCTTGCTTAATTTTTTTTTAATTTTTTTTTGAGAAAACTAAAAAATTTCAGGAAAATTCAGAGAATAATGTAAAACATACCAAGGTACCAAAACATTCAAAGTTGACAATTATTTACCTTTTATAATATACTTTTTTATTTTTCTTTAAATAATAGACTAGCCATAATAAAGTCGAAGATTCTTTTGTGTCCAAATTCCAGTCCTGCTCTACTCTTTCCATTCCCAGAGGCATTTGTTACCATAAATATGATATATATTTATTTAATTCACGCTTTTATATTTTTGCCTTATATATATTTATCCACGAGTAATACATGGCATTGTGTGGTTTTTAAAATTTACATAAATGCCCTCATATTGTATACTTTCTGTAATGTGCTTTTTTTTTACTTAATATTATCTTTTTTGAAATCTATTAATTATAAAACTACATAGTTCATTCCTTTTAACTGATAGTATTTTATCATATGAATGTAAAACTACCTAATTTACCCATTTCTTTAGCGATACTCATTTAGGTGGTTTTCAGTTTTTGGTTGCATAGAGAATCCTTGCGTATATACTCTTACCCTAATGTGTGAACATTTCTTTACAGTACATACCTAAAAATGGAATTGCTGGGATCTAGGATGTGGCATTTTCAATCTTACCAGTTTCTGCAAGTTGCCCTTTAGAGTGGTTGTACCAATTTACACTCCTTCCAGCAGTGTGCCATGAAAGTGTTAATTTCCACATGTGCTGGCCAGTACTTGGCTATTGCCTGAAGTTAGCTGTCTTTTAATGAGAATGTTTATTTCAATAGTCGATTATCAGTCTCTTTGGCGCGGGGGACGTGTATTCTTTATTTATATTTTTATTAGTATCCTTAGGATCCCAAGAATATATTTATGTGCCTAATCTATGTGGCACTTGATATTTATGGATTAACCAATTGTCCTACTGTTCCGCAGAAAGAAGGTTGCCCCTGATCTGTTGAAGTATGTAGGCAACATCAATGTCTCTCTCAATGGAATTGCTCATATTGTCTCAGAATATTTTATATTAGGCAATTAAAAAAAAAACAAAACACAGAATAGGGTGTGGATTATTTGCTTCAGAGCCAGAAATGAGATAACTCATAAGACATTGCGAACAAATTAGAAAACAGTCATCAGTACTAATTAGTTTAAAGTCAAGCTCATGTATGCAAGGAACTTGTTATGGGTACCTCTTTATCTAGTCCAGTTGCAGCTGATGGTATTAACATAGAGGCTGTTTTCCTGCTTATATTGCCACCCTACCCTCCAGGATATTATCTATTTTGAATTGTTCCTCCACATCAGTATGTAACAATACTCAGTGTCTTAGCCATCTTAAAAAAAATTTCTCTTTCATTCTCATATCTTTATCTAACTCCCCCTTATCTCTTACTTTCTGTCACGATCAGACTTCTCTAAATCACATGCTCCTCAGTGTACTCTATTCTGGCTGTCAGACCCATCATTCCACTGAATCATCTGTTATCATGGACCTAGTATTACTTAATCCAGTGGACATCTTTGCAGCTCTCATCTTATCTTGTTTCTCTGCACCATTGTAATTGTTGGTCCCTCCCTCCTTATAAAAATCTAGGTTTCACTTGTCTCCTGGCTACTTCTTTCTAGTCTCATCTTCTTCTATCCAGCCAAAGTTTGGAGTTTATAAGACTCTGTCTAGGCTCTCTTTTCATTTTGCTTTATAGTATTGTTAGATTAATTCATCCAGGCACATGATTTCAAATACCAAAATGGAGAGCTCCAGCCAAGATATCTCAGAACTCTAGACCTGAGTATATAATGATCTACAGATTAAACCATATCTTAAAGACACCTCAAATATAACAGGCCTTAAATGAAGCTCCTCCCTTCCATACCTCTTCTACTTTCTTCACTCCTTCTATCAGTAATGTCGTCACCATTCATTTGAAATCACAAGCCTATAAACTAAAAGTTGTACTTGCTTCCTCTTTCTTCCCTGGCCCTTTACTATATGCATTCCACCTTGTTAATTTCACCTTTTTTCGTGTTGCTCACATTTGCCCACCTTACTCCATCTCCTCTAGCCCCACCCTTGTTAACGTTTTGCCTTCTACCACAAAAGCCTCCCTACTTGTAGTACATGCTAATTTCTCTCCTTAAAATTGTATTAGTTTCTATTGCTGCTATAAAAAATTACCACAAACTTAATGGTTTAGAACGACATGAACTTATTATCTTACTATTCTGGACTTTAGTAGTCCTAAAATCAAGGTATTGATAAGGCTACATTCCTTCTGGAGGCTCTGGGGGAGTATATGTTTCCTGGCTTTTTCCAGTTTCTAGAGGCCACCTGCATTCTTTGGCTCTAACCCCTTCCTTGCCAATCTCTACTTTTCTCATCACGTCTCCTTCTCTAACTCTAACCAACCTACCTCTCTCTTATAAAGTCCCTTGTGATTATATCGAGTCTAAGTTGATAATTCAGGGTATACATCCATCTCAAGATTCTTGACATAATCATACCTACAAAGTTGCTTTGCCATGTAAGGCAAATATTCACAGTTCCTGGGGATTAGAACATAAACATCTTTGGGGCCTTTTATTCTGTCTTCCACAAGAATGCCCCTTATCTCCTCTCAATTTGTTAACTCTCACTGAACCTTCAGATCTTAGCTCAGGTGTCAGATTCTAAACTCTTTTTTTCTCAGAGTCCAGTTAATCTGCTAGAATTATGAATACCCTTATATCATTTTTGTAAGCTTATTAATGCAACCATGCTGGTTTTGCTCACTGATTTGTCTCTATACTCAGAGGAGAGCCTGGCACATTGGAAACAGAAATATGTCTTGAGTGATTGAATGAACAGATAAGTAACAATTGGTCTTAGGTCATGTTCTCTAAAAAATAGATCATGAGATAGAATAGCATGCATGAAGTTTATTGGTGTGTAACCTTGGATCAACACCTGTGGGAAAATGAAAACGCGAGACCGGCTATTATGCAGTAGCAACAAAGGTCTTTCCTAACCCCATGGGGACCACTGAAACAGGGATGGCTTTTGAGAGGCATCTCAATTTAAAGGACTGGGGCTAGGCCTTTGTAGCCCCTGAATAAACTAGTTATTTGATGTGAGCTGCCTCCATGGAAGAAGTGTAACTGTGAGTAAATCAGAGGAAGGACTTGGATTAGGCAACTCTCTTCGGCCAAGGACAAATTGTGGAAAGGAACTTATCAATAGCCTAACTCATGGTGGTTGTGGAAATCAGTGCCTCAGTCCTTCCTGAGGGTGCAGATGGAGTACCACACTGTCTGCTCAGCAAACAGCCCTTTTTCTTTGCAGTGCCAAAGAGGTCCATTATATGCACTACAAGTAAGAGACCTGTCTTTAATTTTCTTACCTAGAAGATGTTGTGCTGTGGTTTTAGAAACTATAATTGGTTCAATAACTTGAATTTGATTCATTAGAAAAAACAATTTTTTTTCTTTTGACTTAAAATAAACAACTAGGCTAAAAGAAAATGTATTCTTTTTGTGAAAGTTAATTAAATTGTGTTTAGAAAAAATATCTTATTTGCTCAGAAAGTAATACAGAAATAACTGAACATTTCTTTTATGTTATGATTTTCAGATTCCCACTTTTTTTCCCCTCAAGTTCACATAAAACTCTCTTATTAAGATAAATGACATTATTTCAACTATAGCAGTTTTGACAGCTATAAAATAGGTTGTTTTTTATTTCTGAATATTTGGCTCATCATAAATTGGGATTTTATTCTGGTTTTTTTTTTTTTTTTTTTGAGTTATTTTTAACACTTGACTATAGGAAATGGCATTCCTTCCAGAAAATTATTTTGAAGTCTGACCAAAACACTCAATGACATTAAATGTATCTTTGGTGAAAATGACAAAGAGTAAAACTTATAAAAATAGAAGAGTCTTTTTTTAAGAATATTAAATTCAGCAGATAAATTAGAGAACAGATGTAGGAATTAAATGTTTCTTTTTTCCCAAGGGAGAGAGGAGGATTGGGGAAAATAATGAGGTGTATTGCTTGATCAAAAATTAGGACCTACAGAAGAACATAAAACCAGAGTATATAAAAAGTATCCTAAAGACATAGAATAGAAATATGAAATGCCCTCGTAGACATAACTATTGAAATATTTCTTGGAAAATGGTAGATTTAGAAGTAAAGGTGCATATAAAATAAAAGGTTATTACACCAATCACTGAACTGCTAACCAAGGACATCTGGAAGTTTAAGATCTAATTAGAATGATTAACGTAATATGAAAAAGCTCTTGAATGTAGATGTGTGGCAAATGTGAGAGAAATGGGTAATTATATAGAGGCAGAAAAATGTAATGTCGATTGAAAATCAGTTATTTTCAAATGTAAAAGTTACCCATCCTGTGAAGCTCAGTTTGGTTAAACAAACATTTACTGAGTGCCTATTATTCTGTTTTGGTCATTCTGCTCAACAAATGGATACGACACCCAGGCAAAGCCAATCACAGTCCATTAGACTCAATACTAGTACTTTTATTGAAAACAAAGATGAAAGATAACCATTTCCATACTAGTGAGACTTCTGTCTTTTAATGTTAATATCATAAAACATGACCACATTTTGTAGTGCTGTAAACTCGTGAAACAGAAAGTGTTAAATTACACTTGAATACATGACCACATTTATAAATAAAATGTAAGTTTTGAATTTGTTTTTGCTTACTTCACACTTACTAAAATATATAGATCATAGTCATTAATTAATAGATAGAACCATTACATCAATTCTCTTAAGGCTTTGTACTTTATTTTTTTACTATTTTTCTATTACAAAATTATTTGAATAAACCTAGATGTTTTCCTCTAATTATGATATTTTCTCAGCTTATATTTTAACAAATATAATTAGTGGATCAAAGGATAGGACATTTTAAGGCATTTTATAAATATTACTAAACTGCTTTCCAAAAGACCGCTAATGACATACATATTTCTCAGAAAAATGTAAAAGAGTTTTATTTGTCTTTCTGGTCATAAACTGTGATATGGTTTGTGTGTGTGTGTGTGTGTGTGTGTGTGTGTGTGCGCGCGCGCGCGCGCGCGCTCTAATGAATTTGAGAGACAAAAATGCTATCTCATTTAAAAGTGCATTCATTTGACTATTAATAGTTAAAAATGTTTGCATTATTTATTAGATACTAATACTCTGCTTTTAGAATTGTTTGTTCTTATCTATTGCTTATTTCTGAATGGGAAAAGTGTTTTTCTTATTTACTTGTATAACTTTAATAGTAAAGATCTTCCCAATATATCTGTGGCATAGATAGAAATATTTTTCTAAAATATAGAATTGTACTCTAGTAACAAATAACAAAGAATTAGATTGTTTTGTATTATAACAAATGTGAAAGTGAATTATAAGTGAAAGATTTGTTGAACTTCATTTATTTCTGTAAAACAAGTGAAATGAAGTATTAAAACTTTTCTCAAAAGTTTAAAATAAATATGGTACACATGAAGAAATTTTTAATTCTCACATATTATTTTTAGATTTCATGTGTTGAATTTCTATTTTTTAAAGATGAGGAAATTAGCACCTAACTCTTTTTTGTTGCTTCTCTTCCTCCATCGACTATGTGATTTCTGTTACCTATAATATTATTTTATATCATGAAGGTTCATGACACATTCTATTCTGCAATCATAATTTCTGATTGTCTAGTCTTAATTCTGTATTCAAGTGAATTCATTTTTATCACAGTTCTTTTTATTTTATCATGGTTTCTTCATCTTTGGTTGTTTATTCTTGCTGAACTGGGTTTTCATCTTCAAGGAGTTTTTCAAATAAGATTTATGAATTCTATATTCCTTGACCTGCTGCATGCTTGAGATAGTCTGACTTTCTTTTAAAGACCAAGTTAAGTGAGTATCAGATTCTTGTGTCTCTTTTTCTTTCCCTGTGATCTTTATGATTACATAGTTTTATGGCATTGAGTAACGACTTAAGTCTTTCACATGGTTTTCTTTTTCTTGTTTAGTGGTAAATAAAATTCAGTTTATTCATACACTAGAATATTATTCAGCAATCAAAAAAGAATAAATTACTGATACATGTTATAATATGGATGATGTCTTAAAACATGCTAACAGAAGAAAACCTATCTCAAAGGCCACATATTATATCATTCCATAGAAAAAAGTGGAATAGAAAGGGATATTGCTTGCAAAGGAGGAGAGATATAAAAATATGAAGCAGGAATTGAATATTTTTTCCTTTTGTAAATTGGGAGACATTAATTTTTCTTCTTTTGCTCCTCTTCCTACTTCTTCTTCTCCTTGTTTTGCATATTCAGATGCTTTGGGCTTCTTGAATAAAATTTATCTTTATCAAAGATTTCTCATACTTGTGTCTGAGTTGCACTTGTGTCTGAGTCTTTTAATCATCAAGTTTAATAATTTCACCAAGTATGTGTTATTGGTTATTCTGTTAATTTTATCCTATGACACAGTGAATGCTTTAGTCAGATGATTAAACTTTTAATTTCAATAATTTTGTGTATACTATTATATGTATATATATTTTTTTCTGTTCATCCTTTTCCTTTTTTAGGAACATCATGCTCTCCATCTCTGGTGTGTGAGAAGGTAGTACCATTATTAGTATCTAAATCTAAGCTACACATTATTTTCTGGTTATCACTACTTTTGGATGGGAGAAAGTCTAGTCATGCAAGCTTTTTGCTGATGCATACTACAGACAGGTATGAAGACAAATTTTTACTTTATTTGGGTATTCTTCCCCCTCTACAAAGTATATTATCCATCTGGAAGTCGTATCTTCTCTTAGAGTTAGACATTTCAGGGGTCAATGTATTTCTCAGTGAACCCTCCTAAGTCGCAGGCTCTTCATATTGTGATCTCAGATTAGCTGTCAGGAGGCCAGGTCATTGAAAATGACAGTATGATTGTATTTCTTCTTATTTACCTCTGTCTCTTTCTTTTTTGTGTGCTTTAAACTTGGGTCTCTAGGGTGATAACCCTACATCTTCAGACTGCCTTGTAACTATTCCTTTCTATTCTTGAAATCAAGGTTTGTTAGATGTTCCTTCAGGACTGTGACTTATATTCACAATGATGTTTATTTTTTCCTGAGGTATAAAAAGCTTGTGTCAGCTTTTGGCATCATGCATCATAGTGCTTCAAATTTTACAATAATTGGGGTATAATCTATAAATGTGGCTTGAGTTTATGAGTTGTTTTGTATCATATAATATAGAAATGTCTTCTCTATTTTTTCTGTTTTTAATGTTTTTAGAGTAATAGAATAAAAATATAATTAATCATGACTATATTAGCTTTAACTAAAAGTTCTTTTCCATATAACCTAATATGGCTATATTATTTTTATAATTTAAAATAATGAAAATAATTTTAAAATTAAGAAAAATTTTTCTTGCTTTAATCACTAACCATGACTCGAGACTTAGCCATAGGATAAATTAGTTCACTGAAATTTAGACAAAATTTAATTTATGATTATAGCTTGAAATGTGAAAAATAGAATTAAATTCTAAAGGTTTACTGAACTTTGTGAAAAGGTTCCAAAGCACATTGGAAATGTTATTAGAATTATTTTTGAATAAAAAAAATGGAAGGGCATTGTATAAATGTTTGTATAAAAGGGTAGGGAGGATAATGAATTAAGATTTTTCTTTATTAAAACAGAATAGAATAGCAATGAGAAGTTGTGACAAGAAAACTGAAATATTATCACCTAATGGATCATTGTTTGGAAATTACTTTTGACATAAAAACTTGGTTAGAACTATAATAAAGAGCTGTCATAAAAACACTTCTTTCACCAACTGGCTTATAGTAGTAATTAAATCACTTCTATTTCAATGCAAAATATATCTACCAAACTTGAATAGATGTGTTTTTACTTCATGCAGTTCTTAACATAGTTGCTATTTTTATTTTATTACTGTTTTTTATATTCCCAGTCTAGACAGAGAATGACATAAAAGAACTTCTTTTGATCTCAATATTTAGGGCAAAATTGGAAGCCAAAGTAGTTAAAAATATATCAGTGACTTTATCTCCAAATGGCAATCTGTGAGAACAGAAAGTATGAATGTCAGAAAATGAGTATCTTTACTTTTCTTTTGTAGCTGACTGAATATTTATTGGTGTGAGGATGTAAAGTTTTAGATGAGCAGTGTATGCTCTATCTCTCTTGGGCTCTGTTTTTTTAGGAAACAAGTAATTTATTTTTTTCAAGCAAGAATATGTCAGAATATAAGAAAAGAAGAAAAGCAGATTGATTTTGAAGAAAATGAGTTAGATGCATTCTTTGCACCTAACATAGTCTGTGAAATGAAAGTGCATCTTTTTCTAAATAGTTCCTCAAACCACAAAGCTGTCGAAGGTCATTTTGATTCTGGATGTACTTTAAAACTTTTCATTGCTTCTAAAGTACACTGATTAATGTTTTACTACATGGATGAGGATAAATCAGGATTCCTATTTTTCAGAATGTTAATTAAATAAAACATTTAGTAAGCATGAGAATTTTATGTTGTCTCTAGTCTTAAAAAAAAAAAACCAAAGAAAGTAATGAATTAAATAACAATTTACAGATGTGAAACTGAGATGCAGATATGGTAAATGACTGTCATTCTCTTATCAACTAGGTCTAGATGCTACTCAACATGTCGTATTGTCTTTCATGACAATCCCTCTATGTAAGAATAATACTGGAGATACAGTAGTTCCCCTCGTTTGTGGTTTTGCTATGCACGATTTCAGTCACCTGTGGTCAACCACAATCCATAAATATTAAATGGGAAATTCCAGAAATAAACAACTTATAAGTTTTAAATTGCACAGTCTTGTGTAGTGTGATAAAATCTCATGTGGTCCTGCTGCATGCCCCCAGGACATGAATTATCCTTTGCCCAGTGTATCCCCACCATACATGCTGCTCACCTATTTATTAGTCACTTAGTAAACATCTTGATTATCAGCTCAACTGGTGTGGTATCACAGTGCTTGTGTTCAAGTCACTCTTATTTTACTTAATGATGTCACTAAAGTGCAAGAATAGTGAAGCTGGCAATTCAAATATGCCAAAGAGAAGCCATAAAATACTTCCTTTAAATGAAAAGGTGAAAGTTCTTGGCTTAATAAAGAAAGAAAAGAAATCATATGCTGATGTTGCAAAGATCTACAGTAAGAATGGATCCATTGAATTGCCTAATTTATAAATTAAACTTTATTATATGTGTGTATGTATAGGAAAAAACATAGTATATATTTAAGGTTTGGTACTATCTAAGGTTTCAGGCATCCCTTGGGGGTCCTGGAACATATCCCCTGGGATAAGGGGGGACAACTGTACTTCGTTAGGTGTACTGGGTGCTATGCTAAGGAAAGGATGAAAGACAGCAAGCCTTTGCTAAATTAGTTAATGGACATAAAAGCATTTAATAAACTATATACCTCTACAAATTATTAGTATATAATTCCAAACTTCAGGTTGTTTGTCATTAGTATTCCTTCTCCCGGTTATACCATTTTCCCTCACAGTAGCCAAGGATTTCTCCTCCCCAAGCCTCATAATCACATAGTTTTCTTTATATGACAGTGCAGATAATGGCCTATAAGTTAACCTGTATTTTGCTACATATAACTAAAAACAAAACAAAACAAAAAAAAACCTTGCCACCACAAGTTTAAATAATAAAAACATTTAATTATCTAAGATAGCAAGATGGTACCTATGAGACCACAAAGTGAACATATCAAGTTAGGCAGCAGGATTTTTGAGTCTAGAGTTGTTAGAAGAGGCCAGGGCTGACGATGTGGAATAGGATGAGATGAGGTTGCTTAGGAGGAGTGAATGGAGAAAAAAACGGGAGACCAGTGGTGAACCTTGGCCACCCCAATATTTAGAGATCAAAAAAAGTGGGGAGAACAAAGAGGGAGAATAGAGTGTGAACTAGAGAAAGCAGGAAAGTGTTCTATCCTAGAAGAGATCTCAGGACAGGAGTGGTCTACCATGTCAGTAGGTGCTGGGATGTTAAAAAAAGAGTTAGCTAATATAGTATATGTTCCATTTTTTAAAACTCTTTAATGGATGGTTTTAAAAATTGGAAGTTTTAATCATCCTAGCTGTCAAATAAAGGAAAATTTTTTGGAGTAGGGATAAATTTTGTGTCCTTCAGAGCGCACCCTTAAATGACCACGTGTTCAAAATAAATAAATAAATAAAAGTGAAATATTCCAATAAATATCTCAGGCAGAATATTTTCTTATTTGGTGATATGTGGAAAAAGGCAATGAGAGATTATGGCACTAAATCAGAAAACAGAAATTGAGGAAACAGACGTGAAGAGAGAGAATGGAGTGAAGGTCAGAAAAAGCACTTTTTCTTTGGAACCTTCTAGATGCAAATCATCTGGACTGCTACATATTGAATACTTAAAGTTGTATGTTTAAGCTATATGTCATTAAAGTAGCAATGTTTTGGCATACCCTACAAGGCCCAAGGATCCAAAGATCACTAGGTTGTTGAACACCGCCCCGAAAAAAATCAGTTTTAGTAGAATGAGAAGAGAAACCTACATATACTAAGCAGGTGCTAATGACCATTCACCATGTCCTTTCACAGCTATCACTTCTTTACATACCTAAACGGCTTTGTGAAGGAGGTGTTTCCAAACCTTTTAAGAAGTAAACAAATTGTATTTCAGAGGTTTAAGTAACTTGTCCAAGGTCGCACAGCTAGTAAATACTGAGATCAGGGTTTGAACATATCTGTCTGACTCTAACTCATCTTACATACTCTGTTTTGTTTTATTGTAAGACCTTTCTTCTCCCATGGAAAAGGGAGCCTGGAATCTGTATTTCACCTTCTTAGGGAGCTTTCTCACGTTTAGAGATGTATAGAGTGGAGCAAGCCAGGGGTTTCTCACCTGTCCAGGAAGGTTAGGGGTCTGTTTAGAGCTGAGGCTGCTCATGAGCAAGAGATCTTGACTGATGATTCATTCTGATAGAACAGGGGCGGGGTGGGGGTGGGGGTACTTCAAGAGAATGCAAAGGGAAGAAAGTCTAGGAAAGACTCCCCAGGTACACTGGAATCCTGGGATGGGAGGAGAAAGA
>NW_006431210.1:2277177-2289775 GCF_000325575.1 Pteropus alecto
TAATTTATTTGTCTTGAATCCTCTAGTGTCTAAGAAAGTCGCTTCTTCTTAGACTCATCCCACAACTTCAAGACATTCCCAAAGAATTCTAGGACTGAAAGTGTAGACCAGATATGGAGGTAGCAAGTCTGTAGCATTTGGGAGCTCCTTTACCACAAACTACTCCTTAATGAATCCAGCCTGCATGCTCTGTACCTCAGGTGTCCTCCTCTGCAAACCGGGGGTAAGTCATCAAAGAACCTTTCTCAGAGGGCTGTTGAGAAGACTAAATGAATTAATACGTGTGTTGCAAGTTGTACTGTGTCCTCCAAATAAGATATGTTGAAGTCTTAACACGCAGCACCTCAGAATGTGGCCTTATTTAAAAATAGGGTCATTGTAGATGTAGTTAGTTAAATTAAGATGAGGTCATTAGGGTTAGCCCTAATTCACTATTACTGGTGTCCTTATAATAAGGGAAAATTTGGATACAGAGATCAGCATGCAGGGAGATGTCCTGTGAAGACAAAGGCAGAAATGCTTCTATAAGTCAAAGAATACAAAAGATTTCCAGCAAATCTATGTGCGTGTGCACGTCTGTGTTTATGCACCTTTTTTTTTTTTCTGATCAGTTTTAGTTTCTATTGGAAAGTTCCAGATTGTCAGAGAAACCACCTCATCCACAACCTGATTACTATGATTTTATTTTAAATTCTCATGGGTATATATTTCTTAACATTTTGTCAGCTTCCCCAGATCTCAATGGAAATGGTCAGCAAATCTGAAGTTATCTTTTATTGTTTTGGGTATTATCAGGATATTTATTAATATCCTCAAGTAATAAGAGTTAGAGCAAGAGTGAAAGAGAGTGAGTGAGAAGGGGTGGGAGTTGTGTGTGATTCAGAAAGAGAATATATCAGTTTTCTTACTGATAAGGTCAATGCTTCATGAAGAATGATGTGCTCTGTGCAAGGAGGCACTTATCACTTGCATCAAGAGAAAGACTGGCTTCCCTCTGGGTGATGGAAATGATAAATAACCTTAGACAGGGTAGGCTGTTTATCATACACTGGCGCATTCAGAAAGCGTGTGGTCAACTCTCCTGGAAGAACATAATTGGACCAGCTGTCTATTCTGTTCTTCAAAAGGTTTTTTTATTTTTTGACACAGGAGGGCATTCTGTTGGCAAAGTCAAGAGTGATTTAATTCATATCATACTCTAACATTCAGAAATGGACTGGGTCTCCTGGTGAATATGGTCCTTTCTTACTGCTTCTCAGACCCTCGAGTAAGTATTAGAAATCGTATTATTATAAAATAAAAAGTTCTAACCCCTTTTGGAACCCATATATGGACATCAGATGGAAGTTTACCTCCACAAATTATGTGCAAAATATTTCCTCTACATGGATGTGTGCCTTTTAAGAGTGAGACTCCTAGCTTCTAATGGATTCTCCAAAGTTCTATGGCCCTTTTGACTTGTCCCCTAAGAACAACAACAACAACAAAAATAGGCAAGTAGCATTAGAATTCTTAGAATATGTGTACTATTTGGCCTCATTTTTCTTTTTGCTGGTGGTCATCACAGGGGCAGGGGAAAAGTTTGCCAAAGACATTTTTTGTGAACACCATCCTAAAAGCACCAGAGATCCCAGGTGGTATGTGTGCAATGTACTGTCTTAGGACAGAAAACTACTCCATGTTACAAAAATACTGTGGTACATAGAGTGGCAGGACCACACAAGGAATGTCTCACTTTCCTGGAGAAATGACATTACTTAGTAAATCCATCAAGAATCCCAAGTCTATCAGAAGTTGCCATGTGTAAGCTGAACTTTGTTTGTGCCTGTATTCAAGAATTTCGTTCTTTTACAGAAAGTAGACATGATTCTAAGCTATTGTCATTAGTCAGATGACTACAAATCAATGTCTTTGTGGAATTCATCTCAATTTTACACTGGGAGATAGATCTGAAATTTGACATTGTTAATATAAATATTCACACATTAACTAGATTCATAAAAACTTTAAGTATTCTTTGAAGAAGTATGAGACACAGAGAGTTAGGAGAAATTGTCTTATTGGTAACAGTACCCTGATATACAAGGTCAAACATTATTTATTATTGTTGTTATTTTATCTTTTGTTTAAAAAGGAAAAAAAGGACCAGATATAAATCTCTTGGAGTGGAGTTACATTTTATCCAGCTCGGAAGAAAAGGGTTGATATAGACTTTGGTACTATCCAGCTTAATACTTTTATGATAATTTTATTTTGACAACTTTTTCGACTTAGCTTTATGTTTAAGAACTTTGAAAAGAGGTATTTAAAAATATGAATAAAAATTTAACACAAATTAAAATTAGGAAAAGTGGTACTAACTTCACATATGGCAATAAAAGTATTAATACCTGAATATATAATTATCTCTTAAAAATAATTATGGGAAAATTTACCACAATTAAAAAATATCAAGTCAGGCAGTTTATAAAACAATAAATACAGTTAAATGATATGAAAAATTTCACATGAAAAATTTCAACCCTACCAGTAAAGAAATTAATAATATTCAGTTGTTAGTTTTATACTGTTATATTTAAAAAGGTAAAAGTGATAACACTAACTGTTGCAGAAGGTTTGGAAAATGGTTCTCTCAAAAATGTTGTTGAAAGAAAAAATGTTGCCATTTGTTTGACTGATAATGTGGCAACAAATCATAAAAGCTTTAAAATGGTCAAACTTTTTGATCAAGAAATTATATTTATAAAAATGTAACTTAAATAAATGATTAGGAATTCAGTGAAAAGGATATTCTTTATAATAATATTTATAATAACAATTTAAAATCTCATCGATCTCTAAAAATAAGGCATTAGTTATGATATTAGCAAATAATGGACTATTAGGCAGACTATAAAGGTATAAATGTGAAATTACATTTATAACATACATGTTTTTGCCATGTTGCAAAGAAAAACAGATTATAATACTATGAAGTTATGATCACATTTTTGCATGCATCTATCTATCATCTACCTACCTACCTGCATACTTACCTATATATCTATCTGTAAAATATGTGTGTGTGTGGGCGAGGGTAATCTAAAAGGGTATATATCAAATGTTAACAGTGATTATTTCAAGATAGTGAAAATGCGAGTTATTTTTATATTAATTTGTTCTTCTGTATGTTCATCTCTTTCTAAAATGAGCATCCATTTTTTTTGTATAATAGGAGTAAAAGTGAATGTTTAAAAAATTTATATATTTTTCTTCTTTTAGCATTGGCAAACTACTTGAATAAGCTCTGGCAATTTAGTGTATTTATGCTGAAGAGAAAAAAAATATTAAATTACTTTCTGTTTCCCAACTCCAACTCCATTGAAAGAGAGAGTTTAAATAATTTATGATCAAGTAGAATAAGTAAATACAATTACACAAATCTTGGAGAGTTACGTAAACATTAAATGAAATAACAAAGGGCACAATCTGATACAGTCAGATTTTCCAAGTGCCTGTGGAAGGCAATTTAATCCAGGCCATACCTGGCTAGTTTCATCAAATAGAAAGGTGTTTTATGGCAAAATGATTCCACTTTCCAGATTACATTTCTCCTGTATCCATCATCTTATCCACTGTTAAATGGCCAGTTGAAACCCTATATGAAATAACTAAGCACAGAATTTTACTACAGCCAAAAAAGCAGAAAGAACAAGTTTTACTTAACCAAAGCAGCAAGATAAAAACGTCTTCTAATTTCCATAAATTTAAAACCCGCTGCAAAATTTGCAATGTTGGCATTAATTCCATGCAGACTTTCCCTGAGGTCTGTTAGAAATGTTTTCTTCATAGCAGCTGCATAGCTTTGAAGGGGAGGGAAGTCTTTGATCAATGAGAACCTTGACAAGTAAGACGTAAAAGGATTCTAACTACAGTTGTTCAAAGCAAGGTTATTTAGAATGACCCCAATTCATCGTGTCAAAATTTTACAATGTGCCTCAGGTGGGTATAGGGGTCCAAGAAAGGCTTCTTTTTTTGGCTTGCACCTAGCCTGGTATCTTTAAGCAAGATTCCATATGTAGATTTCCAAAAAATGCTGATGTTCCCACACCTAGTCTTGGGACTGAATAATGGATTAAGCCTTTGTGAAATACAGAAATGGGAAAAAACCTGGTAATACCTAACTAAGCTTTTACTCAGTAAAACTGGGATTTTTCTCCCCAAAGGATAGATAAAATACTCACTTAGAAATGTCTATGAAACTCTTATTGGATGCCAATTGTTGTTGTTTCCATTTATTCTTTATGCCATTAAATATTCAGCAAAAGTAACTGAACAAAACCATGATTTTACTCAAATTGATAAATATTCTAACAGTCAACATTTACCATAGTCTTAATACACTTTTGTTTTTGAAAATTAAAAGGCAATAAAGATTACCCACTATCTTCTTTAGAGATGACCACGTTTAATATTTTTATATATTCTAATCTAATAGCATTTTCGCAAATCAGAATCAAATTTTACATACTGCTTTGTAACTAGATTTTCTGACTTGTAAATCAAGAAGCTATGACTACTTAAAATAAATCCTGAAATAGTCTTTGAAAAAAAAATAGTATTTCTTAATTTATTCAAGGCCTTTATTCTACAAATATGTGAAGGTGGAGTCAGTGATCTAGGCACTGTAGAGATACAGTGATTGGGAAGGTACAGTCTCTGATCTCAGTCAGTTTATATTCTAGCAGTGAGAGAGCTAGAAAGTAGTAAACAGAAATGAAGGTGTCTACTATGAGGCATGGTAGGAAGAAACAGATCCAGGCTTTGTTTATGGAGTGTCAAAGAATAAGAGAGCACCTTTGTTCTCGAGGACTAAAAGGAAGTGTTATAATGGTTAGCATGATCACAGAATGTTTCTTATCCAATGTGGTTGTGTCAAGTTCAAATGAGTTAACTTCTATTAAGTGCTTCAAATAGTGCCTATCATGTAGTAAGTGCTCAATAAGGCTTCACTATTATTATTGTTGTTATTATTAATACTATCATTATATGGCAGTTTAAAGAAAATATTGGCTATGATGCCATCTGTTTGAATCCTTTCCTCACTTCAACCCCAAAATTCAATAGGCCACACCTTTCTGCAGCACATGGGCTTCAAGACTCAGCCACTGTGTCCACCGATGTCAAGAAGTCAAGCTGTCTGCCATCCTTTAGGCTCCGAATACCATTTCTCCTCCAGTTTTCAGTTGCCTAAAATAATCCAAAGAGCCATAAACTTGAAGAGAGTATTTAATTACTTCAATAAAATAGGCCCATGGTCCTCCATGCTGGTTTCATAACTGCATTTTTATGCATTTTGAATTACAATATGCATTTTAAACCAGTGATACTTATTTCTTTTTATTATTGTTCTCGCTCTGTTAATATATATTTACCTTATTTCATTCTCCGAAACAAGTACTTATTAATCAGAAGCCATTTGTATGCCGATATGCCATGTTCCACAGTAAGAAAACTAAAAGAACATCAAGCAGCCAAGTATACATAGGTTCTTTTCCTTTTAATTAAAAGCTGGTTTGTACATATAATTCTTTTCCTGGCATGTTATGTGGAGGTGTTAAAATTAGATTCAACCAGAATAGGGTTACTATAAACATAACTAAAACTTCATGAGAGTCTTGTTTTAGGGACTTTACTCAGCGATAGATGACAAGTTAATATATTTTGACTGGTTGTTCACTAATGGATTTCTTCAGATTTGTAGAACTAAACCTCGATGTGTAGAAACTCTGGTTTTTCCTCCTGACCTGAAGTGCTAAGGAACCCAAACACACTCATGACCTTGGGACACATCTCTAGGTCTGTGTCTCGATTGGCTTTCAATCTTCCTGCAGGCCTTGATGTATATCTTGGAGATGCATTAGTTTATGATCCAACATAAATTCTAAATTGCAGTATGTGGTGAAGTTAGTGGTTAGAGGAAAGGGGCTTCCTGAAGAGGTCAAAAACATTCCTATAAGCACAAAAATGTAGGAAACAGTGAGAAGACCTCGTGAATAGTAATGTAATTTAGCCTTATCTCTAGATGACACATTGTTTGACAATAAATATCTTGAGGACAAGAGATGAAGGAGTCTAGGCATTCTCTATTACAAGACACCTAGAGGCAAATGCTTTTGTTTTCATAGCTAATCTCTTTCATAGAGAAATCTAAAAGGTGTGGAGAACCTTTGGTACAAATAAGTTGGGTGTTTAGTGAGCACCCTAGGAGGCAGGTCCTGCAAAAGTCTTTGAAATAAATCTTAGCAGTAACTTCTGTAACCCTCCTTAAAGACACACACACACACCCACACCCCTGTAGGCATCTTGCTAGGTTCTTTACTGGACTGAAGCAAATTGGGGTGGTGCTGCACAGCTTTGAGGGAGTATGAGCAAGCCAAGGTCTCCTTTAGCATCCTAAAATGAATCTTCATATTCTTAAAACTTAATATGAGAAGGAAGAATAGACATCTCTGGTCCAGCTTTCTATTTCATAAAAGAGATCCAGAGAGCAAAGGTCACCTGCTCTAGGGTGTATAATATTCATACCTGAATTGGAAGATGAACTCAGTTTTTCTCGTCTCTGGTTCTATATAATCCATTATACTAGGCTAATTAAAAACTAAAGATTATTCAGTGTAGACTCCCCTGAAAATGGCTTTCTTTATTTCTGAATAACTCTCTTTACATTAAAGACCTTTCCTTATGAGGAAGAGAGTATAAAAGCTTACCAAAAAAGTGGACTAAGTAAAATGGCAGTGCCAGGATCCACGTTAGGAAAAGCAGATGCCCATTCTGTTGATGAGTTTTACAAGAGATGAGCTTCACTGAACGGAGATCTACTGTTGGGGATCAGACCTCCAATTCAATGGCCATTGAATAATGAACAATGATGCTGCCTTTGCCTTTTTTAATGTAAAAGTTTCCTTTGTGTTCATACTAATGGAAATTAGGTGCTGTAAGACCAAACCCAAAAGTAAACAAAACTTAGCAAAATGTTTCCTCTGTCAAAAAGAGGTCAGTGTTTGTACTCCATCCCTTGTTGATATCCATGGCAAGTACCCCAACCATTTATACCTTTGATATGGTTTGAACATTGATTGTCTTTCAAAATAGTTCAAGAAATTCAGCAGAATTTAATGCCAAGACATCAAATTAATCAGTTTCGAGTGAGCTCCACAATCAGGAAATACTCAATGTAATTCACACAAAAGAATCTAGGTTGCTTGCAGCTCTACAATTTGATTTATCTGAATCTTACACCTATTTAAATTCCATATTTCTTCCCCAAAGTTAGAGAGTTATAGTATGGTGGTAGGCCAATTGAGAAAGCAAAACTACCTAAAAAAATTTTACCAGCATAGATCTAGGGTTATGAACATTAAAATAGCAGGAAGTGGCTTTCTATAAAGTTCAGAATCATAGCAACAAATTTTCCTCTCACATCTTATCAACTCCCAGGCACCTGCCCATGAAATTGGCAACGGAAAGATTTTCCATGCTGCCAGTTACAGGTTTCTCGTCTTGCCAACATGCTTTGTCTTCACAACCTGGCAAAATATAGCTATTGGCAGGAAAGTGAATATTTGAAAATGATTACAGTATATAGGGATTTTTGGTTCCATAATGTTTCATTAGGTAAGTTAAATACTGTTTCAGCACTAGGGATTGATTTGCTCTCTACTTTATGATAGGCAGTGTGCTCTGTAATTTGAGTCCTTTGGCCATCAGTCCCTCAAAGAAAGAGCCAAAATGGGGTCTTCAATGAACATTATCTGCAAAAAGGATAACTTAGCTAAATATTAATGACCTCTGTACTTGGTAATTTAAGGCCGTAACCATCCCTCTAGCTAACCTGAGACATCCAACCATCTGTTGCTGTAGAGGAAGGGGGCAAAAAGCCAGGACTTTTTTAGAAAGGCATTTTCAAATATCTTGACCATTTCTAGTACCAGTAAATAGTATAAAGAAGATACCGTGCCTTCCTATGGCCATTGTGCTATTTGGCTTGTTGTCTAGCGTAAGAGAATATTGCATATAGGAGAAGGGAAAGCTAAATATACTTATCTTGGTTTGAAATGATTGTGAAAGGATGTAAGGAAATAGGATAGGGATGGGAAATGTGAGCACTTTAGAGACATTGGGGTGTTAGATAAGGGGAATACCAGAAACAGGGAGCTATTTAAAAAAAAAAAATTCACTTTAGGGATTCCGGAAGGTAATAATCTCATGGCATGTCATTGACCGTATCAAGCCATATTCAGGTTAAATGGAAAGTACCTAAGTTTAAGTTTTTCTGAGCGTGGCTTGGTTCTCCTCCAGCCAGTGGTTCTCAGAGTGACAGCAGCATCAGTGTCAGCATCACCTGGGAGTATGTCGGAGATGTAAATTCTTGGACCGTGTTATAGGCCTATTGCATCAGACTCTCTTAGCATAGGGCCCAGAAACCTGTGTTTCAACAAATTCTTCAAGGTATTTCTTGAGGACTACTGTCCTATGGACTGATTTTAGATTCAGAAACTTTTACAGGTCTGTAGAAGCAGTCACCAAGGAAGCTGAACTGAAGTCAGTGTCCCTGCCTTAAATTTTACCCAGGTAAGAGGCAAGGGGCCTATGGGGTGAAACACCTAAGCCAAGGGCTAGCCAGAGAATGTGCAGATATTCAGAGGACTTTATGACATCAATTAGAACAGAAGGAAGGTTGAGACCATAAGGGAACAACACCGAACCTTGACCCAGCTGAGAGAGATCAACCTGCCAACTTCAGGTACAATTAGCAATAGGACACATACTGCAAAAACTACCAGACAAGGGACATGTCCTCAGGAAGACACCTGAGGAAGCAGAGGACACACAGCAATGCAGAAATGCAACACTGTCCAACCATGAAGTCATACTAGTGACACCTCTCCAATCTCACTCCCGAGTCACCCAAATACCATTTTGGAAAAGGGCAACGGGAAGGAGAGAGAAAAATGAAAGCATAGACATATTGTTTGAAGTCACAGCCTGTCCTGAAAAACCATTTAGGAGGTTCGGAGACCTGATAAAGAATTCAACTTTGAATAACAGAATGTTTATACTGAAAGGAAACTATTAAATTGGAAGAATCTGGAACTTCATTAACTGGCAGGTCCTGTTTTCAAGGGAATAAGACTCTTAAGGAAGCTTAGGGAAGTGTTAGAGAATAAATAAACTATCTGCAAGCAAGATGCAGAGATCTGTTGCTATGCTTATGCTTTTGTAACTTTGTACAGTTCTTACATTTTTGCTACCCAGAATGCTCTCTGGAAATTAAAATATTTCAGTAGAAAAAATGATAAGATTTAATAATGTTAAAGGGATCTTAAAATTGTGAGAAATGCTCATGACATTTTTACAGTTTGTCCTTGGCAAATTCTCCTCTATCCTCCCTCTCTTATAGATAAACCATCAAACAGATTTGCCAACAGAGGCCTGACTCAGAGCCGTTGGGTGGAGGGAGTTTGGCAACATTAAAATGGTGGGCAAATTGGTAAAAGTCGGGCAGGAATTCCTTACTTGAAAACTCATTAAGCAAAATGAATATGCTGGGCCTAAAATAAAAGAATATAAAAATAAAACAAAAGGCAAAAAAGCAACAAGATGGTGGTTTTCCTTGTTTTGTTTTGTTTTGTTATTGTTATTACTAGGTCCAGCCAATCTGCACTGGAATTTTTCAATTACTTCAAGTCAAGAGCATGATCATGGTAAATGATACCAATGTACCTCAACAGAAAAGTATTAAAAGCTCTTAGAAATGTTTCCAGGCAGTGTGTTTAAATATTTATGAATGATTTCTATAAATGACTGCTGGCCATTTGTAGTAATTAGGCATATTCAGATGATATAATAATCTTCCCATGGCCTAAATACGTGCTGACTATATAACACTCACCATGAAACAGATTCTGTTCAGTGTACTGACCTGATTTTTTTTCTTTCTGAAAAGATTGGCTTTACTTTTAATTAATTTTTAAAAACTAATCAAGGTATAACTTTTATATGTTAAATTCACAAATCCATATGTTTAGATCAGTAAATTTTTACATATTATATACACAAATAACTTCAATCCAGATCAAGGTATTTTTAGCACCCTTGTTTCCTTCTAAGGAAATAACTCCATTCCTAAACCAATTGTTATTCTTACTTCTTAACTGTCAATTATTTTTTTCTTTTTTTTGAACTGATGTAAATAGAATCGCATAGTAACAATGTGTTCATGACTATTTTTTTTCATTCAGACTTGTGTCTGTAAACTTTATGTTGTTGCATTTGGTACTAGTTTGTTTCTTTACATTGCTGTATAGTATTCCATTGTGCAAATATATCACAATTTTCTTTTTATGAACATTTGGATCATTTCCAGTTCTTAACTCTTATTAATGAAACTGCCATAAGAATTCTTGTAGAGGTCTTTTGGTGAACATAAGCATTGGTTTCTCTTGGGTGTAAACCCAGGAGTGGAATTGCTAACTCAAAGGATATATAGCTTTAATAGGCACTACCAGATTTCCAAAATGATTGTACTAATTTAAACTCATCCAAAAGGCTGGCTTTTTAAAGGAGGCATTGTATGCTCTCAAGACAGGCCTTTCTCAAACCTGGCTACCTAAGGGTGGTTTGTTTATACTCTTAGGCAGAGCAAAAATGCTCTAGAGAAGAGTTTTTCACTTATTCATTTTCAAATTCAACTATGTATATGCCCATTAAGAAAAGATAGGCATTCAGGAAACAATTTTAACTTCTCCAGAGCCAACAAAATTATCATTAGGTGTCCATGTCCTTGGGTATAGATTTTTCTCTACATCGAGCAATATATAGGATCAACTCACCTCTCAGAGCTTTTCTTATCTTAAAATAATACATTTCTTCTTAAACCTTCATTTTT
Source organism: Pteropus alecto (assembly GCF_000325575.1). NCBI lineage: Eukaryota > Metazoa > Chordata > Mammalia > Chiroptera > Pteropodidae > Pteropus > Pteropus alecto. Next base: position 2,288,108 of record NW_006431210.1, read on the forward strand.
TCCATATTGAAAAGTATATATGAAGATGGGAGAGGCTATACATGTGTCAGGATAGGGGATATATGGGAAATCTCTGTACAGCCTCCTCAATTTTGCTATAAATTTAAAACTGTTCTAAAAAATAGTCTTAAAAAAAAGGATATATACTTACTGAAGAAAATTCAGAAAACACAGGCAAACATGTCATAGAGGATAAAGACCCATAATATGTCTGTGAATATTCTGACAATATTCTTCCAGAGCTTATTTACACATGAAAGAGTTCTAGTTACATGGAAATTGTTTCCTTATGAAGGTTTTGTAACTTGTGTTTTTGTTTTTTGTTTGCTTCTTTTGTATTATTTAAATCTATTCATAGACATCTTTTCATGTCAAATACTACAGATATGCATCATCATGTTTAATGACAGCAGAGAATTTCATTGTACATAAATACCATAAATGATTTAATTATTCCTCTATTGATGGATATTTGTATTAATGTTTTGTTTCTCTTTTGAAAACAGTGATGTAGTAGGCATTCTTATGTATATACATCTTGTGCGCATGTCCAGTTTTCCTTAGGATCTATTCCCAAAGTTTAATTTCAAGGTTAAAGGCAATACATATATTCGATTTTAATATATATTAACAAAATGCCTTCTCACGTTCTGGGCCAGTGTACATTTCCAGCAGTGTATGAGGGTGCACAATTTCTAAACTCCAGTGCAGTTAGTTTCAATATTCTTTTTAGTCTTTATTGGCCTTCAATAATGCCCATTTTTATTAACATATTTTAATTACAAATAAGATTAAAAAATATTTCTATAATTTTGTTCATTTGCAGTTATCACTGTAAATTACTTGTATGCCTCATTAGCCCATATTTCTTTTGCTATGTGAAAAGTTTTATATGCAGAAAATCTATAAACATGTGCCTGCCATGTTTATTTTAAATATTTTCTTTTCTTCACAAATTAGTATTTCCATATTCAGTTTTTTTATATTCTTAAGTAGAATGTCGTGATTTTTTTCCTGCAGTCTTGACAATTCAATCTTGATGTATTTTGCATGATTGTTGCTCATTTGAACTATATTGATTATATTACTTTATTCATTATGGTATACACTAGTTATTTATTAAAATAGTGTTAATTATTGACTTTTATGAAATATATTGATATTAATTTATTTCTTTGGTCAATATTATTACTTATTTTTTATTTATACACATTTTTCAATTGATTCTCTTGGTTTTTCCAGCTATAAAATTAAATTATATGAAAAAAATTCTCATTTTCAATATTTATAGCTTCTATCTGATCACAAGGGAACACTTCATTAGATAATCATGGTGAAAAAGGACACCGCTTCTTCCTAATTTAATTTATTTCATTATTAAACTTAATACTGGCATTAGATTTGAGTTACAATGTTTTTCTAAAAAATGTTACTAAGGGATTATCTTATTTTTTCCTATTGTTCTTAAGAGTTCTGACAAGCATAATAATTATTATTGAAAATATATTAACATGTCTTAAGATGGTCATATGAGTCTTTAAGTAAATGATAAGTTGATTTGTGTAAATATACCTCCTAATACTAAATAGCTCTTGCATTTAAAATATAAACTCTACTTTGTTGTGGAGCTTATATATACATATACATATATAAAAATATATATGTATA
>NW_006431210.1:2289951-2314247 GCF_000325575.1 Pteropus alecto
GGATTCATTTGCCAATGTTTGGTTGAAATTTTTAGACTTTCTATTTATAAGTAAGATTGTAAGTCCACAGTTTCCTTGCTTGGTAATCTTCTTAGATTTTTCTGAGTTCTGCTAGTTTGGCAAAATAAATATGGTAGAATTTATTTATTTATTTTTTTGTTCTGTGAAATATTTTCAATAGCAAATACCATTTCCATTTTCTTCCAATGATACTTATATTAAATGTCATTGTATGCCAGGTACTGTGCTGGGTATGGATATACATGCACATACTTTTATCTCTTTGAGTAAAACTTATACTGCAATCTGTTTCTTGAAAGTTTGAAAGAATTATACTGGCCCCAGTATTATGAAGTGGAGGGAGTGAGAGTGTCTGTAGTTTTTGACAACCTTTCTCTTTTTTTTTTCCATTTTAATGAGTATATTTCAGTTTTCTACCTTCGTCATTCATATTTTCTTGGAAAACGGTTTCTCTCAAGGAGAGATTAGTGTTGTCTTTTAATAGAATAATCTTCTCCGTCTATGGTTTCATCTTTCTTTTTCTTCCCTTTGATGTGATTGTTATAGTATTTTTTTTTTTTTAACTATAAAGCAAGGAGCAAATTACCTTTCTATCACTACAGACTGTTTTTGTCACATCATTGATAATATGACAAAGAGATTTTCCTCTGAGAGGAAATCATGAGTACATTGAAGATGATATATTTTTTAAAGATCCCCGTGCTGTGTCACCTTAGGCAAAAAACTCAGTTCTTTTCTAAGGCTTAGTTCCTATTTAATTACTTGAGAAGAATGTAAATTTCTGAAAACCAGGAGCCCTCTTTTTTTAATCTTCCCCAGGACCTAGGACATTGACATTTATCGGACAGGTTTTCAATAACAATTTGGTGAATCGAGATCTCTGCTGGAGGGCAGAAAGCTTGATTAGATGATTTCTCGAGGTACAGTCCTGGGTTAAGAACTACAATATTATATTAGAAGAACAATTACAGTGATGAAAAGAAAGTATTGTCAAAGAGTGAAAGGCATCACAGAAATAAATAGACCAGCTAGGGGTTTCCTTTTTATGAACCATCCAGCCACATCATCACTCACTCTTAATTTAATTATTTCCTAGCCATATTGTTGGGAAAATATTGAATCCTTTTATTTTTAATCCGATAAGGCCAATTTTTTTGCCATTATTTTATAAGGGGAAAATTAAATGGTTTAATTTTGACTACAAATGAATAACAAGTTGTTTTATAGTCATGCTGAAATCACTGAATTTTCCAATGTCAGTATATTTTGTTAGTTGATTTTTTTTCAAACCCACCCTAGAGTAGGTGTTCAAGTGGATAATTCACATGGTTTTGAATTTAAAAACAAACAAACTCTCACACTTCAATACTTTCACAGTTCCTTATTAAGAATTAATTTGAGAATGAACTTAACAAGTTATGAGAATAAAGCATATTTCTGTGTTATTCTCTCTTACTAACACATTGACCCATGGCTATCTTTGTGTTTTGTTTGTTTTCACTCATGGAACATTTTCTTCCACATGAAGGTTGTATTTCCAAGAGCAATGTCTACTGGCTTTATTTTAGCTTTAAATGGGAAATATTTTCTCTCACGATTATCCACAGTGAATAAATGTATTTATCATCAACACTAGATTTAGGGCAAGATGTGCTATATCTGACTCTTACATAAGCAATTACTCACTGCAAATTCCATAGATTTATAATCATGTTGAAAAACAAAGTACTACTGTAATCTTGTAAAGAGTATTGTTCATATTAGAGAAATGTTTCTTAAGCTTCTGGATTTGGAGGACCTTACAGATTTCTTATATAAGCAACTGGTAGTTATAAAATAGTCACCGGGATGTAGAGTACAGCATAGGAACTAGAGCCAATAATATAATAATAACTATGTATAGTGGGTACCAGACTAATTGGGGGGATCACTTCACAAATTTTATAGATGTCTAATCACTGCGTTGTACACCTGAAACTAATATAAGGTAATATTAAATATATCAAAAAACATATTCAATTTTTAAATTATTGTTTTGATGAATTATATTAATAGAAGCTGTAATATTGGAAGGACTCCTACTCTGGACTCGATCCCATTTTGCCTTATAAGATTACAGAGTGAGCAATTAACTATTGTTCCCAATCAGATACCTTTCTCTCCAAAAATGTCAGTTTTTTTCTTTAAATGAAAATAAAATGCATATGATCATCTGTATATATTATTTGATTAAACACAATAAAGACATTTTGTAGAATCTTTTCTACAATCCTTTCCATAAAAAAAAAAAGTAAGAGCATACATTAGCTTAGCTTTAGGCAAAAGTGATCACAATGTTTTAGGGAAGGAGAGTAATGACTCGGGGGGAAGGGATTCATCCATGATACCCAATGTCAAGGTTACTTTCAATGAGATGGATATATAAAAGCATTATGGCAAAAACCCACTCCAGCTCTCAATATCCCATCTTGTAAAGAAAGAGGGAGGTATGCAATACCTAAGTTTCTTCTAGTTCATATATTCTATTATCTATAAATTTATTTCTGTGAGCTCTCATAACTGATGTTCTTATTTAGAGAAATTGTCGAGAAAAAGAAAGGTAAACTATAACCTGAATGACAAGAATATTTGAGTTAAAGAGCAAATAGGTTGATAATGCAGTGGATATGTATCATCATTTGGTAAGGTTTCGGACTCTTGGCTTTGATTCAGAATGGATGGTGAGAAATATTTATGCATGGCAGTAAACTGAAGAGGCATAAATCAGAAGGAGCTGGTGGACTCTGAGTTCAGTGTTTTTATTATGTGTAGAAGCATGAAAGATGCTTTACAACTGAGTTCTTCCATTCACTTTTGAATGATAGTACTCATTGATAGACAAGTGAATACCAAGGCAAGGAGAAATTTCATGTGAAATATTATCTGCAGAAATTTCCTTCTGAAGCCCTGACACTTCCCCAATTTCCTTCAAGTAATCCACACTATGATGGCACTTTGGCATGAAAGTGAGTTTTCCATTTGATTGCTTGCTAAATTGAAGCTATTTGATAAATGGCATACATGCCACACAATGGTGTACACAAATGCTGTAATGTTTGGCAGAGAGCAATTTTAAAGCTTTTATTTTTGCATTTCATGTATTTATAGTCCAAGTAACTTTTGTAAATGGCTGAAATTTCACACCATATACATTTCAAAATAGCCTCGAATATATATTTCAGATAGGAAGGAAGTGTAAGTTTATGTTCTAGTTAAATAAAAAATAAATTAAAAACCTAATTTTGTATCCATTGACCACATATCAAACTTCACTGTGTACTTTAGATTTAGAAATCATTTTATCAAAAATTAATCTTACATACTTTTAAAAAATAGGATGGATTTTAAGTATCACACTGATATCTTTTATAAAATATCAATGGTGTGTATGCTAAGACAGTTTATAATTTAGTGTTGCTTGGCTGTTATCCTTTAAAACTGTAGTTCTGAAGATCATCTCAAAAAAATGCTAAAAGAGTACAAGAGCATTCTGCTATCACAGTCTTTTCTTACATTTTTGGCATTTCACTTGTCAAATTTAACCTTCTCTAGTCCCTTAGTAAGAGAAAAATGCATAGCTACTCTTGAGAAAAATTATATTAGGTAAAAGATTGGTGATGGAAGCCCATAAATGGCAGCTAATTGTCAGTATTGGTTGAAAGTCAGTAAATTTATGCTCATGTAATTTTGCTTGCAAATTTAGTATGACTGTGTCATGTTCTCTTTTCTGTTATTTTCTTTCTCAATTTAAAAAAAAAATGAGAGAAAATTGAAAAAAAAAGCATAGTGAAGTTAACAGGAAACACACAGATATATAATAATTTGCGAATTTGTGGGAACTTCATGTTAAATTAAAAATCTTTCTTGGCCGGTGTTCGAGACACAGCATAAAGTAATATTATTGCTGCGTAAATTCTCAGAACACCGTTGAATTGATAGGAAATAGGAAATCTACTGACTGTAATAGAGGGCACCAGAAAGATCTCTATGCCTATCACAAATTTCTTGTAGAAAGTGGAAGGAAGCATGGACCTTGAGGCACATCACACCTCTGTCCAGTTCTAGCTCTGCCACTAAGAGGCTGTATCATCTTGCCTAAGCTACTGTGACCTTCTTGAGCTTCCATTGCCTGCTATATATAATTATCATGGATGTATCTAGTAGGTAGAGTTGTTAAAATTAAAATTGGTAAAATACGTATGGTGTGCTGACTTAGTGAGTGCTCAGTGAATATTTCTTTCCCATATTTTTCAGTTCTAGATAATTTACCAACGGAATGTTTTAGGCATTGTTAGGTACTTGGAGTCTTCCAATATCAAAAGCTACTGGAAGGGACAAGGATTTAACCATTAGTAAAATTAGTCTTCCCTTTTGGCAGCTTGATAGTAGATTACTTAAATGGGTGGTTTCATGGCAGGAATGAATACATAGAGATCTCTAGCAGCACATATTTGACCATTTATTAATAAATTTTAATTATTAAAAAATATGTTAATTTCAGGAAAAGTTACCAACGTAGAAAGAATTTCATTTATAAATTAAGTTCGGTGTCATGGGCCGAAGACTCATTTTGTCACTCTTGCTTTATCATACCATTGCTCTGACTTCTCTTCATTTACGTTTTTACTTCTTTGGAAGTGAGCTTCAAATCAAAATAAGATTATTTTTCTCAGCGCAAAATACTGACTAGAATATAAATTCTTTGTAAAAGAGTGTTAAATCATTGCTCTTCTATCTGAGTTTGTGAGCCATCTGAATACTTTGGTTTTCATGCTTATAAAAACTGCAAAACTATTCAAAAATTAGACTTCTTCATTTACTTAAGTGCTGGTCCTGCCAAGAATAATCGGACTACAGTGGTGAAGAAAGCTAGCACTGCTACTGTTAATGGACCTATGAAGCTTTGCAAAGTCCCCTCCAAATACAATTTTTATAGAGTTTATAGGTGATTATGATGATCTGTCAAACCTCAAGCCAAATTTGGGAAGGAAGTTTTAAAATTGTTAATGCCATCAAGGATTGAGTAATTTTAAGTTTGAATCATAATGGTTTCTTTAGCCAAACTAGCATAAAAATACTATAATTCAGTACAAGTCTTTGTATAGTGATTTTGAGGAAAACTGGATTCCAAATATAAATTATTTCCTCATCCCTCTCTATGAAACCAAAATAAAAGAGGAAATGACATTTATTATATCTTTTCTGTGTTTTGATTCCTATAAAGAATAGTTACATCTGAGTGATTGGGAAAAATTATCCATTCTTATAATGAATCGTTGGATTTCTTATTTGTTTCTTCACATTTTTATTAATAGTGTTTGTGTTTCATGTGAAAATATGATTTTTATATCTTGTTTACATTCTCTGATAGAAAATCAGTGTATTCATTGTAGATTATATAGAAAATACAAAAATTTATAAGGACAAAAATAAAAATAATATTATCATCAGATATGATAACTATAATTATGTTAAAATGATTCTTCCATAAATTTTCTGGTTTTGTTTTTATTTTTACAGTCAAGTTTATATTAACATGCAACTGTATAATAAGATGTCATTTAGTCTTTAATATATCTATTTCTCCATCTATTAGAAAAGTCTTGAAAACATTATTTTAATATATCATGGTATATATTTATTTACCCATTCTTTTTTCTTTTTAAAATATTAGACTATTTCACTCTTTGTCTTTTTTTTTTTTTTTTACGCTATAAGTAGTATGGCAATAAGCGGCTATGTGCTTAAACCCTTTTTCTGAATTTTAAATTTCTTCTTTTTAATATATTTCTAAAAATTACTGAATCAATGGGCATAATAAACATTTTAAGGCAAATTGGATTCCAAAAGGATTTTATCTGTTCACTCTCCTGAAAGCACTTTTCATTTGCCTTTTTTCCCACAGCCTGACTTGCCTTGAGATCTGTGGTGTTCTTTCATTCCCTTAATTAAAAAGTTCTTGAATGGACTGAATGTCTCAGCACCAGCTTTTCTTGGTTTTCAGTGAAGGAATAGTGAAGCCCAGAAAGGGAGCCATGACCCCAGAAACTTTTTTTAGGAACTGAGTGTTAAGATAAATGAGAATAAAAGATCACCTAGATTCAAAAAGCAGAGGATGCTGGGAAGGGCTAAGAATATGAAAAGGGACGATGTACTTAGAAAAGAAAGACAAGAATTAAAAAGAAAAAAAAAAAAGAAAAAGGAAGTGGTTGATTTCTCACCAAGAAAACTAGTTCACTTCATTTGAATTATTGGAGAATAAACTGGAATTTCCTAAAATTCCAAGGAAATTTGGTAGTAGAAAAAAAAAAAAATCTTTAATTCAAAGGTCCTTCTAGAGCTCTCTTTCACGCACTCTTCCAGAGTCAGTAGTATCACCAGCTTTTGAAGCCCAGTGCAGAGATGAATCCCTCTGTGGCTTATGTCACTCCCTCCCACACCCTTCTTCTACATTCAGGGTCAAAGGTTTACCTTTCAGGTTGCTGTTCTACTGTTCAGGTCGGCCTCTCGCATAGTGATGCAACCCAGTTCTCCCGCTTTCTTCCCATGTAACCAACACTTCAATCATTACCAGGACACCAAAGCCTTTCTTCCAGGTTGTCATATTACATTATCTAAATTTCAAGCTATGAATTATTTTCTTTTCAGTCCAAGGCCTTTCTCTCAGTAACTATCTCCCTGCAAAGGTAACTGCTATCCTGACTTACTACATCAGAGAATAATTTTGCCTGTTTCAAAATTTTATATAACTGATATAATATAGTATATACTCTTTTTGTCTGATTTCTTTTGTTCAACTTGTATTTGTTTTTATGTTTTTACTTGTAACAGGAGTTTGTTCATTCTCATGATATATCGTATTCTCTTATATAAATATACCATATCTTATTTATCCATTTTATTATTGATGGACTTTTGGGTTATTAGAAATAGCGCTGCTATGAACATTTTTGTGCATGTCTTTTGGTTACATATATGCATTTTGGGGGCATACACATAGTAGTATAATTACTGAATCATAAGAGATACAAAAGTTTTGCTTGACTAGCTTCTTCTAAATACTTGTCAAAGAAGTTATACCAATATATACACTTCCACCAAAAATGTATGAAAGTTTTAGTTGCTCCATATATTCACCAGCATCTCCTATTTACCTGTCTTTTTTATTTTAACCATCCCATTGGATATATTATATTTTACTGTGGTTTTAAATTGCATTTTCTTAATGATTAATGAAATTGTTCATCATGACATGTGTTTAGCAGCTGCTTAGAAATCTTTTGCAATATAGCTGTTGAAATCTTTTGATCTTTTTTGTTAAGTTTCTGCTTTTGTCTTATTGATTTGTAAGAGCTTTTTATATATTCTAAAAACAAGTCACCTTTTTGATCCATGTATTGCAAGTATCTGATCTTATTCTGTGTCTTGTTCTTTTATATTCTTAATGTGTCTTTTGATGAATAAAAGTTATAATTCTAATATAGTCCAATTTATCAGTTTGCCTTTATAGTTAATACTTTTTGTATCTGTCTTAAAAAATCTTCACTTACTCCAAGTTCATAAAGACATTATTCTGTGTTTCATTTAAAAAGTTTATTACTTTACTTTTTAACTTTAGATCTTCTGGAGTTTTTAAATGATGTGAAGTAGAGGTATTCACTTTTTCCTTATGATATCTAATTGACCCAATACCATTTACTGCACTATAGTATCACTTTTGCCATTTATCAATTTACCATATATATGGCAGACTTGAGTTTTAGATTATCACCTCTGGCTACAAGGTAGAATAAGATGTGTGTGTGTGGGGGGTGGGGGGAGGCGGGGTGCAAGAATGAAAATTGGGAGACCAGATAGGAGGCTTCTATTAGAGTACAAGTAAAACGGTGGTAGCTTGAGTTAGAAAGGTAGCAACAGAGATGTCAAGGAATAGGTTAATTTGACACGTGCTTTCAAAATTGATATAAAAATATTAAATGCAGAGTGAATCAGAGGGAAGGGTGAGAAAAAGGAAAGAAATAAAAAGTATTTTAATGTTTCTGGCTGAAATGTCGAGGTGATGGTAATGCCATTCGTTAAGATGGAAGAAAATTTGGTTTTCAAGAATTTAAGTTGGTTTTTCAAGAACTTACATCTTCCAGACTAGAAGGCTTTACACCTCCACCAATAATTTATGATATTATGTATGACCCTTTCATAGCGTCCTAAATAAACTTAAGAGAAAGTTAAAATGGTCAAATCAAGGATGGCACAATTATCATTTTTTCAAAGATGACGAAAAAGAAAAGAAGGACAAAAAGTATTATTTGCAAGTAGAAACCACTTTATGAACTAGATAAGGATATAATTGGCCTGATCCTTAGCAATACCTGATTTTCATATGAAATGTAAACATCATCTTCACCACAGCCCTGGCTCAAAAATGTTTTATTTGTGGGTTTTAAAAGCAAAGCTCAAAATCTCTTGGAGGTATGTAAATACAAATTGAAGCATGTCCATCTCTTTCTATTTTAATTGAACTGTGGAGAACTACCCTTCCAAAGTACCTGCATCAGGGTCTACAGAGGATTTTACATCCATGCTTGAACCAGGGACTATTATAGTAATTCATTTCCCACTGGTGTACTGTGAGATGAAAAGTATACTTAGAAATGGTGGACTGAGAATAAAGTATTAATAATTGATGCATCTTCAGTTCATTTAATCTTTGAATCTCACAGCTAAGTTGTCATATCGTATTATCTAAATTTCAAACAGGAAAACTTCACACTGATTTGCACATCAAGGTAGAGATGGAGCTTGGAAAACCTTGAGGGTGGTTTATTATTCAGTTGCATGTAGACAGCAGAGCTTCACAGGCAAGCTGAGATTGGATTTAAGGTGTGTAAAAAAGGATTCTTTCCATCAGCCTTGGGGCATTCAGATGTGTCTTTTAGGTTGATCATCTCAGATCTTGAGCAGCCCCCTTGGGGTTGAGCAGTGAGTGTCTAATGGCAGACCCCACAGTTCTAGAGCCAATGAGCTTGATGAGTGACTTCTGGCTCCTGTTGCTTTGCTATTATGTGCTGAATGCCATCAGGGAGATGATCTGCCAACAGCAAAGCATGCTGCTGTCCATGGACAAGATATCCATGGTATGATTGAATGAGTTCTTTCAGGATAGCAGTGGGCATTCCAAAGCCAGGGAGTTGGGAGGGAATGGTGATAATGAGCAGAAGAGCCTGGATGAGGGCTTCTGATGGACCTTGCCCCAGGCAGCAGCTCTGAATTTGTCTGAGTCTTCTGTCAATTTGGTTCGATGAATTCTTTTAGTGGATTCCAAGCTAGCTACCAAATGACTGCTTTAACAATGTGTATACTTAGAACCTCATCATTTTGAGAAACTTGACATAAAAAGTTTTCATCAGTTTCTTAATCATTTGTATTATCATTAGCAATCAAAACCGTATTGATTATTTCAAAATATTGTCAACTGTTGGTCAACTTTGAGTGGTTGTAAAAAAACATTTCATTTTTCTATCACTTATTTCTGCAAAAAAATTTCTTTATTATAAAATATAAAATTCAATATATATAAAATTTTAATATAAGACTTGAGAATTTAGAGATTTTCAATAAAAAACTTGATCAAGAATTGTATAGTAGCCATTCTTACCATAAAATTTGATGTGAAAAATTATGTTTGTACATCCTGTTGTGGGTGGAATTGCGTCTCTCAAGAATATATGTTGAAGAGTGAACCCAAGGACCTGGGTGACTGTGGCTACCATCTAGCTCAGCTTATAATGACTTTCCTTACCAGCACAGAGTAAGCTGCTGTTGCCAGAGTACTACCCAGGTACATCTTCAGCCTGAGAACACTTAGTGAGTCATCGCAGTGTCAGTCCTTGTCATAAATAAAGTGTGAGCAAAGATAGGCTTTGGCTATCCGTTCCAAGGATTTTCTGAGAATTGACAAGTATCCAGATGTCAAGTCTTTAGTCAATCATGATAAATGTCAGCCTAAATATCCCCCGAGGAAAAATAGCTACTCACTGAGCACTGATTCTATATAACAGGGGAGGTGGTTCAAAACAGGGAAAAAACTCTCTTTCTTAGCCCGCTTTTGATTTTGACATGATGGTTAAATGGTCATGTAGTTGGGAAAATTCTTTTTTACTCTGGTCCTTCACTTTTTCATCACCTATAAATTTAAGGGCTTATTCCATCAATTGAATAATTAAGTATCAAACAATTATTTTATGTTATTATCTGCTTCCAACGTTACCTTCTACTCTCTGATCTCAGAGATAAGTCTCCTTTTTGGTTACTTAGACCAGCAGCCCCCAACCTTTTTGGCATCAGTGGTCCTATGAGAATCTAATGCCTGATGATCTGAGGTGGAGCTGAGGTGGTGATGCTAGTGCTGGGGAGTGGCTGCAAATACAGATGAAGCTTTGCTTGTTCCCCTGCCACTCATCTTCTGCTGTGCGTCCTGGTTCCTGCTGTGCGGTACTGGTCTGCGGCCTGGGGGTTGGGGACCCCTGACTTAGACTTACATCTGATGAGCCAGATCAATCCCTATCAGATCTTCTTCTTTCTGTTCCCAACTCAGAAGGATCATGGAACAAACCCAAATAGTAGCTACTTAGATTTCTATAACTGAGCAGAGGGGTCCTACTGCATAACAACATCATCCAAATGGTCCTGGTCACTGCTCTACAGGCTCTTTGGCACCTACTCTGTCCTTGGCTTCCTCCCATCAAGGCTGCTCTGGACTATTCTGATGCCTAAGCTGCTAGATTATTTTCCTTCAGCCTTTAAATATCTAATAGAAGGCTTTTAATATCATTTCTAAGGATCTGAGTTTCTGAGACTTGTTATTTACAGCTATTGACCCTATTTTGCACAGAAGACTAAAGCCAACCAGCATAATTTGTTTCATCTTTCCTCTTCATTCCCTACCCTAGATACAATCGTCTCTGCAGCTCTCCCCCGAAACCACCAAAAGGCTAGGAATTTGAGGTTTAGCTTTTTTAGTTTTATAAACATCTGAATTGTACCCCACCCCACCTACTCGAGAATTAGGTTTCAACTTGTAACCTATTCTTCTCCAGTACCCTCTCTCTATGTGGTCTCCTCCCATTTACCTTCAATCAGGTACAGTTCTCCCCTGCATGTGAAACATACACATTCATTTTCTCGGTCATCTAGCCCATTTGATTGTCTCATTTCTTGTAATGCAAACTCAGAACATGTATATGCTACTTGCTTGTTGCTATCCTGCCCTAGCTTACCCACCAACTATTACCACTGCAGAGACTACTCTCTAAGGACACCAGAATAACCTTCTATCAAAGGCAATAATTTCTTCTTGTTTCTTCTTATTCCTCATTTTCTATGACCTATTGGATTTGACAGACTTTGGTTAATATTACAGTAGGTAGAGTAAATATAACAGTCCTTGGATAATTTGAGCAGGAAAATCCAGAAAAAGAAAGAAAGTAGTAGCCGTCCATGGAATTTAGTGGGTTAGTTCCTGCTGCTGGTATATGTGAAAGGCTTGTTAGGCATCCAGTTATTCTACTTTTTGCAGCAGTGTGGACCTATACTATTGTCTCAGGAACAGTGAGTTAAAGTTGTTTTATTTTATCAAATTGGGAGTACTATGCCAGCACCCTAATGCCACAAAAAGGAACCTCAACATTGGCCATCTCCTTTACAACTGCTGTAGTCTGAGACTTTAGGTCTCCAACTGTCTCCCTGGCAGTTTCTCTTGCGTGTTTTACATCCCTGCTCCCTCTTTTAGTTCACTCTTGAGTTTGGTATTGTACTTGAGAGCCCTCCAATTCTCATTTGCAGAACAGAATTTGCCAGCAGATCGGGTCACAACAAAGTATGAAACTCCAAGAAAATAAATCATTGAGATTATGAGTATCTGAGAAAGAGACACTGGCATTATATCTCCTCGGCCAGATGCCTGCTGCATGGCAGAGCCTGCAGGCCCACACTGATGTTGCCATCAGACAGAATGGAGGCCATTAAGAAGCTTATAAATCAAAATGACAAAGCACATATTTTTTTTTTTTACCACTCATCCCCTCTAAAGTCTCACCAAATAAATAATAAAAGAAATATAAAAATATAAATTAATCATTAGTAGCACTAAAGAATTGGAGACTATCAACAGATCAAAACTGTCAGAATATTTTTACTGCAGTTCAAATCCACAACACAGATCCTTCACAGGATAGGAGAGAGATCTACCTGTAGAGAGCCAGAGAGCTTTGCTCCAGGTGACTTCTAGCACACTATGACAAAATGGAACCTTTCCACCCTAAAAGGAGTCCAGTCCCTTCTCTCTTTCTCCATTGCTACCACCCTGGTCCAAGTCACCTTCCTCTCTGATCTGAATAATTGCAAATGCTTCCTGACGAGTGTTCCCGGATCAGTGTATGTTTTCCTAAATTCTGTTCTCCACAGAGCATCCATCAATTCTACTAAAACGTAAAGTCATATGACTCTTTTTTAAAACCTAATCTTAAGGTTTAGTAAATACCAAAGTTATAATAATGACCTTTATGTCCCTATGCTATCTCACCCAAAACAAACTAATGGACCATGTGGTTTTCATTCAATCACAACTTGCTTTAGACAACAAGAGCAAAAGAGCTGTACCCATCGAAGGTTGGCAGATACGAAGAAAAGAAGGAGAACTGACAAGAATGTGATTAAAATAACCAGTCATAGAATATAAGTTGGATTGGGAGAAAACATAGGAGATAGTGTGGACTGAAGTGAGATGGGAGTTGCCCGAAACGATGACGTGAATCAGAGTGAGTCCTGCATTGATTTAGTGGAGAAAATGGCAGCTATAGGAAAGGTAGTCATGGTAGGAGGGCTTCTGAATTAAAGGAGCTGAGGTTTGTTCAAGGGCATAGAGTAGTCATGGTCTGGAAGCATCATGGAGGGCAAGGAAGGGAGTAGCTCCGACTCCAGCATGATTTACATGTGAGATTAGAGAGATGTGACTTGAGAAGGATGAAAAGGAAACTGTGTCACCCTTGCTTCTTTTAAATTAAGGAATTGGAGGAGCTGTTTAGGAGGGGTATTGAAGAAACAGAAGAGATTATTGCGGGGTATTATTATAGAAAAGTAGTTCAAAGGATTTGGGAGAGAGGAAAGAGATATCTTAAGTGAAAAAGCAAGTTTCAGAAAAGTGTGTATGATTATATATATATGTATGATTATATATATAAAATCATACATATAATCACATTTAAGGAGCAGGTGCTAAGGGTGTTATACTCCTAGGGGCATGCTTATCTTTCAACTTCAAGATCTATATGTAGAAGGATGAAAATACCAATATCCTAACAATAGATTTCAAGCTGTTTTACTATCAAAAAAATATATTTCTATATTGGTTTTACTTCTGGCAGTTATCCTATATTACCTCTGTGATCAAAGTAAACAAAATAGAATTTTAAAAAACTTACTAGAAGCAAATTAGAGTAAATATCATCATGCCTCTAACAAAGACGGAGAACGTCATGGAGTGGTCACAGATTTTTAAGGAGCAGGTGCTAAGGGTGTTATACTCCTAGGGGCATGCTTATCTTTCAACTTCAAGTTTATGAGTAAAGTTATTCTGTGGGAAGCAGTAGGGTTTAGTGTGGTGATTTTTTAAGGACATTTTGTCTTCCTTTTAAAAAGGGTCAGGACACCACTAACTTTCTGAAATGTCAATTTATTAGTTAAAAAATAGTGGATTTTTTTTTTTTTTTGTAATTAGAGCATTCTGAACTTAAATCTTAGCTCTACCCTTTACTAGCTATGTGACCATGGGTATGTCACTTAATTTTTCTAAACTAGTTTCCTCATCTGTAAGATGGCGGTAATAATAGTCGCCCATAGGCTTGTTGTAAGAATTTTAAAAAGGCAAGGATTGTAAAGTTCCTATTACAATGCTTGGCACAGAGTAAGCCCTTAATAAATTGAGCCTCTCATTAGCTATTCCTACATGAATTAATTCTGAAAATATCTTCAATTATTTGTACAATTGTATTACATTTGTAAAACTTTGACCAAATATGTAACTAGAATAAACCATAATATACAAAAAGCATATGTAGATTGTCAAGAAAACCATTGGCCTATCTCATTGATCATTATTACTTAAAATCAAAGAGATCTCGACCTTAACAAAACATAGTAAGATTTGGCAAATGTTATCTCAAATACTCATGTTTGCATTTACTAAATTAGAATGCATCTTCTTTATAACCTTTCTTTAATTCATACTTGATGTCATAGAAGTTTTTTCTACAAAATTTCGAAATGAAGCCAGAGATATTTCAAATGTCTCATTTCTACTCAAAAGAGATTTTCTTCAAAACCAGAACGCATAATTCATTGTTTATAATCTGAGAGAAATTATGAATATTTCAAAATTTTCAGAGACAGAACAGTGAAATTATGCTCCCAAATCTTCAAATAGATTTCAAAGGCAAAAAGTTGTTCTTCAGAGAGAAGAAAAATTCTGAAAACAACATATCATTGTGGCGATTTAGACAGTCCACTTTTAAAACATCACTGTAAGAATAGCACAAAATTATTGATTACTGATCATTGAATACTATATCGCTAAATTTAAATTTATACTTCCAGAATGTTCAGAGTAAAATTAAATAAACTGGAATTACTGTTGCAATGGAAGAAGCAATTACGTGAAGGAAGAATTTTACAGGCAATTTAAATATAAAACCCAAACTGCAATTTTACATGAACGACATAAAACCCAATTTGCCTGTGTGTGCATGTGTGTGCATGTGTGCGTGTGTGCGTGTGTGTGTGGTCAAATCTACTACTTACTGGTTCTTATTCAATGTGGCTTTGAGAAATAACCTTGTGTCTGTTTCCTGATATTGCTTTGACTTGATCAATCACTACATCAAACATAGATTGCTAATTTCTCAGATTATACTTCTTATGTAATGCCGTAGGGGAGAGCACACTTAGATTTGGTGTTCTTATCTATGGAGCAGAAATTGATCAAAAATATTTATAGAACTTCAACAATTTGTCATATCAATTAAGAAAAAGAAAGGAGTAGATGAATATGAGATAAGAACAAGATAAACATTAATAGTCTGTTAGAGAAGTTACCTGAATTCTAGAGTTAACTTACATAACAAAGATGTTTTCTCTCACAATTTTCAATTAACATCAATTGATACTGTCTAACTGATGTACTAACTCCAATCACGGCTCTGGAAAAGTCCAATGAGTAATTAGTAATGTCTGTCATGGGTAAAGATGACAATGTGGGAACATGTGCAAGGAGAGATCTTCACAGTAGTTCTCTAAGTGTGGTCTCTGGAACAACAGCTGCAGCACCTGGGAACTTGTTAGAAATACAGATTTTCAGGCCCTACCCAGACCAACTAAACCAGAAACTCTGCAGGTGGGGCCCACCAATGGGTTTTAATAAACCCTCCAGGTGTCTCTGATACATGCTAGAGTTAGGAACCTCTGGGTTAGAGTAATGCCAATCACCAAACTACCTAAATTTATAGAATTATTCCAAACAACAATTTATCACATTTCTTAGCAGAGACTTCTCGTTATATTTGCCATTTTAAAAATTCCATTTCATTGTCTTTCAGCTTCCCCATGCCTTGTTTTCTTAATCCTTAAATTCAAATTGAAGGCAATTTTAGAATGGGGTATATCATGCTAGGATCTGACAATGATGTCTTCAGGGTCAATGCGATATGTTAGGCTGATAGGCATTTTACACACTCAAAACAAAGAGTAACGTTGCAAAAATTGTTATTGAAAACTGCAGAAACTACCTGGAGTCAGGGAATCTAAAAACAAAGGATTAAGAGAAATGAATTTATAGGAAAGAGTTTCAAAGCATACCCAGAAAGGGGTCCTGGAAGCCATTATATCCCTTGGTAATCTAGCATGCATAATGAAATGCCATAAAATTTATATGCCTTAAGCAACAACCATTTTGCATGCTCAAAATGAGCCAGAAATTGGGACAGAGCACAGCAAGAATGGCTTAACTTTGCTCCACGTGATATATGCTGAGACTGGAATATCCAATATCGTTCTCTCATTCACATAACTTGACCCTCCCCCTCCCAGTTAGAACAGCTTGAAAAACTGGGGCCTCATGAAGTGTTAGTCTCTAGCAGAGCGTAAAAGGCCACACAGTGGAGGAAGCAAACTGCTACTTAAAGGATAGGCCCCAAACTGGTACAATATCACTCCTCCCATATTCTATCCCAATTTAAGGGGTTGGAGAAATTAAGTCCATATTTCTGGCAGAGGAAGTGAAAAAGAATTTATTGCCATCTTTAATCCAGTACACCAAAGGTTAAATTCTGTCTGTTAGAGGATCTTAATAGAAGAAAATACAATTTATTTCACAGAAATTGCTTTATTTTCACATTTAATGCAATCTACATAATAAAGATTTCAAGGACAATAATTGAGTCTTTCCCATTTTTGAATTCCCATTACCTAGTCCTGTGTCTGGCATACTGTAAGCATTAATAAATGGGGGTAGAGAAAATAAATAAATTTTATAAATGTGGGTATATCAGTGTAGGTTAGATTATGCTGTTGTAACAAATAATCCTCAAATTTTACAACCTGTCTATCTTGAGTGAGTGAATGCTCTATTCTAAATTGTCGTCATTCTGGAACCGAGACTGAAGGAACATGCATTTTTTAAGAGACTGCTGGCTTAATAGAAGAGGGAATACTGAACATGGCAGAAACCCAGATGGCTCTTAAAGCTTCAACTGGAAATGGCACGCATCACTTCTGCTCACATTTCACTGGCTAAAGCAATTTAGCAACTAAGCCCAATATCAATAGGCAATGATGTGTAATCCCCCTGAAGAGAGAAACAATGAATAATTTGAGTAAGACATAATCTATCACGGAAAAGATACCTATATTGAAAATATTACATTATTATCGGTTTTACTTTTTCTAAACAATTGTAAGACTGCAAAAACTATTTTTTATAAGTATTGTTAGCATTGTTTTTCATATGATATTGTTCCAAATGCTCTTTTAAAAGAATTACTAAGATGTAGTTCCTTCTTTGAGAGAAGATGTTGACACATAATCACAGCAAAACAAGTCTATCGAACTAGGACTCTGGTAGATAGTAAAAAGTAGCTAAATTTATCTTGTAATTAATCTATTTGTTAATAGAAATTAATAGATGTTCATAGAAAATAGAAAATATATGTTAAGTACAATAATACGTTTTGCATTGATAGCTGCTTCTTAAAATTGAATTGTCTTGAAGGGACAGGTCTGCAGTCAGGGTGGCCAGATAGCGTAAACAAGTTGTTTTGATTTTTAAGTTGCTTTTGTGCAATTTTGCTTTCTATGAATTTCAGCTTAGTTGTGAATCAAGCACACATAAGCCCTGAGGAAATATTATACTCAACCTTTGGTGGCTTCTGAAGGGATGGGGACTTCTGAAAACTCTCACATGCAATTGACCTGAACTTTGCTGAAGCATATTGTGTCCTGTTTTTAAATACATATGGGAGGCCATTATTCTGAGATTATCTATATATGCTATTTCTCTGGATGGAAATACTACATGTAATCTGGAAATGTGGGAGATCACTAGGGAATTTCATTCCTTGCGAGAGCAGTTTCCATTCTTTTTCATTTTCTGCCTTTGGCCCAAAAGGCCACAATGTCTGGAAAGGAAATAGTTTCTCTAATTGTAGTTGCCTGTGCTTGTCCTATCACTTCCCTGCCTACATGGCTTTCAAAAAGGGGAAAAACAGTTCTGCCAGTCAGAGAGCCGATTACTGCTCTGAAGTTGGTTGGCAGGTTAGTTTACAGATAAATATTTTGCTGATGCATATTTATGCCTAGAATCCCAAGTACTCACTTTATAATAGAACATGTGAGAGAGAGAAAGAGAGATGATAAAGTGGCACAACCCAGCACATCATCCCCATGGCAACTGTATCACAATGAAAAGTTACTGCGGGTATAAAGGCAAGATGATTTTCTCCTTGATGCAAAATATTGCCTGCGAAGTTGGCAAACTGGGAAGGAGGTCAGAAGAGCTGTTTCTCTCTCTTTTTTTCTCTCTCGGTAGCTTCATTATGTCTTCTTAGCTTTTCTAAACAACCTCTCTCTCCTCTCTTTTATGTAGCCATCAATAGCCAAGGAAAATAGGCATCTTTTTTTCTAAGCTTTCTTATCATTTCTAAGCCATGAATGCAGTTTTTCATAAGGCAATTATCAGAGAGAAAGATGACCACCTCAGATCCATGTGGATATCTTAAATATTTGGGGGGTTTATTTTCTAATAAAAAACAGAAGTATTTGCCTAACAGTTGCTCTGCACACTCATCATTTCTCCAGGTGGATTGTTCTGAGCCCGAAAAGGAAAAGCTCCCATTCATATTGATGAAAATATACAATGTGGTCAGTCTCATATATCCAGAGTGTAAGTGAAGGAACTTGATTGATATTATAAATCAAGTGTTATTTTCTCAACCTTAATACAAAAGACAAATTTCTTGTCCCTAGGACATTACAAAGTATTTCTGTGCACAGAGATTGCCAGTTTCCCTAAATCAAAGTCTAGACTTTTCCCTTTAACTTGACCTAACTTTTCCAGTGAGTACTGGATGGCTATTTTTTATGTAAGTGTTTGCTTATGTTCCTCCTTTTAATATATTAGGCGTTTAAAGTGCCCCCTAATTTCGTTAACTTTGTCTGTATTGGACAAGGGGGAGGGAAAAGTCCTTTACTGTTGCAACTATATATATGGCACTTATGTCAGTATGTGTTGGTGACAACCACCAAAGACCTGCTCTTTTCTCTTTGCCAAATGCATACTGACAATCAGACCATAGCATATCAATTAGCGACATTGCCAAGCACTAAATATTAGGCCAGAAACAACAAATCAGTGGTATGTTGTTTCCACATGTCCAAACTCATCATGGATTGCTAACCAGTTTATGGCCCTCTCTTACTGAGCGCAGACACAGCCTAAGAAGTTTTCTTAACTCAGCTCCCCAAGCAGCCACTGCCAATTGATTAGAACTGACCTACAACATAAAATCTACTTACTATTTCTAAATAAGACAATGTATTAACTATAAAAGGCAACACAGCAATAGAACAAGTCACTGCCAAAAATGAAACCTAGTTAACACAAGTTCAGCTTCATAAAGGAAGTCCAAGGCGTAGAACATGAAGATATTTGTGTCCTATTTAGATGTTCATGAAACGGTGACCTCAGAAGAGGATTTTAATAATCAAATGGAGAAGATGACCCATTCTGTGGATAGCTGTAGGGCTTTTTCTCTAATAACTCCTATCGTTGTTCAATGAGCCAGTAATCAAAGTGGCCACGGTGACAGAAATAAAGGTTATGCATAGGCTCAGCAATGTGGACTTTCATTGCCCAAGGTCAATCTGGCTATGACTAGTATTGACTTTTCAATCTGCCAGAAACTGAGCAGCTGATATGGGACCATTCCCTGGAGTGATTAGCCAGCTATCCTGTGGCATTCGATTACATTGGCAGCTTCCATCATAAAAAAAGCAGCAGTTTTCTTTCACATTAAATAGGCATTCTGGGTATGGATTTATTATCCTTCTGCCAAAACTATTATCAGTAGATTCATAAAATGTCTTATCCGCTACCATGGTATTCGACACCGATCGATCCTGATCAAGGAACTCACTTTACAGTAAATGAAGTGCAGCAATTGGCCCATGATCATGGAAATCATTGGTTTTGCCATGTTCCTATCACCCTGAAGCAGTTGGCTTTGATAGAATAGTGGCATAATATTTTGAAGACTCAATTTTGGTACCGGTTAGGTGGCAATACGGTGCAGGGCTGGGGCAAAGTTCTCTGGGAGGCTGTATGTACTCTAACTTAGAATTAAACATGTGGGGAGATTTCTCTCATTGTTAAGAGTCGTAAGTCCAGAAATCTAGGGTAGAAATGGGAGTGGCTCCACTAACTATTACCCCTAGTGACCCATTAGGAAAACTGGCTTCTTATCCCTGCAAACTTGGACCCTTCTGGCCTAGAGGTCTTAGTTCCAAGAGAGGTGAGGTGGGGGGAGAAATTCTTCTACCAGGATGCACGACAGTGATGCTATTGAACTGGAAGTTAGGACTGCCGCCCAGCTACTTTGGGCTCCTCATTCCTAGAGTCAGCAGGCAAAGAAGCAGGTCACTGGAACTGCTGGGTTGGTTGATGCTGACCACCAAGGGAAAATTTGAATGCTACCACATAGTGAGGGTAAAGAGGGGCATATCAGGAATATAGGAGGTCCTCAGGGCATCTCTTAATACTACTATATTTTATGAGCAAAGTCAATGGAAACTCCAACAGTCCAATTCAGGAAGGACTACTAATGGCCCAGACTTTTCAGGAATGAAGGTTTGGGTTATTCCACCAGGCAAAGAACCACAACCAGTTGGTATGCTTCCTAAGAGCAAAGGGGATGTAGAATACGGATAATGGAAGAAGGTAGGTGTACATATCAGCTATGGTTATGTGACCAGTTGCAGAAATGAAGAGTATTATAAGTATTTCTTTCTTATTTTGACATTAATACATTTGTGTATATACATGGATGAAAAGGTATATATGAATAAGTTTTTGTGTATACATGTTTATATAAAATACTTTTTGTTTCCTCTTTTACCTATTAATATATAGATATAGATATCTTAATAATAGTCAACTTTACATCTCAGTATTTAAGTTATAGGAGCTTAGCCATTTAGGAGCTGCAAAGGTGACTAGAAGAGTGTGTCTGTGTGGTATGTTGCCTAGGAGAGAGAGCACAGTGGCCAAAGGGCTGTGGGGTGGGCAGCTGGACCAATAGTAGCCCCTCATTCCCAGGACAGAAACCAGAATCAGGGGAACAGAGAGACTTCTTCCATTGTTGCTCGGAAAGAGCCATGGGGAGATAGCCCCGTGGTGGAGGGGACGGGCTCTCTGGCCTCCTAGAATTTTCCAGGGCAAGCAATTCCCCAGGGCCTCTAACTTCTTTCATGCTGCTGGCAGTAATGGAGAGAGCAGGAGTAGCAGCTGGGTCAGCATTCAGGGCAAAAGCTCCTCATAAAAGTAGCTCATCTGAGCCCCAGCCATACCGGCAGCAACATTGCAATCGGGACTGTCTTACAAGTGACATGAGAAACTGGGTGAGAAAGAAGAAATTAGGGGCATATTCTGGGTTATCATGTTTCCAGTATATTATAGGACTCATGAAATTATTATAATTCTATCTTGGCAACCTTAGTATTTTATAAAAAACAAACCAAGTGTCTTCACTCCAGTACCTGGAAGGCCCGTACAAGTAGCATAAATGCAGGGAGTGGATCAGATGTGGCCTCTGCCAAACCAGAGAATGCCACATGCTCCAGTTAAAAGAGCTAACTTCACAGAGCCCTGGTTTACTGATGCCAAGAGGGAGGTTGGCCTACTTGCCTGACCATCTGATTTATTTTTTAAAGAGAAACCAGGAAAAAAAAAAACAGACTTTAATGAAACATATTTCAATTTTTCAATGTACATCAAATTTTTTCAAGCATTATATAGGTCAAAGAAAATACAACTGTGGGCATCTGTTTACAGCTCAGCTCTAATCCTTAGTGAAATTGGAGACAAAGTAGGATTAGCTTAATCTCATTCTCTTTCCTTTCTTTTTTCTCTTTCCTGTGGCTTGTGCTCTCCATCTCTGCTGTGTGATCTTTCTCTACAGTACTTTGGTTTCTCAATCTAAGATTATTGACTGGCCATTTTAAACATATAACTAAGTAATTGAAAGAGAAAATAGTCCTCATTTTAACAACTATGAATAGAAACCACACAGACAAGAAACCACACAGGAAAACATTGAGATCCAACACATTCGATTTAAAAATATCAAGTGATGAATTCAAATGGAGCTTGAAGTTTTACAAAGTATTTATTTATTTTTGGGGTGTGTATGTCTGTGCCTTTTTTTTTTTTTCTTTGTTTTAAGGTCTCTCTTTCAACAATACCCAACATCACGCAGATTGAAAACAGATGTGAAGAGAAGCCCTTAGAATACTCTTGAAAGCAGTTATCTAAAAGAGTTTATTTTGATGTGGCTTCTTGAACATTAATTAGCGGCTAGCTTATCAAGGATAGCTGTCAGTTCTCTTATCTATGAAATGTGCTGTCTAACCTCACTTATACAAACTCTGTTCTATCTGTGGTTAGCTTCTCAGATTCCTTCTGAAACACTACTTTGAAACTAGATTCTGAATCTATCCATGGGCTTCATGGATTTAAAAGAAAAGAACAAAGGAATTTTAAGTAAGACTCTCAGAGAAGATGAGTATCAGTTAAGTTACCTGCTTCTAAAATATTCTCTCCCAGCAGAAATTTGAATATTGGCAGATGTTTAAAGAGGATGAGCTATTTCAAACCAAGGATCACAGCAGATAAATTTACCTCAGGAAATGCTGCCAATAGAGAAAGGAGTTCAAAATGCATTTTCTAAAATGTGCAATGAATTAAAATATCCTGTATTGTTTTGTGTCTGAACGTTTCCTCTTAACTAAAATCAAGCATAGAGGAGTTTAAAATTTCATCACTTCCCTGTGGGATATTTTTAAAATGGATCACTGCTTTTACTAAAGAAGAAGAAAAAACAAATGAAGTACACGGTTAAAGGTGTGAATTTTACAAGGTAATGAAATTCAAGTCCAAGGAGACTAAGTCATTAAAACTATATTCTCTTTAGCATTTAGTAATGTGTGAACACCTTGATTATACATACTGATAGAGACTTTTTTATAAATTATTTTCAGATTATGTTTCTGAAGATATTTACACTAGTAATATGTATTAACTATAACAGACAGGCTTGTCACAAAGGCAAAATAAAACAGAGAAAGGAGATGTGTAACCACCCAATTCACACAGAAAGCATACTCTTCAGGGAAAAAAGATTTGGGATCTGCAAAATCTTCTCAATAGTTATTGGTTATATTCACCAGATAATAGCTGATTTCTTTGCTTTAATTCACCTTTCCATTTCAAATTACATTCAGAGGCTATTCCAAACAGGCTATGCTTAGGCAGCTGCAGTATGCAGATCATCTTCTGATCTTTGTGTTACTTGGCCAACAAAGGGGGACCTGCCACATCCCTTTGTAGAGGTCAGTGTTCAGACACCTGCAGCACTATAGTTGGCTCCTTAAGATTTCAATATTCCACGTGGTCCCGATTATGAGCCTCAGTTAAGCTTAGGATGCTTAAGACACAAGTAATTGAGAAGCAGCATGAATTTTCTTAACAGGGATGAGAAAGTCAGAAAACCTGAAGCTTATTTTCCTTCTGTCCACTTATTGTACTGCTTTTATTCTTGAATATCTATTTCTCTACCTGTGAAAGAGGTTTAGCCATATCTCTCGATGGAGAATATGCACCCAGTGTGCATAGCCAAAAGCTGCACAGGCTGTGACCCTGGAACCTGTGTCTGGCCCTCCTCAGAACCTTGCACCTCCAAGGCACCTGAAAAGGACACATGAGGGCCTGTAAGCATCAGCACAAATGAGGGAAGAAATAGCGTTGGGGTAGTGTGGCTTGAGGCACTGCTCCTGCTCCCGTTCTCCTAGCTTTGGGAACTGACAGCATGGGAAAGCAGTCAGCCCCAGACTCGTCCTGAAGAGGCCTGGCAGCTCCTGCTTTGGTTCTTTTGGAACACAAGCTATCCTGTTGGAGAGGACACATGGAGGGCGTGACCATGTGGAGGAGAAACCAAGCATTGAGCTGACAGCCAGGACAAAGTCCAGGCATGTGAATGAGGCCATCTTGGATCCACCAACCCCCCAGTGATGTTCAGCCAACATCATTCACCTGTGTTTTGAGCATCCTGAGATTAACTGAGATGAACCTTCTCCTCTGAGCTCTACTCAAATTTCTAACCCACGGACTCATAAGCAGTAAGATGGTGTTTTCTTAGACTACTAAGTCTGAAATGGTTTGTTATGCAATAGAGGCTGACACATGAAGACAATACTATCTTCTCAAATTATAAAGACTTTTAAAAATAATATAAAATAGTAAATATAGAAGCCTTTATAAACTTAAAAGCACTTAAATCATAGAGAATTAGTAGTACTATAACTAATACTTTATATTATATACAACTTTAAGATGTCTAGAACTTTTTATATAAAATATA
>NW_006431210.1:2314291-2344246 GCF_000325575.1 Pteropus alecto
GATGAGGTACGTTTTAATAGTCATCATAGTCGCTATTATTTTTTGCCTATGTGCTAAGTGCCAGGCACCATGCTGGTCAATTCACAATGCCCCAGAGAGGTACAATAGAGTGGCCCCATTTTACAGTGAGAAAACTGACTCTAGAGTGAGCGAGTATATCACCTACCAAGCTACATGCAACCAATAAATGGATGTTAGGATTATCCACTTATCTGACGCCAAAGCTCATTTCCAAAAACTCTGTTTTTCTGTAACTCTCTTTCACAGGTGCTCAGTGACATAGCATCACTTCTGCTGAATCCTCTTGGTCCAGGCAAGTCAAAGGCCAAATTCATGGGGAGAAGAAACAGATCCCCGGGTTAAAGTTAAGAGCTCAGTTTCATGATTCTGCCTTCCCTCCACACTCAGAAAGCAATCTCTAGTAGTGGGTCCGTTGGTTGCTCACAACTCTGTGTGATTTAGATACAAATCTGGGATTTCCACAACTTTCTTCTCAGTTTTGATAATTTGCTAGAGTGGTTCACAGAACTCAGGAAAACAGTTTACTTACTAGATTACTGGTTGATTGTAAAAAGATGTAACTCAGAGAACATCAGATGAAAAAGAGACATACAGAAAAATAAGTGGGAAAGAGCATAGAGATTCCTTGCTCTCTCCAAGCTTACCAAGCTCCTGACACCTCCACATCTTCATCAACCAGGAAACTCTCCAAACCCCTTCAGTTAGGATTTTTATGTAAGATTCATTACATAGGCACAATTGACTAAATCACTGGCTATGGGTGACTGAACTATTTCTCCAGCCCCTCTCCCTTAGCCTGGAGGTCTAGGATTTGGGTGAGGGGTGGGGTGGGTGGTGTGTGGAGGGAGGTGGGGTTGAGAGTTCCAACCCTCTAATTACTTGGTTGATTTCCCTGGCAACCAGACCCCATCCTGAGGCTATCCAAGAGTCCCCAGCCAACAATCATCTCATTAGCATACAAAGACGCTATTTCTTTGGAAATCCTGTTTTTAAGACCTGTGTGCCAGGAAAAGTGGGGAAAGGGACCAAAAATGTATATTTCTAATTATCTCAGACTTCTCAGTGGTGCATAAACTCTAAAGTTGCCCCATGAAGAGCCAGGGCTTACTTTTGTTGTTATTAGTTGCTCCTCAAATAGCTCCATTAAATGGTGTGCCTACTGCCTCAAATGCTTTTCTTTTTTTTTTGAAATATACCGATAACTAAAGCTTTCCTCAATTTAACATCTGTCTACAAATATAGACAGTATATTTTCATGTTTAATGCTAAAAATACTATTTTAAAATCTTGAATATTTTCAGCTATCCATAGTTCTCACTTCCTATTATTGTACCCAAGGTCAATAACTTTGTAATATGCTTTAAGGAAGCCTCTATGCACACTTCAAACCAGCTGTCCCCAGGTAAATGCTCCCAGGAGCTCTGAGGTCAGAGCCAGGTGCTGTGTCATAATGGTCAGTCTCAGACTTGAGGAGAGGGCATCAATGGCTCAGAGTTGTCATGTAATAAGTTCTGAGAGGGTGACCCAGAAGGCCTCAATGGCTCAGAGTTGTCATGTAATAAGTTCTGAGAGGGTGACCCAGAAGGCCTTACCCTAGCGAGGAACCAAATCCTCATTTTTCTATGAGCCATTCTGCCATGCACTTTACATACATAATCTCAGTTCATCCTCATGGCAACCTGGTGTTGGTACTATCTCTGCTTAACAGAGGAAGAAACTGAGGCTTACTGAGTCTAAGTAACTTAACCTCCTTAAAAGATCTGGCAGGTAGAGTAACAGGATTTAAATCCAGTTCTGCCTAATGCCAAAGCATTAAACTGCATCCTAAAAATAATATAACAAAATAAAACAAAAAGCAGAGCTCAATAGACCCTCCAAACCATCATTAAAGGAATCATACACAGATGATTTTGGTGACAAATAAGAATGAAGGTTTGACGTTGTAGATGTAAGAAACATCCAAACTTGTAGAAAATTTTTATGAGTAAATTTGAGACAAACTAACAATAATTCCCGGGATGCAAGGTCTTACACACTTTGGAGAATAACAGTTTTGCAGTTTCTTTTATGCATTTGAAACTGGGGCAACATAAGAAGATTATAGAAAGGTAGGAGAAAGAAAGGTAGGGTTAAGATTACAGCATAGTTAAAATTTTGTACTCTCTTGAGGGTTGTCTTGCTTTAGAAGGAGGAGTCTGAAAAGAGTCATTTTAAAGGATTGTTAATCTAAATTCACGAGAACAATGAACAGGGCTTGCTGAAAACCTTTCACTAAAGAAGATATAGGTTTGGGGTGAGACTACACACCAAGACCTTTCCAGTTAGGGAAGATAAGATCATCCTGCAAGGTTACTTTCTGTAGAATCCTTTATTTATTTATTTTTTTTTTTTTTTGGTGGATAAAGTGAAGTTTTGGAAGGAGAACCTGGAATAATCCTCTGGCACAGTTCTTTTGGCAGTTTTCTTTTTAACTGTTGAGACTGAGACTGGGACTGAGGATTTAAGGATGTAATTTAGAGAGTTAACAGAACCTTCAAAGGAACCCACTAGCCCCAAGCAGCTCTCCCCACCAGAAAAGCCCGGGGGAGTGCAGGGGACCTGTGTGGATGTCTTTCTCTAATGGGTTCTAGACTGTCTCCATTCTTTTTTGGGTCGCAGTTAATCTTTGCTTTAAAACCCCACCTTTTTGTAAACTATGAAAGGAAATACTTAAAATATATCCTCAAATTCCAAAATTCTTCTTTATCAACTATAAAGAAAAAAAAGATGATGGTTTTTGCACTATAATACATTTTTATTTATACAAATGAAATTTCATGCTAAAAGAAATAAAACTAGAAATCATTTTTTTCTTAGAAAAGAGATTTCAAATATAACAATGATTATAATAGATAACATTTATCCAACATTTATCACGTTAGAGACACTGTGCTGTTTTACAACATGTCATTTATTCCTTCGTGCAACTCAATGAGGTAGCTATTAGCTCAGTTTTATAGTGAAGAAACTAAAGTTTAACGGTAGGGTCAAATCTTCTGATTCCAATAGCCATCCTCCTATTAGCAATACATACATTTTCCTTGGAAATAGTTCTTTATATGTCACTATATATGTCTATATCAATGAGTCTCAGACATAAGGCTCATAGGTAGAGAAATAAGTTGCCATCAAAGTAGCCTGGATGTTTGTCACCTTATTGCATTCCTTCCATAACAGTGCTTTGCAACTTCATATGCATATAAATCACCTAGGTATTTTGTTAAAATGCAGATTCTGATTCAGCAGATCTGGGGTTCCACCTGAGAATCTGCATTTCTAACAAGCTCTCAAGTGGCTGGTTTGTAGGCCATGCCTTGAGGCTTTGAGTAGCAAGGATCTAGGAGCTTTGCTTCCAAGATTCAAATTATCAGTGTTGAATGAGTTCTGGGTGTTGCTAAGGACATCTCCACCTTAGGTTGTTGGGCGGGTCTCTGGATCTTGCACCCCAAACCTCATCAGGTCATGGGGGTTGGGGCTAAGAGAACTCTTCGAGCATACCTGATCAGAGACGAGCAAGGGGAAGATTTTTACTCTCCCCACTCTCCAGCGGCTGCTATAGGTTTGAACTGCTGTGCTTCTATAAGCTCAGTTAGAATGTTTACATCAATACCTGGCCCAAGGATTATTTATGTTCTATTGGGCTGGTGATGAAGTGCTATTGTAAGATTAAAAGTTCACAGCTGTGTGCCTGGTATTGGTAAATAAGATTTCTGATTATTATGTTTAGGTTTTCCTGGAGGCCAAATAGAGACCAGGCGCTTTACATTAATGTGAGTGGCAGGATAATTCTGCTCAGTAAATACTCAGTAAGGAGTGACTACAGGCTTGCCTTATTGAAACAACTAATGGGCTTTGTAAGTCATCTTTTCATTAAATTTGTGAAATGTAAGTGTAATTTTCTCAATGATTTACCATGGCTTCAGATTGACCTTATATTATTTTATATTGCTGTCTAATGACAATGAGTCTTAGCTTAGTTTTTCTTTTCATCTAACTGTGTAAACTTGAGGAACTGTCACCTTCCTTGAGAAAAAATGTATGTACTCAAGAGGATGAGCAACACAGTGTTGCACATACACAATCACACACAGCACACAAAGCCCTAGGAGAGCTTCCTTTCTTATTTGCCAAATGACAGGGTCCCTTCCACCTTTATGAATCTGTAATATCATGATTCTGAAGCAATGCTTCTTAAACTTTAATGTGTATAATTCACTTGTGGGTTCTTGATATATTGCAGATGCTAATTTAGTAGGTCTTGGTTAAGGCCCAAGATTCTGCATTTCAAACAAGCTCTCAGGTGATTATGATGATGTTGGTACATGGACCAATGCTCTACTAAATAATTTTTAGCTTTTCTCCCATCAAGAAATTAACAATTTCTGTTTACGGCCATGCCACCTTGAACAAGCCCAATCTCGTCTGATCTCAGAAGCTAAGTCGGGTTGGGCCTGGTTAGTACTTGGATGGGAGACCACCTAGGAAGACCAGGTGCTATAGGCCTGAATAATAAAATAAATAAGGGATTGTAAGCTGACAAGGTCCTTGCAATCTGTGAGGTCAACCAAGAGTTGCCTCGCTTAAAAAAAAAAATTAACAATTTTTTCATATAGACAGAGAAATATACACTTAAGAGAGTTCTTATGTAAAGAAATTCAGATGAATCTTTGAACACAATAAAAGAAAATCTAACTGTAAGACATTTATCAGCCTTTTAAAATATATCAGTTTTACCACTACTTCTTTATTAGAATGGCTAATTTTAAAAAAATTAAAAAATGACTATTCCAATTGCTGGAAAGGATGTAGAGGAATAGGAACTCTCATTCATTGGTAGGAATGCAAGATGGTAGAGCCATTTTGGAAGATAGTTTGGTCATCTCTTACAATGCTAAACATAGTCTTATTTTATGACCCAGCAATTACATTCATAAGTATTTGATGATCTGAGAACTTATATGCACACAAAATCTGCATGCAAGGTATATAGCAACTTTATTTATAATCACCCAAAACTGGAAGCAACCAGCATGTCCTTCAATATGTGAATCTATAAACAAACTGTGCATATCCTTAATATGGAAAATTATTCAGAGACTTAAAAATAATGATTTGTCAAAGCCATACAAAGACATGGGTAATGTTAAATGCATATTGCTAAGTGAAAGAAACCAGTCTGAAAAATGACATACTGTATGATTCCAATTATGTGACTTTCTAGAAAAAGCAAAATTATAGACAAGGTAAACAGATCAGTGTTTGCCAGGGGTTCTATGCAGGGGAGGGATTGAGTGAGTAAAGCATAGGGGATGCACTTTAGAGAAGCAAAACTATATTGTACCATGCTGTAATGGTAGATACATGATACTATGTATTTGTCCATATCCATAAAATTTTATGGCACAAAGAGTAAACGTTAATGTACAAAATTTAATAATAACTACTTAGGAAGTTTAAGGACCCAAGTAAGGACCCAAACTCAGAAGATTTATAAAAGAATCTGTATGAAACAACCTCATGAAAGAAGGTGAGGGGAAAGATGTTGAACTAAGTCATTTTGGAAGAGTGGAGTCTGTAGCACCAAAGAAACTATGCTCTAGTTGAAGTTATTTCCCATGGCTATATGAGTTAAAAATTATGAAGCTTCTATATATATACACTGGGATTGATTAATTAATGACAGGTGATGAGAGCCAGGTTTTTCACTATTGGAGTGGGAGTTTACGGATAAGCAAGTAAAGGAAGCTAAAATAATCCATGTAGTAATGGATTAGAGTTGGAAGCATCAGCATAAATTCATGTTATCTTAATACGAATACAGATAACTTGACATAGAAATATTTATACATATGTGTACACACACAGGTTGGTATACATGTATGTTTTTTTCTTGCTCTGTCAGCTGAGAAGACCTAAAAACAATAAGACCCCAGCAGCAACAATTATACTAGCATTCAGGTCTTAGTTTCTAATACCATTTTCCAATAAGGGAACTGGGGATCCTTGGAGAAATGTTTCATTCCAGGACTGAAAAAGGAAATATACAACATAGACTGAAGACTCTTGTAGTGTCAGCAAGTAAGGAAATACTAAAACAACAGCAACAACAACAAAATCAACAATTATAGTGATATGTCAAAGGGGCAAAAAAGCCAACTGAAAGAGCTCCCAGTGGCCAAACCTGCAACAATTTGAGCAAAAAATAAATAATGTCATATTTGAGTATAATTTGGAGTATAAAATAAATATCTATGATTCCATTGAACTTGCCAAAACCAAGTAAGATTATTGTGAGGCTCACTTTGGTAGACTATTTGCCTTCATATTGAAGTTTTTATTTTCTCTATTAAGCAGATATCGGTCTTCCAGAGACTGATGCCCTTTGAACATACTCTGCTAAACCATTAGCCAATCAATCACCCTAGAAGTTGGATAAGCCAATGGCACTAAACTCCTTACTCAATCCCCTGGGATAAAGTTGCATGGGCAAAGAGGAGACCAGGAGAATATTTGGATGTAGGAGATAATTATGTGACAGTATCCAGTTCAATGAATCCTTGCTGGTAAATGTTAAATCATTAGTCTTGGGCAGATGTTCTCACAGAAGCACAGGCTTACAGGATATTACGGCTCATCCTTTGTAAGAAAGGATAAATGATTATGTAAAACTAATATGCATGATTGTCCCCCAGCTCCCTATAACCTGTCCCTGCTTCTCTCTGGAAATGCTAATGCTTAAATGAGAAATTTCAACCAGACAAATGAAATTCTTTGAGGGAACCATCCTTCTTCTTTATTGTGGTTTTCTGAGATCTCCTTTATGGAATAGCTCAAGGAAGCGGAAGTAGCAAATCAGATACTTTTACCAATCTGAGGTATTCTTTTTTTTTTAACTCCCCATGAATTTCAAGCTAATTTACCCACTTTGAATGGTCCTAATTTGAAATGAAGCTCAGGTAGGTCAGGTGAATAGTCTCACTGGTCCAATTTTCTTCCATCACACACAGGCTACATCCTTCCTATTTGGAAAGTGTGTTTTGATGTTTTGTCACTAATGACTGGCCTGCTGGGAGTCTCTGAGGACAACAGTGATTTTAAAGGGGATTTTAATTGTTAGACTGTGCTAATGCTCCTTGAGATCTTTGTTGCGCACAGCAGTTACCTAATACCCTCAATATGCCTAGAGAATTAAACCAAAGCCTTTCTGTGCTATCTGGTATATCTATAACGTTTTTAAAAGGAAAAATGAACAAAACCTCTAGCATGAAGTTGCAATGCAATTACAGATTAACCTAAGGAAGAAAGAAATAGGAATGATAATTTAATCAATAACACATATAATAGGTATCTTTGTCGCCAAAACTCTGCTAGTGAGAAGAATATGCAGCTGTAGAAAAATATCGTCTCTGACCTCAGTGAACTCACAAATCTAGTGGGAAAAACAGATGGCGTGAAGGCGAACTGTAACACAATGAGCAAAGTTGCTGGGGATAAAGCTAATGAGGAAGGACTGACTCTTAGGGGTAAAAGATGGGACAGAAGAAGCATTAAGAGGAGATAAAATTAAATTTGGACCCAAAAGATGAGTATAAATTTCACAAAAAGCCAGGGAAGGCTAATCTAGGCAGACTAAATAGAAAAATCAAACATGTGGCAGTGTGAAGATGCTTGTATGTTAGGGAAAGTTTGGATAATACAATCAGGCTAGGACAGTGCCAGTAGAAGTGTGGACCATGCATCAAACAGCATCAGGATCAACATCTGGAAGCTCATCAGAAATGCTAATTATCAGACCCCAACCCAGATTGCCTGAATGGGAATCTCTGGAAGCGGGGCCCTGCAATCTGTTTTTCTCTAGCTGACTGATTCTGACACAGGTTCATGAAGTGCTGGACTAGAACACTAACTGATCATGGAGACTGACCGCAGGGGAGAGAAGCAGGGGAGTAGATTGAAGGTGGGGCCAGGCTTTGATGCTTCATTGTCCTTAATTAAGCATAATTAAACAAACTGAAAATGTGATGAATTAAAGAATAAATCTGATCCTTGGCAAACAAAGTATGGAATAACTTCAGAAGTACAGGATATTAATGATGAAGTGCTTAATACAAAGTGGGGAAACTCTAGGAGAAAAATAAAAACAGAACCCGTGTTTAGGTAAGTGTTGGACGTCACAAAGTAGACAATTGAGACCTAGACCGATTTCTAAGGGAGAAAGTCCGGGAGCTAATGTACAGGGATAATCGGAATACCTGGTAGAAATATTTGACAGAGGAAATTGGAGATGTCCCAGCTGATAGAGTCTCAAAGGTGCCTGGCATCTCCACCTTGTGCAACCATTTCCAATCAACTCTGTTTCTGAGAGAGAGCCAGAGGTGTCGTAGAGACAGAGCATCTCAGGCTAGTCAGTAATGGTGAAAGAACAGGCAATTTCCCTGTCTCTAAATCTGACATTTGTATTTATTCAGAAACATATTTATGTATTTATATATATATATGTATAAACATACATATTTACACAGTAAAAGATATTTTAGTTTACTTAAATTTACCATTTTCTACTTCCCCACGTGTGTTAGGTGCTAAATCATGTGGTTATAGTAACTTCTCTGGCCTAAGAGTCTTTGGAAAGAATGTGCCTTGCCCTAGACTGTACTTCAGGAATGACCTAAAACTAATGTAGGAGGGAAGTGCTCTTGGATCTTTCAATACAGGCAGCTGAATGAGGCTGAATAAGTGACTCCAATTAATACTACATGGAGCAGAAGAACCACTCAGCTGAGCCCTACCCAAAATCCTGACCCACATATTTGTGAAAAATAATAAATTGTTATTATAAGCCCCCAAGCTTTGGGCTGGTGTGCTACATAGCCCCCATACCATCATTACTCTCAGTCAGAATATAGTCTTGATTGGGGCTTGAAGAAAGAGCCACCATGCATAGTGAGTGCTAAGGGAAAGCATTCTAGGAAAGGCAAGTGCAAATCTCTAGAGGCAAAAAAAGGTTTAAAGTGTTCATAGAACTGAAAGCAGACCAGTGAGACTGGAGCACAATGAATAAGAAGAAGGTTGAGATGAGGTAGGAGAAGGAAACAGGAGGTAGACTATTTATTATACTATTATTATATGGGGTTTGAAGTTTATTTTATGAGCAATAGAAAGTCATTGGTGTATGTGTTAAAGATGATCTGATTTATTTTTAAAAGACTCTGGCTACTCTGTGGATAATGAATAGTGGTAGGGCAGGAGTGGAGGCTGAGAAAGCACTTAGGAACTGTTACAATGGACCAGGAAAGATGTGATGCTTAGATGAATAAGAAGCAGACTATGGACTTGGAGAAGGGTGAACAAATTAGAGATGTGTTTTGAAAGTAAAATGGATAGAACAGTGATTGATCTGAGGATGTAGTAGAAAAGAAAAGAGGAATCAATATGACTACTGGATTTGGAGCTTGAACTACCAGTACTATATTTTAATAAACAAGGCAGACTAGAGGAGGAGGAAGATTGTGGTGAAGGATATAGGAAGTCATCAAGGGCTCTGGTTTTAGTCATAAGAACTATTACAAAACCTGTTTGAACGTCAAGTAAATGGTAAAAGATTTGGGCTTGACTCCTGGGATTAATAAGATCTCATAAGAGGAGAGTGTTGACAGAGAAAAAGAGGGTGCTAGGCTAAGCCCTGAGACAAGGTGATCCCTAAAAGGTTGGGGTAATAAAGAAAAACTTGCATAATACAATGGGAAGAGACAGCTATTGAGGAAGAGGAAACTTAGAAGACTAAAATTAGAATGTTTCAAGAAAGAATGAGGAGTACACTGTGTTGCGTATCACTGAGAATCAGATAAGAAGATGGAGACGATGTTCCTTTGACTTGGCAACGTGGGAGGTGTTGATAGTATTGACATGAGCAGTTTCCTTAGTGTGAGAGAGCAGAAGCTGGATTTTACGTGATTGAAGAGTAAAGAGCTATAAAGAGCAGAAAGTATGGACAAGTCCTTCAAGAAATTTTTGTCCAGACAGAGAGAAAGGAGGTGAAGACTCCAGAGAAGGTAGGACTAAAGGGAGGGTGTTGCATTTTCTTCTTGTTTTATATGTTTATTTATTTATTTATCAAAGTAGTATGTAGTCTTATTTTGAAAAACTTAAACTTAATTTAAAAAAACAAAAAACAAAAAACAGTAGTCCCTTACTCTACCCAAGGAGCAGCCACTTTTAATTCATTTAGCTATTTCTTCTTGTCATTGCTCTTATATTTTAGTAATACAGTTATATTACTGTTTCTCAATGTATTAAGACATTTCCTCCTGACTTACTGCTGTAAAAGGGTTTTTTTTTTTTACCCCTTTAATGACTACTAGAGAAGAGATTGGCAAACTTTTTCTGTAAAGGGCCAGATATTTTAGGTTTTGTGAGCCATATGGTCTCGGTCACAACTATTCAACTCTGCTATCGTAGCATGAAAACAAGCATAGACAATACATAAATGAATGAGCATGGCTGAGTTTCAATAAAACTTTATTACCAAAACAGACAGTGGGCTATATTCAGCCCATAGGCTGTAGTTTGCCAACCCCTGTTTTAAACATAATCGCGCACTTATGAGACTGATTCAAGAAAGAGGAGGTGATTGATGATGCAGCTTCTAACTATAGGGTTTGAAATGGTAAAGGGCAACACACCACTTCACATGATGTCAGAGCTGTTTTCAATCTTCACATTTCACCACATCCTCAGCACTATGGCAGGAGATCAGGAGCTCTCTGCTTGGGCAGGAGCACAAAACTAGTGTAGACATTCCTGCCCCATTGGGTATGGCTCTTATTAATATACCATATTTCAGTAGAACTCGACAACAAGTGAGATCAGCTGTATATGTATGGCTACTTATACTGACGCAGAGGTCAGAAATCAGAGATAATCAGCATAGTGTATTAATGTCTATAAAACCAAAAAAGACACAGGAAGACTCTAAGGTCCCTCAGAAAACCCTGGTTAAACAAAGATTGCAAATCGAGTAGCCCATGTTCTCACCTATGAGCTATGATGTGTTTATAGAAATAAGGTGCTCTGGTTTTCCATGTCTCTTAATACCTAGTGGCTCAAGAACAGGATATTGGTCTTGACAAAATGAATAGCTGTAAACAGCCTTAAAAATAGACACTGTTAAATAATCCAAGCTTTCTCCAAATGTGATACTCCTGTGGCCTTTCTTGTTCCTTTTGATATAGCATGGCAGAGGCAGAATGGGAACCCCACCATCCTGACATGAATAATGACATAATAAGCAGTGACATTGGTGGCTGGAGACAAACTACTAGTGCCTCCCAAAATGTCCACTTTAGTTCTAAGCACTGGAGGAATCTGGCTAGCTGGTCAATACGTTTTATGGTTATTTGATTAAAATGACCCAGGCTTGGTCAAAAGAAAATATTTTTGTCAACTAAAATGCATTTTTCTGATTATTCCCCAAATCAAGTAATCGTTTATTTATACAACAGAGAACTTCTGTTTTATTTACTTGGGATGCTATACTGTTAAATATAGAGCATAGGCCCTTACGCTAATTTATTGATGATATTTTGTGCCTGAGATGGTTTATGTGTATGTGTAAACATGAAAATTAACCTAACTAGTTAAATTTAAGAAGTCCTTCCTGCTTGTTAATCCTTAAAGAAATTCCTATTTTTAAGAGAAATTCATTATCCAGGGGCTAGAAGAGTTGGCTTTGGGCTTTGAGATATTCATATTAGCTAGCAACATGTTTAAGGAGAGATACTTGGAACATGCTTTGTTAGTTTTTGTAGTTTATAGTGGTAAGAATGACTGAAATCACAAACTTAACCTGT
This sequence comes from Pteropus alecto, assembly GCF_000325575.1. Taxonomy (NCBI): domain Eukaryota; kingdom Metazoa; phylum Chordata; class Mammalia; order Chiroptera; family Pteropodidae; genus Pteropus; species Pteropus alecto. The sequence goes on from NW_006431210.1 coordinate 2,326,201, forward strand.
ACAGGTATTTATTTTGGATCCACAAGGACTTTCTTGGGGAGCAAGATTGGTTTGCATCTCCAATTTATCTGTGGGGTTCCTGGGAATGAGGCTGTTTATAGTGAAATGAATTTACAGCAGGATCAAATTAGATCAATGGGCATTGGTGCCCCATGGAGAAAAGCCAGATAGAAAAGATAGTGAGAGCAGCCCAGCTCACCTGGTGTCCCAATTGCCTGTGAGTTAGGAGAACTGTGTAGTTCTGGCTGTGATGGGCATTTGGCCAGTGCTCGCTTCAGAACAGCGAACCCACTGCTCTGAACCAAGCAAACTGGCCCTTTCGAGAGAACATCAGATGCCCACAGCTCAGTGCTCTCAGCATGTGGTGCTAAAGTTGGGGAATGAATTTACCCTTAGAGGGAAAGAAATTGTCAGCAGTGGCCTCTCCTGCAGTCTCCACTGGCTCCCCATTCTCACTCTCCTCAGAATGCCTGTTACTACCTACTGTCCATCCCTCTTCTCTCAGATCTCTGTGTGGTGCCACAGCTGCCTCCTGATTGAGGTTGCTGAAAGCAGGAGGTGAACAGGAAAAATGAGGCGAGGGACACACATCTGATGGGCTTTAGCCAGTATTAAATCTTAAGATGAGGCTTCATGTGCAAGTAGTTTGTTAAGAAAGTACACTAGAGAGACCACTGGAGGAGCAGGGGCAGCAGGACAGGGAAGAGAGGAAGCCAAACAGAGGGTGGTCTCAGACACCGTGCAGAGGGGAGCTCCAGCCTGAGTCTCAGGGGAAACTGCAGTGTAAGTTGTGCCAGCTGTCAACATTGTCCTAAACTCATGCATACTTTTGCACCAGCCAGTCAGTGATTAGCTGCCACGCTACAGCGGCACTTTCTGTTTTCTGCACCTGAGCAGGTCATGTGGTTTTAGCAGCCTGAAACCAGTTCTATGAGAAACAGCCACAAGTTCTAGCCATGGAAAGCACATGGAATCCAGAGAGGGCACACAGCCATGGTCAAGTACTTATGTGAGAGGATCTGGAGATCCTCAGAGCACTGACATCATCTTTATGGCATTTGGTGAAAGGTGAAAAAAGACAAAAGACACAAAAACTTCAGTTTGGTAAGCTCTCCATTATGTGTGAGGCACCATTCTGAATACTGACATACGTTATCTCATTGAATCTCTACCTAAGGATGGACATTTCTGTTCTCCCCATGTTATAAATGAGGAAGGTTAGGATTGAAGAAATTAACTTGCCCAATTTCAAACAGCTCCTAGGTTGCAAAGATGGAGTTTTAATCCAGGTTTCATTTACCCATCATCCATGCTCTTCAGCATAGAGTATGTCTTCTCAAAATGCTCTCGTATTACTCAAGATTTTCGAAACTTCACATGAAATTTGACATACCCGTGCCTCTGCTTAATGGGCCTTCTCTGGAACGCCCTTCCTCTCGTGTCCACGTGCCGATATCCCTTTCTTTCATCACAGCCCACCTCCCTCCATTGTCAAGTTTGTCCTCATAGTGTTTCAGACAAGCAGTCAGTCCTCGTTTTGTTCTTCCTAAGCTTTGTGTTGTCCCAAGGTGCTGACCTTTCACATTGTGTTGGAATTGCACAGCCCTGTGTTTTCCCTCACATTAGACCACAAGCTCTTTGAGGTCAGAGAGCATGCCTCACTCATCTTTGTAGCCCTGGCAGTGAAAAAGCACCTGGCACACAGTAGATGGCTAATAAGTGCTGAATTTAATGAGTCTGTGTATAGCAAGGGAAATCAATGTCTTTCAATTGCATGACAATCGGAGGGTCAAGCGAGTGTTAGATTCGTAGAGGAAAAATTTATTTTCGTCTGGGGTATTGAACAAGGCTCCATGGAGATTTTGACATTTGATGATAATTTCCATGTTGAGAGGTGGGATTTGGGGGCAGACTTTTCAGATGGAATTGGCAGAGTGAGCAAATTCAAAGGCTAGAAAATGTAAAATATTTGAAACAGAATTTATGTGTTTTTGAAATATAGGATAGGTGGGAAAAGCCCAGGAAAGTGAACATGTTCCAGATCTCAGGGAACTTTGGATGCTCTGCTAAATAAGAATTTTTTTTTTCATTTCATAGACAATAGGATATTGAAATATCTTTTTTTAAAAAAATGAGTATACATATGTATATAAAGTGGTTAGAACAGTGCCTGATACATAGTAAGTTTACAATAAAGATTGACTAACATTATTGTTAAGATTTTGAACAAGAAAATATAAGTAATTGTAACTCTAAGGGTGGCATGGGGTGGATGGGCAGAATTGAGTGGAGAGATTGACTAGAATGTCTTTATCGATAGCTATAGCCTAACTCACATTTGTTCTGAACTTTGGTAGCTGGCAACAGTGGAGGAAGCCACTAAATCCCCACAGAAAAAAAAGTACCCACCGCAATCCCAGAATTTCCAAGTGAGCAGAGAAAACCAAGGATGAGTCCAGGGAGCACAGTCAGGCAGGCCACCCCATGGACTAGACTCTCCCCAGGCTGAACGCAGGCCTGTGTGCCTGAGGGACTGTGCGCTTACTCCTTCCTAGCATTTGTTTCATCTTCATGCACCTGACTTAGGCTGGGGTCTACTAAACTAGGCTGACTTTGATAATTCTTTCAGAATCCAGGGGTGTGGGAACAAAGGTATAGCAGAAACTATTCTCATTTTTTTCTTCCTTAATTAACCAGAAAAGCAATTCTGGAAATACTAGCTTCCAACTCCCAACCCCCACAAGCCTTCCCTCTATTCCCTCATCCTCAATCCAGGAAGCCAAAGTAGATTCTATCAAAAAGGAAATGAAAACATTGAGACTTTTGACTTGCCCTTTCTGTAAGAAGCTACTTCCCTTGCATAGGTGATGATTCTCACAAGCTTCCCCAAAATCTCTCTTTTCCATTTATAGAAGGCTTTGAATTTCCCAAGCCCTACAGTTTGGAAAGGAATGATTTCATCCTCTTCTCCAGATATGGTCCTTAACTGGTTTTAGCTAACCCTTCTATTTCATCTCCTCCTGCAATTATTGGTTCAGAGATGAGTAAATGATCCAGGTATGGCCAATCAGGGAAAATTCTTTCTCTTTTCAGTAGCGTCACACAAAATTAGCTGGTAACCCCCTGAATGCCGGCAGCCATTGCGTGACTGCAGGAGGAATACATTGTTAATGAGAATCTTGTAATGAAAAGAAAGGAGCTGGGTTCTTGTTACATTGCTTGAGTGCTGCATGAGGCCAGGCTTAAAGCCATTTTTACCATTTTCAGTTATAGGAGATAACATTAAAGCAAGGTAAACAGGATATCCATCTTCAACCAGTTTAGATATAGAGTTTTCTTAGTCACAACCCCAAATGTCTTAATACACACTGAGATCTTTCTTTTCCTCAGCTGCTGGTTTGGATCACCTGGAGGATACTATCGTTTACCCAACCCACCTTCCCTTCCAGCATGAATACACACAATGGTGACAAAGAAGACATGTTTACAGGCAGCTTGGAAATATAAAATTATGAGTAGTTTACAAATGCTATAACAGCAACATTATCCTACACAGTGGGAGATAGTGACAGTCCTGAGTCATCATCTACTTCGTGGTTAAAGAACTGACAATTTTCTCTTCATAGGGAGTAAAACCCAAATATTTTCTCAACTACATATAATTTTTTAAAAATTTTATTTTAAAATTCTTGACCTATGATAATTCAGTTTGATATATTCTTTAGCATTATTTCAGACAATATATAACCAATAAGAAATTAGTTTGGACACCAAGCTTTGCTGATCCATCTACCCAATCATTATGGAAAACTCAAGTTTGATGGGCAAATACAAATGCCGGCTAAGAGCTCTACTCAAACCTGGCATTCATCTAAACTTCCGTTTTGAAATAGTAAGTTTATTACTAAAGATTGCTCTCTGCTTTTCCACCTTTTAAAAACAAACAAACAAGTAGATAAAGAAACCAATTCTAAACCTATTTGGGGGACATAGTTCACAAGAAGGCATAGAAATCCTTTTACTGGGAAGATTCATCCAGCATTACAATACTAATTATAGGCTAATTTGCCAACATTTCTTATCATTTAATTAGATTCTAAACCTAAGAGATGCTCTTTCTGAGTGTTTATTTCTGGAACTACAAAATGCACAGAATATCCTTTTAAACCCTACTCTGATGCAGTAATACTAAACTACACAGAAACACTCACCGAGACTGAACTCACCAAATAAATGACACATTGATGGAATCTGCTTCTGATTTGGTGACTGAGAATTCTCCTAGATTTAACATTAGCTACCTAGGACCTTTCAAAGAAATAAAATATATCTCCACATCAACCTGTAAAATTTTGTATCAGGAAGTGTACCAGAAGCAGCATATTCTAGTGGCTAAGACATGGATTTTTAACTTTTTGGGGACCTAGACCCCTTTGATCATCTAGTGATATCAGTAGATCATGTCTTAGAATAATGTTTTTTAAATCCACAAAATAAAACACATAGGATTGACAAGGAAACTAGGAATTATATTAAAATATAGTCATCAAAATATTTAAAAATCATGACAAATAATATCTCTTCTTTATTAATAAATTAAATAACAAGCTCTAGCAGGGTCTTATAATTGCTGTAATTTCAAAGTGGTGATAAGTGTAAACAATATCTCATCCTGTTTGTAAAAACTCTGTGATTTAAAAATGTAAAAATGTATATTTTCAATTTGTGACACAAATGGTACTGCTAATACAAACATGAGTTGTTATCTATATTCACAATGAAGGATGAAAGGAAATACAAACTATAAGTGAAGTGAAGATGTGATAACTTTTTCCCCATGCATGTTTGTAGACTCCCTGAATTCCAGGTCAGAAGCCCTTGCGCTAAAAGCATAGAATCCAGGATTAATATATCAGTGTTTCCAGCTTTGTGGATTTTAATTTTTTTTAGGGGGTCATGGATCCTCCATATATTTGAATTAAAATTATGGCAACTTTACACATTAAAACGCCCATATTCACACACAGAGATGCTTGCATGTAATCTGGTGGGGGGTGGGTGGCCATGGAATCCAGATTAACAACTGTCCCACTGTAGGGCGGGTGTTATGCCTTGTTTATCCAACTTGTTTATTCAACTGCCTAATCATAGAAGCAAGTGTTTTGAAATGAAGATGATGACAGTGATAAAGAAGAAGATGAGGAAGATACAGGTGAATACTGGTGAATAATAGGGACAATAGCAGGTATTTCTGATAGATTTCTAGCAATCAGGGATTAAATAGGATTTCTTTCTATGACTCATGCAGGTACAGTGGACAGAATATGGGTTACCTGTATAAGACATTTATTGTTTTTACCTGCTGGGTTGCCCATTTTTCTTCCATTTGATAATCATACCTCAGTTTTTCTTGGGAGAACCAACTCCTCCACTCCCTACCCTCATTCTTAGTCAATGTCATTTGAAAGAAGTTACCTCTTCCCTCAGCCTCAATGTTGGATTCATGCCTACCCAATCAGAGAATTCTCCCTTTTTGGCCATAGCAATTGGGTCAGACTTTGGCTCGTGACCTCAATCAGAGAAATGATGCTCAATTTCAGGACTTTTGTGGAACTTTTAGCTAAGAGAAATTCTCTTTCAAATAGGATGCACAGGAGGAAAGACTGCTGGCCACCATTTTGCCACCAGAAAGAAACAGTCTGCCTGAGAATGAATATTAGATGGAGAAAAGCAGAAATCAGACATGGGAAAATCAAGAATGAATCTCAATGAAATCATTTGAACTCCTAGATTAAACTGTGCCCAAAGCTAGATATGTCCATAGACTCCTATTACATGAACCAATACATCCCCCTTCTTTACCTTTGAGCCATTTTGAGTTTGATGTCTGTCCTTTAGCAGTTGTTTTGACTAGCACATTACCCATCATCCCTCCAGTAAAACCAGTGTGAAAGTAGGTAGAGTCAGAAGAGATACCTTTTCTTAATAGCCAATTCTTAATAACCTGACAAAGCATTTTACATTTTGCAGATTAAGTCTGCTAGCTGAAGGATTTTCTTTGTATTTCTCTTTCCAACCTCCCGACTTTCCACCATTCCACAGGATCCAGGATTCTGATACTAGAGGAATATGGAATAGGGAGGGATATAGTCTCATCAAGAGGTTAGTACATAAGTGCGTGATTGAGCTTGTGTGTGTGTGTGTGCCTTTCAAAGCCAAATAAAATTACTGTTTAATATTAGTTCACATTACTTATTACTATTGACCTACCCAGCTTTTTAATACAGTTAAACATGTCACCTAGTATCTGTAAATTATCAGGATAATATACTGACTTCAATATTCTTAAGATTTTAAGATCATTTCTTAGACTCTTCACAAGTATCACATTTTGAAGAAACAATGTACCATTAGGGAAAAAAATACCCGAGAGGAGTTGAAAATTTTGTAAAGCCCAAAGCTACTCTGATATATTAAAAGCCCTAAGTAGATCAGTAATGGTAGTTGAATAATCAGCCATTAGGTATAGTCATTCATTCCACAGATTTTAATTAAGTACTTACTATATGTCATCTACTATTCTAGGCTTAAGGGAAACTATAGTTAACAATTCACAGGTAAGTTATCTACTCTCATAGAGCTTCCAGCAGGAGGGGAGAGAGAAAGTAAGTAAGTAAACAAATAAATGAAGAAGAGAATATCAGATAGAAATGAGTGATATGAGGAAAATAAAAAAGGACGGTTTAATAGAGAATGACTTCGTAGGGGAAATGGTCCTTACAATAAATGGTAAGTGCTGGCTTCTCAAAGGATGTGGCTTCTATTATAATAGATTTGTTTTCTAAACAACCTTATTCTCACATGTTCTTCATGATAGTAAAAATTGGTGCAAACACTTTGCAAACCTGTTTTACTTTGTCTATTCAGGTTGCATGAATTCTGTCTCAGCTTGGGCTGCCATAACAAAATACAATAGTCTAGGTGACTTAAATAACAGACATTTATTTCTCACAGTTCTAGAGGCGAAAAGTCCAAGATCAGGATGCCAATATTTTTGGGTCTAGTGTGGGCTCTCTTCCTGGCTTGCAAACAGTTGTCTTCTCACACGGTAGAGAGAGAGAGGAAGAGAGGAAGACAGGTAGGGAGAGAGTACACAAGTATAACTCTGATGTCTCTTCCTATAAGGGCACTAAACACATGATGGGCCCCACCCTTAACCCAATTACCTCTCAAAGTCCTCATATCCAACTAATACTTTGGAGTCTCACAGCCAGCAAGTGAGAGAGCCAGGCAAGCTAGCTCCTGAACCCCTGGATTCCTGTCTCTAACTACTACACATTGTACCTTTGCCGAGGTGCCAATGAATAGTCAGACCGATCCTAATGAGGAATGAACATAGATTTTGGGAGCGATGATCTGTGTTCAAATCCCAGTTTTATGACTTATGAGCCTGGTGAATTAGAAAATTTATTTGACCTCTGTGGTATTTAATTCTCTCTAATACGGAGATAAAAATAACTACTCCTTTAGTCTGAGATGAGAACTTGGGTACAAGTGTTTTATTTGGAAGATACTTTCCCAGGAAGTAGCAATGAAGGAATGGGGAGAATAAAGCAAGGAAGGAGGAGAAGGCGGGCAGTGGGGGCCAGGGAGGAGGTAAGTTATTAAGGATGTGCTGTGGGCCACAGGAACCAGATTCTTCCATGACCACCTGAGAAGAGTCCAGAATGTCTCTCAGAATTGATCACTGGAAAGACATGAGACTAGAGAATCCACCTGCCGGTTCTTGGTCCATTTTGGCTGAGGGAGGCCTGTAGTATTAACTTCCTTGTACTTCCAGGCTGCTTTGTCGATGCCAAGTGAGAACTGGCTCCTTGATATCAGAGAAGAACCTGAAGGAAGGTAGAGTGCTGAGGTGGAAGGCTGCAAAGGAGCTGATGAGTCGGAGGTGGACCAGAATGCCCATCGCATCAGTGACTTAAATAAGAGATAGGTCAGGGAGATTTGCCATAGGGTACCAATCTGCTACACCTATTTTTTAAGATTAAAGATGTTACCTCCAAAGCATCTGGCCATCTGTCTGAGTATAGTGAATAAACACTATAGCCTCCCATTTTTCAAAGATACCAGTGTGAATTGGCCTACAACTGCAATTATGTCTTCTTCTGCTACCACTATTTCACTGTGATTGAGCAATTGGAAATTCATAAGCAAAAAAAAAAAAAGAAAGAAAGAAAGAAAGAGCTCTGATCCATAACTTATACTACATAAAAATTAACTCATGATTCATAATATACCTAAATATAAAACCTAATAGTATAAAATTCTAGTGACCTAGGATTAGGCAAAATATGGATCCATAAAAAAAATAAATAAATGAACTTCATCAAATTTTAGAACTGCTTTCATAAGTCACTTTTAAGAGACTGAAAAGACAAACCACAGCTGGGAAGAAAATATTTGCAATTTAGATACTTATGAAAGACTTGTATCCAGAATATATAAAGAACTCTCAAAACTCAATAATAAGTAACTAAGCAGTAAAACAATAGGAAAAGATTTGAATAACATTTTACCAAGGAAGAGGCATAGATGGTAAATAGGTAGATGAAAATATACTCAAGATCATTAGTTCTTAGGGAAATGCTAAATAAAACTACAAAGGGATACCACTACATATCCACTTACAGTAAAAACACTGACCCCACCAAGTATTTTCGATGATGTGAAGCATCTGGAACACTTTTACACTGCTGCTGAGAATGTAAAAGGATACAGCCACTTTGGAAAACAATTTGGCAGTTTCTTAAGAAGTTAAATATACACATACCATATGATCCAGCCATTTCTCTCACCCGAAAGAAATGAAATCATATGTCCATATATAGACTTGTATGTGAATGTTTAGAGCAGCTTATTTTCAATTGCCAGAAACTGAAATATCCATCAAGAGGTAATCAAATAAACAAATTGTAGAACATCAACACAATAGAAAATATTCAGCCTTAGAAAGAGGATAAATTTTTATACATAAAATAACATGAATTAATCACAAAATAATTACATTGAGTTTAAAAAGCTAGATGAAACAAGACTATGTGCTATATGAATCTATTTATATACAATATCTGAAATGCAAAGCAATCCACTATGATAAAAATTGGTAGGTTGGTGGTTGCCTGGGGAGAGGGGCATGTGGGAAAGAGATTTTAAAAGGACGAAAGGAAATTTGGGGCAGGGGGTCATGGCTCTAGTCACTCTCTTGATCATGGTGATGGTTTACAAGTTCATTCATATGTCAAAATTGATCACATTGCACAATCTAAACATATGCAGTTTATTGTGTGTCAATTGAAACCATTAGAATATTATTATGATAAAATTTCTCCTGAATTAAGGATGGGAAAATGGCCAGTGCAGCTTCTCTCTTCCAGGTATGGCAGCTCTCAAAACGTAGGTTATAAATGGCCGCCTACTTTATCTGTTCACAAGGTCACATTTAATATACTCTCTCCAGATCTCTTATAAAAGGAATGTCATTAAATACTCTTTAGCCCTGAATTTGCACACATGTTTATATTTGTGCATTTGTCATTGCATTAGGATTAATGCTTTAGAGATCACATCTTTAATTCATTAACCCCAGGTCCAGATGGCACTGTGTCTAGAGAAAGATTAAATTTTATCATCTGTCTTTAGAAGACTGGACAAATGCTCCTGCTCAGAGGTGCTCTGTACCTCACTGGAAAGAAACATGTTCATCAGGAAGAAACTCACCCTTAGAAAAATATTCTACTTTTTAAAAATAACACAAACACCCAAATTATGGCAGATGTTTTAAATTTCCCGTGCTAATCCCAGAGTAGCAGTGATAGACAGTTCCACGCACTGGCACCGATGCCATCCCCGCTCCAGCTCACTTCTGTTTTTCTCTCTGGGCTTTCTCTAAATGCTAGGAAGTCCCCTCAGCCAGCAACCAGGCACAGACCCAAATCAAAAGGTATTTAATGTTCATGCAAGTAACTCTCAATTAATAGAGCATGAGTTGACAGAAAATGCTACCTACATTCTGCATTCATTCAGAGAGAACATTCTAAGGAGCATTCTAAGGCACATTCTATGTGATGTCTCAGAAGACAAGCCTGAGTCTCAAGGTGTAGTGGTAAACCAGTAATACACTCGGATTGTCTTTGATAACTTCTCTGTTTCCCTCTTTCCAATTCCTCATTTTTGCTTCCAGGAATTAACCTCCCCAATACATTTAAGTACATCTTAGTCCTTGTCTCAAGCTCTAGTTTTCATCATTACCACAGTTCAGCATTTTGCTTATGGGTTGGTCTAAATAAGTTGAGCAAAAGCTTTGGTAATAGAGTGGAATATTCTTTCAAATCCTTGATGTCTGAAAAAATTTTCTGATATTATTTTCTTCAACTTTTTAATCCTTCATAAGTAAAATTTTGACATTCTAGTCACAGGTTAAAAAATTTACTTGAGCAAGGAAAATAAGGAACAAATGTCTGTATTTAAAATCAAGACCAATTTTACAAGAGAAACTCCAACCAAATAGGGCCCTTTGGGCTCATGATATTTGACAATCAATGGCATGGATACACATGAAAACATTAACTGCTTAAAAATCACACTGCAGTGCCCTAAATTGGCATGTTGACAGAATCCTCACTAGTACAACTATATCTTTTTCTGCCTGGTATATTAACTATTTATATTGCTCAGAAAACTCCTGCTGTCATCAGATACAACTTAAAAACTAAAATTTAGATGTCAAATGTTAGTTTAATCTATTATTCAGTATAAAAAACATAGCTGTCATAATACATTTATGATGATTATATTTATCCTTGACAGAAATGAGCCCATAGAAGAACATTAAACAGTGTCTAACTACTTCTCTGCATGTCTAAGTGAACTCTTTTATTTGACTGATGAATACATAGTTATCTCCCCAAATTATGAGACTTATTTTCATGAACTATCCATATGAAACTAATAATTTAAATGTAAAACAAACTTTACTCAGGGTATGCTGGATCACTATGGTATTTGATATTTCATTTACATAAAATTCCAAAATTTTTCTTATTTAAAAAGTATCATAAGGAAAATTATATAAGCACAGATGAAGAGAGAAGAACAAAATGAAAAATGTTTGTCATTTGAGCGATGCGGTACATGCTAGTTTTTCTGTTTTCTGACAGGGGAAAATTTGTGACTTGCTGGTTAAGAAGTGAAACTCTGTATCCAGTCAAGCTCCAAGTATAGGTATTCCAGGAATATCTGCCCACAGATGCAAGAGTCTAATCCTGAGACATTAGTTTTGCCTTTCCTGTGTGCCTCCAAAGAAAGCAAAGCATAGTGGTTAAGACATAGGGCTTTGGAGTAATACATAGATTCAAATCCAAGCTTGTCTGCTTATTAGCTATAGAACTTTAATTCTCTGAGCTTCATCGTCTTTAGATCTAAAATAGAATTTGTAATATCTATCTGACAGGAATATTGGGATAATTAAATGAGCTAAGTCTGCAACATGCCTATAAAATGACTGGCAAATAGCAAGTATTCAAAAATTCTTCTGCTGGCGTGAAAGAGTACCATTCTCTAAGTAACTTTCTGTTAAAAAGAAGTCAGCACTTACTGAAGAAAGACAACACATTTCAAACACTTAGCAGTATAACACTTACAATGTCCAACATCTAATAAAAATTTACTAGATATGCAAAGAAGCAGGAAAATGTAACCTATAACAAAGATAAAAAATAATTCATATATATATAGGTCTAGACATGATGGAATTAGCAGACAGGATGGTTAAAACACCTATTATAAATATGCTCAAAAATTTAAAGGGAACTATGATTATAATCAAAAGAGAAATTAAGATATTAAAAAGATACAAATGGAACTTCTAGAGCTGAATATTACAATATCTGAAATAAAAATTTCACTAAATAGGCTTAACAGCAAACTGGATGCTGCCGATCAGCTTCAATGAACAAAAAACGTAGCGGTAGAAATTACCAAATTGCAGTTCAGAGAAAAAAAAAACTTTTACAAATTAACAAAGCCAAAGGGACCTTTGTAACATCAAGTGATTCATCATATATGTATTGAAGTTCCAGCAGGAGAGGAGAAAGAGGGAGAAGCATCAAAAATATTGACAGACACACTGACCCAAAATGAAAATTTTCAAATTTGTTGAAAAGTAAAACCCACAGAGCCATGCATGACTCAAAACATCCCAAACAGAATAAACACACAGTAAATGATACCAAAGCACATCATAACCAAATTGCTAAGTCAGTGATAAAGAGCACACGGATGACAGAAAAAACACATTATATCCAAAGGAACAAAGAGAAAATAAATGTTTACTTCTCTTCATAGCAATGCACTAGAGAAGACAATGAAGCAACCTGCTTATTGTGTTTAAAGAAAAAAAAAAAAACTGTCAGCCTAAAACTGTACGGTCAGGGACAATAGCCTTCAAAAATGAAATGAAAATAAAGACCTTTATAGACCAACAAAGGCTGAAATAATACATCATCAAAGAAATATTAAATAAAGTCTTTAGGCTAAAGGTAAAATGATATTGATAGAAACTCGAATCAATAAAAAAGAATGACAAGAACCATAAAGAGCAAGTATGTGGTTAAATACAAAAGAATAAAATCTAATTGTTCATTTCTTTAAAGATATTTGTTTGAAATGAAAATAATAGCAATATGCTATGGGATTTATAATATGTATAGAAGCAAAATCTATGAAAACAATTGCACAAAGTGCTGAAGAGGTGGAATGATTGAATAGTGTTATACTATGGGTCTTATATGTAAAGTAACATACTATTGCATAAAGGTAGACTGCAATAGCTAAAGAAAGACATTGTATATTTTAAACTCTAAAGCAACAGCTAAGTCCTTTTTTAAAAATAGCACGTAGCTAATAAACCAACAGACAAAATAAAATGCATTACTAAAAATAAGTATTAATGTAGAGAAAACGGAAAAAGACCAGGGAAAATAACAAATAAGAAAAACAGAAAAAATAGTAAGATGGTAGGTAAAACCCAACACATCTAACTCTTTATCTACAATGATATAGTTATCATTGTAAATCATCTAAACAATCCAAATAAAAGCAGAGCATGAGAGTACATCCTAGGAATATAAGATTAGTTTATATTTTAAAACCAAACGTTACACATTAGAATAAGAGAAGAAAAAATAAAATCGTCCTATTAAACAATAGATACAGAAAAATTGTTTTACAAAATTTAACACTAATTAATGATAAAAAGTAACTCTAAACAAATTAGGTATAGAAGTAATATTCCCCCAAGTTCACAATATCAGTATATTCATAAGAAAACACCAGTCAAACCCAAATTCTCAAAGTACTTTACTAGAATTCCCCAAAAGTGTCAGGTCATGAAATATAAGAAAGACTGAGAAACTTTTGGATTAAAGAGAACTAAGGAGATATGATGACTATACACTTGAGATATTCTTAATTGAATCCTAGATGGGGATATTATTAGGAAAACTGGGTAAATCATAATTAAGTCTCTAGTGTAGTTAATAGCATTGTACTGAGGTTAATTTCTTGCTTTTGATAAATGTATCATGGTTGTAAGATGATAAATTTAGAGTAAGATAAGTGAAGGATAGAGTAACACTTTATAAATTCTTCTTGCAGCTCTTCTGTAAATGTAAAATTATTTCAAAAATAATTTAGAAGTGTTCAGATTGAAAAAAAAAGATAGGAACTGTCTTTATTCACTGGTGACATGATTGACTCGAAGAAAATTATAAAGAATCTACAAAAAAAGTTACTAGAACCAGTATGTGAATTAAGCAAGTTTGCAGGATCAAGATCAATATATTAAAAGTATTTCATATATACTAGCAATAAACAAACTGTAATTGAAATTTTAAAATACCATTTGCAATAGCGTCAACATATAAAATAGAAATAAATGGATAAAAATTGTCAAGACCTATACACTGAATACTACAAAACATTGCTGGAAGAAAATAAGGAAGTCCTAAGTAAATGGAAAGATATATGTTGTTCATGGAGTAGAAGACTTAATATATTAAGATGTCATTTCTCCTCAAATTTCTCTAGATATTCAATGAAATAAGAAACAATTCCAGGAGATTTTTTTTTATAGGAATTGACGAGCTGATTTTTTTTTTTAGATTTTAAATATTTCAATTTTTTTAATTAATTAATTTTTTATGGTGACATTGGTTAATACAATCTAATAAGTTTCAGCTGTACATTTTAACAGTAAGGGGTATATATATATTTACACTGTGTGTTCACCTCCTTGGTTAGATTTCTTTCTGTCACCACATATTTGACCCCTTTTTCTCCATCTACCTCCCCCCTCCTCTCCCACCCCCTACTCTCTAGTAACCACTAGTCTACTGTCCATGTCCATGAGTCTCTGTTTGTTTGTCCTATTCATTTGTTTTAGGTTCATATCAAATGGCAGTATTGCATCTCTTCTTATGGCTGAGTAATATTCCATCGTATATATGTACCACAGCTTCTTTAGCCAATCATCTATCGTAGGACACCTCGGTTGCTTCCATGTCCTAGTCACTGTGAATAACGCTGCTATGAACATCGGTGTGCAAATATCTTTTAGGATATGGGTTTTAACTCTTTAGGATAAATACCCAGTAGAGGGATTGCTGTATCATATGGTCGATCAATTGTTAGTTTTTTGAGGAACCTCTGTACTGTTCTCCATAGTGGCTGTACCAATTTGCAGTCCCATGAGGGTTTCTCTTTCTCCACATCCTCTCCAGCATTTGGTACTACTTGTCCTGTTGATTATAGCTATTCTAACAGGTGTGAGATGGTATCTCATTGTGGTTTTGATTTGCATTTCCCTAATAGCTAGCAATGTTGAACATCTTTTCATATATATGTTGGGCATTTATTTGTATGTCCTCTAGGGAGAAGTGTCTGCTCACTCCTCGTCTGACCTTGGGTTGGGTTGGGCCTGGTTAGTACTTGGATGGGAGACAGGTTGATTTTAACATTCATTTGAAAATGCAAAGGATATAGTTAAAACAACTTTGAAAAAAGTAAACAAAGTTGGAAAGTTTGCACTACATGATTTCAAGATGTGTAACATAGCTACAAAAATCAAGACAGTATGATATTGGCATAAATTTAGGCAAATAGATCAATAGAACAGAATGTGAAGTTCAGAAATAGACTTGCACATTTATGGTTGATTGATTTTTGCAAAGGTGCAAGGACAATTCAGAGTAGGAAGGATAGGTTCTCCAACAAATGGTGCTTGAACAATTCAATATCCAAAAATACAAAAATAAAAAAAAGTCCATTGCATTCCTGTTATAAAATAAATAAGTCATAGGGATGTAATATAAAGCATGGTGACTATGGTTAATAATATTGTACTGCATATTTGAAAGTTGCTAAGGGAGTAAAAATTCTCATTATAAGAAAAAAATTCTGTTGCTATGTATGATGATGGGTGTTAACTAGACTTATTGTGGTGATTATTTTGCAATATATACAAATACTGAATCATCATGTTGTACATTTGAAACCAATAGAACGTTGTATGTCACTTAGTTATATTACATGCCAGTGAGTCAATTCCAACTCTTGTCGACCCTACGAATTAATTATATCCACAGTGTCCTGTCCTCAACAGCCCCGTGCAGCTCCTGTAGACTCATGCCTATTGCTTCTTTTATGGAGTCAATCCATTTCATATTTGGTCTTTCTTTCTTCCTACTGCCTTCAATTTTCCCCAGAATTACTGTCTTTTCCAAAGAACTCTGCTTTCTCATGATGTGCCCAAATAAGACAGGTTCAGTTTTATCATTTTTGCTTCCAGGAATGTTTCAGGCTTAATTTGCTCTAGGACCAACTTGTTCATCTTTCTGGCAGTCTGGGTTATCTATAGAGCTCTCCACCCAACAGCATATTTTAAATGAATCAGTTTTTTTTTCTCTTTTACCTATCAGTCTTCTTCATTGTCTAATTATACCTCAATAAAATAACTCAATAAAAAATTAATATCTAAAAATATAAAAATAAGCCGATATTTATACATTAAAACAAACATACACAAAAATAACTCAGATAGATGATAGATTAAATGTAAAATCAAACATATAGAACTTTTTAAAAGAAGCCCTGGGAAAAAATCTTTTGTGCTTTAGGTCAGGCAAATATCTCTTATATGTCCCCAAATCACAATCTATAAAGGAAATAATTTATAGAGTTGACTTTATGAAAATTAAGAATTCTTTCTCTGAAAGACATTCTTAAAAGAGTTAAAAGACATATATTTGCAAATCACATATCTATTAAAGGACTTTAAACCAGAATATAAAAAGAACTCTCAAAACTAAATAATAAGAAAACAAAACCCAGTCAAAAAAATGGACGAAAAATTTAAATACATATGTATGGCAAATTAGTACCCAAAAAAGTGTTCACTATCATTAGCTTTTAGAGATACAGCACTAATACCTATTAGAATGTCTAAAATTAAAAAGACTTGATGATACTAAGTGTCGATAAAAGTGTGGAGCAACTGGCACATTCACACACTCCTGATAAGAATATAAAATGGTGCAACAAACTTGAAAAATAGTTTGGCAATTTCTTAAAACATTAAGAATACGCCCATCATATGACTCAGCCATTTCTCTCCTAGAACTTACTCAAGGGAATTGATGACATATGTTCACATAAAGACATGTACGCAAATGTGCATAGCAGCTTTATTTGTAACAGTAAAAAGAAAAATAAAAACAGCCTCAATGTCCATCAACAGCTGAAAAGAAAAACATTGTGTTGTACAAATAGAATGGACATTACTCAGCAAGAAAAGAAACAAAGTATTACCTACATGTAAAAAAATAAATCTCAAAATAATTATGCTGAGTGAAAGAAGCCAGACTATAATCATAATAGAGTATATGATTCTATTTATGTAATATTCTGGAAAATACAAACTAATCCATAGCGATAAAAAATTATATCAGTGGTTGTCTGCAGATAGGGGGTGGATTGGTGGGAGGAGCAGAAGGGAAGAATTGCAAAAGAAGCTTTTTTGTGTGAAGGTATGTTTGTTCATTATATTTGTTGGAGTGATGATTTCTGGGTGTACATGTATGTCAAACATCAAATTGTATATTAGTTAAGTTTTGAGAGAGTCAAAAGTTACATGTGGATTTTCAACTGTGCTGAGGTTGGTACCCCTTAACCCCTTGTTGTCAAAGGCTCAACTGTACTTTAAATGTTTTCAGTTAGTATTTGTCAAATATATCTGTAAGAAGCTATAAAAATTACACATAAAAATATTAGCATAGTGACATAGATAACTGTTAAAATGTCTGATTTGGTGGTACTTATAGATCTTTCTCAAATTATATGCATACTACCTAAAACCATGCACATTCCATAAATGGGTGGATGCCATTTTTATCATCCAGAACAAACATGTACTTCGATAGCAAAATCCAGCAAATAAAATCAGGAAAAAAAAAGACTTTTGTAATTTACAAAAAAAAAAGGCAAGATACTTGAGCTCAACTGTAGTATTGCATTCCCATAGTGGGAAATAAAAAAGAAGTATATAAATTGCAAACAAAAAGACACTAGACAGATTTATTTTCTTTATGGCTTCACCATTAACCCTGTAGTCAGAACAAAGTAGTCTGAAAAAATTAACACCAAAGCCTCCAAACTCTTAGCTCTGACTGTGCTCTTGAGTTTTCAGAACATTACACTTGGGTCTGCTGACTATGATCCTTCTCCTTATCCAAGTAAAAGCATTAAGTGCCTATTTGTGTGGAATCAACACTGAGCAGAAAGCATGTTGAGCACTGTACACAATTATCTGCATTCTCTAGGGATTCGCTATTTCTGAGAGCATGTATGAAGTCAAAATTGACTAGTCTTCTAAGAAAAACTTTTGGCACTGGATATGTGGCAACAACTTAACTTTTCCTTAGCTCCATTAGGT
>NW_006431210.1:2344317-2356518 GCF_000325575.1 Pteropus alecto
AGAAACCCTGTCTTTGTTTTAAATTTTCTTTAACTTTTTTTTTTTGCTCAGGCTTTTAGCTAGATGGTCAAATAGATTTTCCAATCAGCTTTGCATTTTCTATGACTATCATAAGTAGTAGCTGGTAAACCTGGGACAAACCCAAAGGATTTTTTGGAAATCTGTAGACTAGAGATGAAGCACTTAGATGGTTAGGGCAATGACTCTCTGGTCCCTGGCACATTTTCTGGTACTTAGTGAACACTCCATGATTGAATACATGAATGAATGGATGGATGAATGAATGAATGATAGAAATAAGAAGATGCTAGATTGGCACTATATAGAACCAAAGGAAGTGAATGTGGTGGAGCTCTTTATCCAGGCCATGGTGCGGCCTGATGAATCTACTGTGTCATGCAACAGATTTCCTTGACCGATGTCCGGGATTCTTGTGACTTCACCCCCACCTCAGGTTTAGGGACTCTCTGCAACAATAATGAATTGTCAGGTTGGCATCTTGGAGCCTAGTTTGCTATCTGAGTCACTCCTTTCAACTGAAACATTCCTTCTCCAGATGAAACAACCAATCTACCACTGTACTCCCTGGGACACAGCATCCTCTCCACTCTGTGGGCTCCCTTGATTTTCACTCCCATAGACAACCTTCTTTCCAAGTTTTGACTGGAACCCTCACTATTGCTTATGAACAGTTTTTCTAACGTTTTTAGGCCTCACTCTCTTCCAAAAACAGCTGAAGTTAGCGCACAATAATGCATAAAATACCACAAGAGAATATAAATTAGAAAAAGGTGAGGGGAAATCTAGGAAAGTATCACAAAATGCAGCTAGCAGTGATGTTAAAATTCATACAACATTTTAATTCTAAGTTTTCTTACCACCACAAGGGATGACATCTTCAAATATGAACCCACTACTGGGATTCTCAGTCTTCCTGTCTCCTAGATACTGATGTTTGTTCTCTAGGGCACGAGGTCTTTTGCCCATCCACACAGGAGCCTCCTTCAAATTAAAGGGAACACATATTCAAAGAGCTTAACCGCTTTCCTGCCACCTGAAATCAAAAAGGTCGTTGTTCTCTCTTCCTTTCCCAGTCCAAGAAACAGACTCAGAGAGGTGCCAGGGAAATACACAGACTTAGTGCTCTCTTTGTATTTTCAAAGGCCTCTACCTCTGACAAAGCAGTAAGCTGAAGCCCTTTGTCATTTGAAAAGAATTAAGCTGAAATATATAAATGGGTTTGCTCTTATTCAAACACATGCAGGCACTTTTACCTCCCTGCCTCCCCACCAACCTTCTCCCCATTTATTTCTGTGGTGACAATTTCCAGAGCTTTTCTCTTTGATTCTTTTATAATGAAATTCACTAAGGGGAGAACAGAGAGATTTTCAAGGGGAATTATAAGCTTGACAGACTATGGCCATTTAAACTATTTTAATTAAATTCTCAATGCTTCAAGAGAACATAGCACACACCAACAACAATGACAAAGAAACAAGACAGGGGCCTCGGCTTTACTACCAGCAAAGCAGATAAAATGAAGTAACACCATTCTGTCCAGTATAAATCTTCCTTCTTTTATCTCTCATGCTGGACTCATAATGGACATGTCCTGGGTGTTTTTGTTGTTGTCACTGTTGTTGTGTAGCCTGCGACAAAGCTGTGCAAGAAGCAGACTCTTCTATTCTTGTCTTTGTGATGTGAGGTCTTTGCAGGCTGAAATGCTGTCTCCAGCTTTTGTGTGTGTGTGGTTGTTAGAAAAGATAACTGCATTTAGTGACACATAGAAATCTTACCTTGCAGGCCGAGCTGAAAGCTTCCTGGGTACGTTTTCTTTCCACTGCACAATCAGCTCGTGGACTCCAGTGACCCAGGGGTACTCTGCAGTGACCTGCAGTGACCGAGGAGCTACCCTTTGACATTGAAACTTAACCATTATTCTGCTCAAGTATCAGTTATTTTTTAAATTAAGTCTATTGGGGTAACATTGATTAATACAATTATATAATTTTCAGGTGTACATTATAATTTGACATCTGTATATTCTATTGTGTGTTTACCACCCAAAGTCCAATATCAGTTATTAAAACTATATTCAGTCTTCGAAGTTTAAAGAAAAAAGAAAAGTGAATTTTATTCTGAATGATTTGTTTAAAAGCATGCAAGCCATCTGAGGGATTTTGAGACATAGAAAGGTGTTTCTTTAATAATAAGCCTCGGTTTTCTTAATAATTCTCTACAATAGTGGTAAGGCCAATACCACATAAGACTGATATGAGAATTAAAAGAGAAAATAAGTGAAAAGTGCTATGCACAGTGTCTGATGCATAGTAAGCATTAGTTTAGGAATGTTTATTAGTAGCATTTTTTTGGTCATTTTAATGGCCATATATTGAGCACATATTCTGTCATGCACTGTAAAAATAGTTTTTTCGTACAATTATCTTTTATCTTCACAAGAACCCTGAAAAATGCATTGTACCAAATTTGCCTTTTTCTGATAGAGCAATATACTTTTTGTAGGAAATTTTAAAAATGAAGAAAGTATACATAAAAAATAGAAATTATCTATTATTCCACCATCCAGAATTAATCTCAATTCATCTTTTCACCACTCTTACACTCTTAAAATGTTTTAACCCAATTATTGCCCTTGTGTATACAATATATATATACTTTATAAAACTGGACTCATTTTACAAATAAACATGACTTTCTGCATTCATTTAATTCTATAGAATGAGCTTTCCCCAGAACATTCAATATTTTTGAATAACATTGACTACTATATAAACCATCAAAAGGATGCACAATAATTTTTTTAAGATTCTGCAAAGTAGCTATTATTGTCCTCAGTTTATAGCTGGGGAAGTTGAAGCTAAGAAAGCTGAGTGATGCGCTGAGGTAGGACGGTTTATGGAGAGCAGACCAGGATTCGAAGCCAAGTCTGTCTAGCTACAAAGCAGATAGATACTCAGTGCTCCTCTCTTATGCCCTTGGTCCACACTGTAGGTCACCCAAAGGTTCCTATCCATGCTTGTGGTTTCTTGCAGCTCTACCCGAAGATACTTTCTAGCCAGAGGGAGTGCATTTAGTTCTTCAGAGGAGGAAAATATTTGTCTCTATCCCTTTTATGGTCTCTACCAGATCCCTTGTAACAAAAGACAGATTAACCAAGAGAAAAACAAGTTCATTTACATGTGTCTCACCCATGTAACATATGGAAGTACCCAGAAATGAAAAACTCAAAGATGTGGCTTAGAACTTTGGATTATATAGTATGTTCAACAAAGAACAGTAAATTTGTAAAAAAAAATGACCAGACAAAGGGAAGTGGTTTTTGGCTTTCAAGGGTGGTAAACTGAGAAGGTAAATATATGGGAAGGGACTACTGGAGTAAGGTTTGTTTGTAGGTTCTTCTGGTGTCCTCTCCAGTTAAAAGAGTTTATATCCTGCCTTTGGGTAGAAAAGGCAGTGGGTAGAGAGGGCTTTTCTTGTTTTTGCTGCTTAGTAATTGCCTTCAGCTCAAAATCATTTGTGTGTCAAAGAAGTGTATTTTGTGGTGACATGTTTTGGTTCCCTTCAGCTCCTACATGTCACAGCATGGATGTGTCAGGAGATAAGGTCCCAGGTGTAACCCTCCCGGGTGGGGTAGAAGTTCATGACCAAGTATCTGTGCTTCCTTATCCCCGGTGGACAATTCTGAGGGGTGCTGTATAGGGTTCTTCAGAGTGTTGCAGGATTCTCGAATGGAGAGATGGGACACCGAGGCTGTAAGCAGGAAGCAGCACTTATCGATGCCGGCACCGGCTCAGCAGATTCTTATCCAAAGGCTGAGCCCCAATTGTAACATAACAGGCAGTTTTATACAGTCTTGTCATCCCTACACAGCTACAGGTATAAGGAAGAACATTAATTGGTTGGCAAACTATGAAACAATTGATATTAGGTTAGAGAGTCTTTGAGGTGGGGAAGGTAGCTATGAGAAAACTGATGTTAGATGGAGAGTCCTTGAGGTGGGGGAAGGGCAGTCAGGAACAAACTGATTCCAGCAGAAATGGCCAGGCAGGGTCAGGCTGCTACAAGAGGATCCCATGGGACTGAGCCTCCAGTGCCTACAGTGGTACTCTAGTCATTTGTCCGTCCTTCCTCCCTATCTCCCTTACCCGCTCCCTCACAGCACTTTCCAAATAAACGACATGAACAAAATCTCTTCCCTTAATGCCTTGTTTGGGTACTCAAATTAAGACAATCTCAGACATACTCACATTCTGCAACCCTAGGAGGTGCTTGGCTTCTTCCCACCAAATGCTCCTGTGTCTGCCTTACTGTTACGCTGATAGGGGAGTCTCTTCATTGCAAGCATAACATTTACAACAGCGATAACTTTCATGACTGTACGCTAAATGGCTTCGAAAGTTCCTTCATACGTTATTACATTTTGTAGTTTTAGTCCTCATAGAAAACCTATTAGACAAGCAAGTCAGTTCTCATTAGGCCCATCTTATAGATGAAGTAAAATTGGCCCAGATAGGTTAGTTATATTACTCAGAGTCTCAAAGAGAGATAATAATTACTTTGTACAATTTCTGTTGAATCCCATTACATACAGATTCTCTGCAAAGTACCCCTGGACATCTCCATATTTCATAGTCTAGAATAAAAAGGAGCTAGGATTGACTGGTAATTGGAGAGGAAAAAAAAGTTAATTAAAAGTAAATAAGATGGTTAAAATTTTTCATACTAGTAAGTTTCAATGTTTTTTTTCCCCATAAATTCAATGGATTAGTAATGCAGCTTAAATAACAATGAGTTTAACCTTATCTGCTAAAAAAAGAAAAAAAGAATAAATAAAATGTGAAAACTGAAAGGTCACAGTTTTAAAAGGCAATTGTATCTCCCCCTTTTTAGATACATTTTGTTTCTGCCTGACAAAATGTTCTGTTAGAGCTGATAGGTCAACACAAAGAAATATGTATGTGGGGGCCCAGGGCAGGCTGCCCCAAGATATCTCACAATGGCATGTTGATTATTTGGAATTAAAATCACTTGAGAAGCAGCGGAAGTAGGAGGAGCTCTCTGGCTCCCCTCTAGCTCTCGAAATGCAGGAAATAAATCTTGTGTTAAGGACCCTCCCTGTTCTGGAGGGCTGAGAGACAACCTTGTCACAGGAGTTAAAAGTCCAAAAGCCTATACAAACAACCTTGTAATGTTTCTACTAATTTACTACCTAAGCCCAAACCTTCCTTACATTCCTTTCTCATAAGTACTAACTTTCTTTGTCCTGTCAATTTCTCACTAATTTATTGTTTCTTTGTCGAAAAAGTATTAAAAGGTGCCTGGTTCAATCATTTCTTTGAGCTTCATTTTATGATCTGAGCATCATATTATGATTCTCCTGTGCTCACATATTGAATTATTGTCTCTCCTGTTAATCTAGTCTTGTGTCAATCTTATCATTTTATTACTAGTCCAGCTGTAAGAACTAAAGAAGAATGGGGGGGGAGGGGTGAAATTCTCCCCCTTCCTGACATGTGCAAAAGGAATTTCCTTCTGTGTTGAAGATTTTGAATTGATAGTATAAGATGGAGTTGCTTTGGGCAAGTCTAAATAAAACTACATAGGAGGTATTTATACACATAAATAAATACATGGGCTAACGTCTCACATGTGCAGAGCTCACTGATGACCTCTTCTTCTCTTGAGGCTGTTGCCCAGACTCTGTGCTGCTCTCTGCTTTTTTTCCTTAGGTTCTCGATCTTAGAGAATCTACCATTCTCATCATGTCAATTACCCTCTGTGGATGTTTTCTCAATCTAAAGCACCGGGGTCTCTCTTTATTCTGACTCCAACGTCATATCTTCAACTACCAACTGAGGATTTTTATTTAGATGTCCTAGAATGGTGTCAAACTCAAACGTTTGTGTCCCTTCCCAACATCATTGCTTAAGTCTAAGAATAAAAAAGATACTCTCATTTATCCCAGGAATCTTGCATCTTCTTTGACTCATTCTTCTTTGTTCTCCATAATCAAAGCCTAATGCTAATCATTTTTCTCATCAAAAATGAAATCCCATCAACACAAAGTCATGTAATTACATCTATTTGAGTTACCAGAACAGCTTCCCTCAGTTCACCCCCAGAACAGCCTACCCCCTCTCTCTGCGTATACTGCTGTTCAAAGCACCATCAGGGCCTTCCTTAGCACCAAATCCCCAGCAACTCCCATTACCAGGTGTAATTTCCTCCTGATTTTCAAGACTCTTCCTGACATGTCCCAGTTTTGGTCCAACTCTGTTCTTTTTTATTCTGCTAATTGTGCTTTCTATTTTGGTCAGTGTTTAAAGTCCCAGAGATTATTGGTCTTTCAACTCATAATTTTTTCCATGGGTTTACACAAGTGCACAAAACAGATGCTCTCTGAAGGCAGAGTTTAGTTCCCATCCTCTGTTCACTAAAATGCCTGGTATAGCATTAAACATAGTAGAAGATCAACAACAATTTTTCATTGACTCATTAAGTTTAAAGGCTAAAACCTCATTTTTGAGAGTAGGGAGTAAATATTGCAGGTGCCAATAAACAAGTCCATTATACCAATATCCTAAAACTAGACTGTTTTAATTTATATAAATTACGTTTACTGACTTTTTCTTTGTGCTTTGGCTCTTTTAACTGTTGTAGCTGATGCATTGCTTCAGAGCTTGCAGGCTGAGAGAGATCCTTAGAGCCCACTCTCCAGGGAGAAATACATTGTTGCTCAAGTCAGGGCCGTGGCAGCCAGAGGTCACAAAGTCCAAGCCACACTGAGTTGACACAGGATCTAGTGGGGTAGCTTCCTGCTCTCCACTCATACCTCAGTAGGTTTCATTGAATGCTGCTGGTGGAAATTTGAAGAAGAGAGAGAAACTATGTTTTCTCCAAGGAGAAGGGGTAGGGGGAACTTGCACTCAGTCCCTTCTGACCAAACCAAAATCTCGTTCTTCCTCAATCAAGTTCTCTTCTCCTGACTATAGAAGAAAGGGAAAATTCATATTGTGCCTGGAAAGAAGAAAACAAATTAAATGCTGCATCAGGGCTCATTTTACAAGTTAAACCCCTTATGGATGAGTCAAGTGTTAACTTAAATTTGACCACTTAGAAGCAAGTTCTGAACAGTAGAGAGATGAGTTTGATTTCCAAGTGAGTAGTTCCCAATCCCAGCTCTTCATCAGGGTCAGGGAGGTGAAAGGTTACTTTCAAAAATACCAATTCCTGGGCCTACAGATAATGATTTGGTAGTTCAGGAGTGGGACTCAGCCATGTGCATTTTTTAAAAGGTCCCCAGGGAATTCTGATTAGCATTTGGCATTGGAAACCATTATTTTAGATGTAGCAGCATGGGTTACATGTACATTTAAGTTCCCTTCTGTCTTAAGAGTCTGTGATTTGCCTGAATAAACCAAGTAGTATGCTAAAAATGGTACTTCCGGGCTAGAAAAACATGGCTTGGTGGAGGAAAAATATGTTCTATAGACCATATTAGTAATTTTGATTCTTCCTCATAGCAGACTGTAATACAGCTATATGCTTAAGCTACCGTCCTTCCAAATGTTAAAGGAAACAGACCTGTTGGCTGACATTGACCTTGTGGATTCCAAATGGCTACAATTTGCAACACCTATTGACCTGCCATTTCAGAGCTAAGAAGTATTTTAAACCTAATGAGAATTGTCCTCTTGAATCTTTTCAAGTAGGAAAGGTTCAAAATCAGATCAACAAGTGGGAAAGGTGCGAGCAGGAAATTTGTCAATAAGAACAAATTCAATGCCCATCCGCTTTCTCGAAATAGTGAATTCCATGGGTTCCCTTTCATTCTTGGAATGTTTATCACTTTCTTCTGTGTTCTTTTTTCATTTTCAGATAATATCTTTGAATTTCCAAATCAAATGTCAGATTACATCACTAGTCCACCCACTAACAAAGTTACTACATGGAAACATTTTGATCTTCCACAGAAAGCCTTCATGCGCTTTTTGCCACTACCTTTAGTGTGTTTTGAATTTAAAACATAACCAAATGAGAAGTTTTCGCTTTGAAATAGATGTGATCATTCTTAGAAATAGGAGAAGGTGTTATTTTAGTACTGAGTTGACTCTGTGGCTGAATTAAAAAGAACACTGCCAGGGACACTCTTGGGAGTGTCTTTTATAGACCACTCTACCGAATCAATGGCACTTTAGTGACTTGTGCCTGTTGATTTAAGGTAGCCTCACAGGAAGGAAAAGATGTATTTTCCACTTAAAAATAAAGCCCCAAGGATCTGAAGGTCCTGCACATAAGATATTCATTGCTTTGGATTAATTTGTTGCTGAATGTTAGACAGTTAACCTGTTCATAGTCATTTACACCATAGTGTGAGCTAGTTGTTAGTCACTTTCTCGCTATTTTCATTTGGATCCCGGAGAATAAGATGGATACTTCATTTACAGGATACACCAAACTGATGTGATGACCCCCGGTCCCTCAGAGAAAAGTGCAGAAATTCCACGTAGCAATTACAGATGTCATCTGAGCAGTGAAGTTGGACAGCCTGGGGTCAAGGAAATTGTTCCTCTAACAGCACTAAGAAATTATCTGAGATGCAAATGCATACACTTAGCCTCTTAAGTTTCTCTACCCTACGTAGCCATCAACTGGAAAACAAACAAACAAACAAACAAACTGATCAGCTCCTGGAATCTACTCTGAGATTTGTGAATTCTCTGGGTAAATTGAAGGTCCTTTTCCCTCTATGCTTGATTTTCCTTTTAACCAGATCCTAACTGTACAATAGTAGTGAAGTAGCAATGGTGAGATACAAAGTGATTTGTCTTCAGCCTGCCCCCTACCTTGAGATAGTCCTAGGCAGGATGATGGGTTCGGGGTATGAACTCTTCCCCAGGTCTGACTGGAGGGATTCTGAGGTCTGAGCACCCTGAAAATCAGCAAGAAAAGTCTGGGAGCCTGGGAAAAGATGACCAGACAAATTCGGAAAAGAGAAGTCAGAACATCACCTGCAGAATTTTCTCTCTCACTGTGACATTATTATTTTCCCCTCTCATCCAAGTTCACTCCTGGAGGTAATCATAGATTTTTTTATCTTTGCATAGTCAATCACCAAACACAACCCATGTTCCCTGAATATTCCACCAAAAGCTTCTTTCCTCCCCAGCCATACGACACTTCTCAATCAAACCTCCATCACCTTTCACCAAGGCTATGGCAGTTTCTGTCTACTTGATGTCCTGGTCATCAGTCATAATTTCTGTAAATCCACATCTCACAATGTAGCCAGAAAGATGTTCTAAAAGGGTAAATTTCCTTCCCTAAAACCCGTTGAAGATGTTCCCATCACCCTAATTGAGGGTTTCTCTAATTGTAAAATCCTTGCCACTGGCAGCCCTGAGGGTACTTTTGGAGACTCATGGTGACAATGTTACCTCACGTCGATCCCACAGCAGCAAGCCCTCTCCCTTCCCAGCTGTCTCCATCCTTCTAAATGAAAAGTTTGCCATATGTGCTTGGTGGCTTTCATATTCCTCAAAAACCTACTTATTTCCCTTTTTAGATGAGGGACAGTAGGCTCAGAGCCTTTGCAAGCAAACATATCTAGCAAGAGATTACTAAGTTTGTTCTTCCTTTTACTTATTTCACTATCATATTTATGGCAAATGATATGGGTTATTACATACGATAGTAACAGAATTTTCTAATAAAGTAAGTTTATTTAAGTCAAAATAAGTTAAATTAATTTATAGAAAATAGTAAATAAGAGGTTAAGTAGGAGAAACTGCATGATTCAGATCTGGCAAAAAATTGTGAAGATGATGCCAACTGAAGTTTAGAAAACACTGACCTGATGGATATAGTTCGTGCTGAGTAAAATGCCACTCATGACCTCCATTATCAATTCCTACCCCTCTCTCCAGCCATGTTGATGACCACCTCATCTTCCCCTCACTGTGTCTTGTCACCTTGTTCGGTCCCTGAAGACCTGTCCTCCTGTCAATATCTGGGCCCCCCTCTCGACTGAGTGTTCTGGCCGCTCCTCTAATGGCAATGAGTTCTGCATTCTCTGAGTCTCAGCTCATTTTCTGCTTCTGCAAGTAGTTCTGCCATGCTCTCTCTCTTCTCCTGTCCACTGGGATAGCTGGCCTTTCTAGAGTCATTTATTCTTCCTCTATATGCCACACCCCCTCCTCCTGCCCAGTTCCCATGGACATGCAGTCTGGTAGGGCTGAGACCCTCGTGTAAAAAAATTATCTGATTGCAACATACTGTGGTAATCGCAATGCTAACAGTAGTTAATATTTATTGAGTGCATATTATGTGCCAGGTACTCACTTTATATACAGTATCTTAAGTATTCTTCACAATAGTAGTATGACCAAGGAGGTATTATTAAGAGCATCATTTTACAGGTGAGAAAACTGAGGCATACAGAGGTTAAATAACTTTTTTCAAGGACACAGAAGTACAAACATAGTAACTAACCATTTCAGGAAGGCAGTGGAGAGGAAGACTTTTTGGATCTGTGCTATTGTTTCAAGGCAATTTAAATGTAAATGCACCTTTGAGATGTAACCATTTTTCACATTTGCTAGGATACAGAGGGACATGAAGGTGATCAGAGCCCTTGTCTGAGGCAGAAAGCATCAGTGCCCAAAACCCTGCTCCCTCCTGTCCCATCCCTGAGAGGAAGCAACTGTTATACTTATGAGAGAACTAGCAGATCAGAGCATAGAATAGTCTGTGAGAATTGCAACTGGACACTTAGGGGTCATGATTGTAGAAGCAGATTACATTTCTCTCAGATTCTAAAATGACTTTCTTATCAAGCAGTCTAAATGCTCACTGCTTTAAAATTGTATGTGTTTCCATGCATATCTCATTTCTGCTCACATCCATCCTATGAAGTATGCTTTCCTGCTTCTATTTTACAATTAAGAAAACTGAGGCTCAGGAAAGGTAAGCACTTTGTCCAACATCACGGACCTGCTTAATATAAGAGCTGAATGGTTGGTTACAAAATCAATTGATGCTTTATTTTTTAAAATGATATCATACATTATTTTGGATTCATATTATCTCTGAAAATGACATACCAGCTGGCTGGGGATGATTTCTAGTCTAGGATAGTGTGAGAGAAGAGTAGAATCATTAAAAAACCTTAAACTTGTTGATTTCCATCAACTACAATTCAAGAAAACATTGGCTCTCTGTGAAATGGTTGTGTGCAGACTGGCATCACTGTGGGACATCATCAGTGCTGCCCACAGGAGGTGAAGGGATTCTTCCTTTCTGCATAGGCAGGCACCCTCTCTGCTTTTTGATATATTAGGTTCAGGTCTGAGGTTCAGCTCCTTAGTGGTTTCTCTTCTACTGCTCATTTCCCATCAAGTCTCATCCAGACATCTGGGCTACTTGCAGTGTCTAGAGTCCTGGCAGCTGGGCTCTGTGCCATTGTCTTCAGACAGTGATGCAGAAACAGCATCAGTAATGGGCAAAAGGCTGAGGGGATAGAATGTTGCCTGTATGTAGTGCATCATCTGACAAGGAGCCACTCCTTCCATTCTTCCTGCACCCCACCCCAAGATGGTCTTGAGTTCCCATCAGCTTGGGAGAACAAATGACCCTCCTTGAACTTGACCTTGTCCAGCCATATCTCCCAGCGCATCCTCATGCTTTAGCCACACCAGGCTCCTCCTCTTTCCCCTGGTAGGTTCATGACTCTCATATGTTCTCATAAGTTTTAGCATTTCTTGGTTAAGGATGTTGTACTCTATCTTTTCCACATTTAAACCCTGCCTATTCTTAATCTGTAACTCAAATATCACCTCTCTGAGGAAGTCTTCACCATTTCTCTTTCTATCCCTTCTCTGAAACTCTGTAACTCCTTAGTTCTGATACCATATATCACAGAAATTACAAGCGCTTGCTTTAGAGTCATATAGATCTGGGCTCAAAATCCAATTCTTCCAATTACTAAAAATAACATTGAAAAGGTTATTAATTGATCTAATTATCTCCTCACTCATCCTATATGAGAATGGTCATAACAGCTTCCTCATTTAGCTAGTTCGGAACTATATAACATGGAACAACACATGCATAGCATGGCATCACAATGTAAACAAAACACTGTAAGATTTAATTTTATTTCTTTGCTACAAATGAGATTTC
>NW_006431210.1:2356847-2378775 GCF_000325575.1 Pteropus alecto
TTGGAACCCTCTCAAAATTGTTTCTTGGGCTTTCCCTTTCAGGGCCTTTAATTTTAATTCCTAAGAACCAAGATTGTAACTGGGAGACATTCTGGTGGAATATTTTATTGTTTCTCCCTCTCTGACTCTCTCTCTTTCTGTTTCTCTGTCTCTTTCTTTCTCTGTCTGTCTCTCTGTCTCTTTTTCTCTCCCTGCTCTTTCTCAGTGTGTGTGTGTGTTTGTGTGTGTGTGTGTGTGTGTGTGTGTGTGTGTGTGCATAGATAGAAATAAGTAATACTTAACTAGCACTTATTTGTGCTGGATATTCTTTTGATCACTTTGCAGACATTAACTCATTTAGATCTCATAATGATCATAGGAAGTAATCTCTATTATTATTCTCATTTTATGGATGAGGAAACTGAGACATCAAGAGGCTTGCTTAACTAAGGTTGAGCAGCTAATAAGTAGCAGAGCTGGGATTCAAACCAGAGCCCAGGAAAATAATCTCTAAGCCAGATCCCTCAATGGACAGACAGACAGATGGAAAGTCCATTATATTGATGTGAATCTAAAGATTGATTTAAATTTTCTCTGAGACTCAGCTGTAGTTCACTTCCCCTTAGAAACTTCTCTAGCATCTGCTCATCCTCTCCCCCCAAGTGCATTGTGCCCCCTTCTTTCTTCTTTTATCATTCTGAATCTACCTCAATCCTGACCCTTCCACTAGACTGTGGGCTCTGGGAAACAGACAACTTATTTTATTTATCTTTGCCACACTAGTGTCTACCACAATGCCTGACACAGAAAAATTCAGTGAATGAATGAATAAATAAGTGATTGAGGCTATGTCTGTTTATTAATCTATGGGAATCAATCAATAATATTCCACTTCTTGAAAGCAGACCTTAGGCTTTATATATTTTTATATGCCTTCAAATGCTTATTACCCATAGCAGAACAAAGGCTACCTAAATGCTATCTGAAGGAGCGAATGAATAAACAATGCTTTTCTGGAACCAATAAAGTCTGCTCCTGCCCCTCGTCTGCTCTGTCTCTTTCATCTAATGCTTTAGCCCCGACAGGCTTCATCTGTATAACTTATTCATATATAAAAATGAAGATGACACTCCACTATCTTAGAAATACTCTTGATTCCAACTGCTATTTTTAAAAGGGACAAGTGCCATTGTGGTTATAGATCTATGAGAGGAAGAGTGGGCATTTGTCATTTGTTGGTGCTATGGAATACTTTCAACATTTATGGTTCATTTCTTTCATTCTCTTCCCATCGGGTTTTCTTAGTTCCCAAGCAAGATTATGTACTGCCATGATATAAGAAAAACAGTACTAAATCTGATGGGGACTCTGTGTCTAGGGAATCTAAGGCAATGTGAAGAATGCAAAAATAACTAATTGATATAGCCCTTCTCTTTGACCCTTTTTCTTGGTCTTCTATTAAGAAAAAGATGCCTAGATAAGCCATCCTCTATATTCGTCATATTGATATGTGGCTGGTAGGGAAACCTCAAGCAAAGGGGTCCACTGGGTCTTTTTCAAGGGATAACCTCAACTCTTGTAGGCAATTATGTACAACCTCCAAAGTGACCGGTGAGAGTCTCTGCCTCCTGGAAGTCACACACTTGTACAGTGCCCTCCATGTTCTCTGTGACCAATAGCATTTATGACAAAAATGATGACATGTCACTTCTGAAATTAGGTTAAATACCTCCTAGAACTTTTATCATGGGCGCGCGCGCTCTCTCTCTCTCTCTCTCTCTCTCTCTCTCTCTCTCTCTCTCATCATTCACTCTAGGGAATCCAGCTGTCATATTGTATACAGCCCTGTGGGCCATCCTACATGGTGAGGAACTGAAGTTTCCTGCTAACATTTATGTGAGTGAGTTTGGATCTCTAATTCAGTGGAGAATTGGGATGACCACAGACCCAGGCAATATCTTGACTGCAACTTCAAAAGAAACCCTCAACTAGAAATGCCCATCTAAGATGCTCCCTGATTCATGGCCCTCCGAAGCTGAGCGAGGTCATCAAAGTTTATTTTAAACTGCTAAGATTTGGGGCAATTTCTTGTGCAGAGATAGTTAAGTAATATAGCTTTATAGTTAGATTGGGGAGTCGAAATCAAACAGGCTGAGTCAGCATTGCCACTTTTTTGCAGTCTGACCTCTGTGAATTACTTTACCTCTCTGAGCCCCAGCTTTCTCATCTATAAATATCAACTTCATCTCAGCAGTCCTGCCTTATAGAGGCATGATTAAATGGTAAAAAATGCATGTGGCATATTTAATACTAGGATTACCCAGTATTAGTGATATTTCAGTGTTCATTAATCTTTAATTACCTTTAAGAAACACCAAATATAAATCTAATTTTTAAAGAAACATCTCTCTTATCTATGTTTAGTATACAGTTAGTTTCTCATGAAAGCAGTTAGAGAAAACATATTTACTAGTAACCATACAATGAGCAGTAGAGATGGGTGGGGTGGGAAGCAGATAAAAATGTTGAATGTCTGGTGGTCCAGAGGGGAGCTAGTGACCTGACTCATTTGTTTATTAATATAGATCCCCAAAGAGAGGTTTTCAGCTTGAACAGAGGACCTGGAAATTTTTCGCCTGACAGCCCAGACTCTGGTGGGATGTCCTGCTCAGGTAGACTTGAACAGCATATTTTCTCTCTTGTATGGATGTTGTGTTATAAATGTTTAAAACTTCACATTTCCCTACCACCTCAACACCTCCCCAAGCAGGTCACCTCACCCTGTTGACCAAGTGTACTAGTGTAATACTGGGGTTCACAATATCTCTCAAAGTACAATGGTTCCAAAACACATTTCTACAGGCAAACTTTGGGTCTTTTTCAAGGTAAAGTGCCATATTTATTAATTATAGTTTTTGTGTATTTCTTAACCATATAACATGTATAAATTGTAACATTGGTTTTTATTAGGTTCCTATCTTTTTCTATGTGTCACGGATAGATTTTATTTTTTAATGTTGTTCCCTTAATGACATTTTTTTTTCTCATAAGTTCTGTTGTTTTATTGTGTAATTTTGCATAATGTTTCAGAACAGGGCCCTCGATCATGGATCAACAAATTGTGTCCATGCCACAACTGGACCATTGCCTATGTTTAGAAGTATAGTATTATTGGAACACAGCCGTGCCAATAGGTTTATATATTGTTTGCGGCTGCTTTTGAACTACAGCGGCAGAGTTGAGTGTCTGACAGAGACGCCATGGCCCACAAAGATCAATATTTGACCCTTTACAGAAAAAGTCTGCTAGTGCCTGCCCTAGATCAAAAAGGAACATGGACAATCCAAATGAGGCTGTCTAACCAAGGTTAGGAGAATGAAGTTAAGGTTTTCAATACAAGGTCATGAACCCTTTTTCCAAAGTCATAATATCAAGACATTTGTGGGAGGTTGAAAAAACTCAGAATTATCAGTATTGAATACCCAATAGACAAGCCAAGTATGGGGAAAATATCTTTGAAAAAATGTTCTTAGGTGCTTCCAAAAAATAATATATTCATCATGAGAAAAATTAGAACTTTCTTGGTATTTCTTAAATTTAATTTGTATTTTTTTTATTGTTTTAATTTCAAGAGCATATGGAATGTGGGGACAACTTAGAGTTTTAAAATCTTACCTCCAGGAAAAATTATGGCTTCTGGACTAGACTTTAAGGCAGGCCAACAAAGAGGTATCAAATCATTGTGTCTATACTTCTTGGTTTGTTCCTCTTTGCAAATCACCAACTCTCTTTTAGATGTTGACTTGGGTCTTCTGTTTTCCCATAGATGACTTCAGTATAAATTCCAGCCCATTATATTCTGTTATTTTTGGGGAAATTATTTAATCTTTCTTTGTTCCTATTGCTCATTCATAATTTGGAGATAGTATCTACTCAAGATATATTCTGCATAAGATGCTTATAAAAGTATCTGCTACACAATTAAGCATTCAGAAAATGTTATTTTAAATTCTTATTTAAGTTTCCAATATATTTTCCCCCAAAGAATACTTAATAAAAACTGGAAAGGGACAAATTGGAGTGACATTTTTTCTAATTAGAAAAAATTAATTTTTTTCTCTATTAACCTTAGATCTTTGAAGTAAAACCATGTTTCTTGTCCTAATTTGTATCAAATGATCCTTAAAAAACTGTTCTACCCATAAAAATACAAACCACTTTTGAAAGTATTTCAGTCCAAAAGTAAAGGAAGAAAACTGACACATATACAACACTGACTTACATGCCAGGTTCTGTGCTGTACCAATGTTCTCTAGCTACCTGTAAAGTATATATTATTTGCATTTCACATATGGAAAAACGAGGTTTTAGCTTTTTCAAGGCACATAACTAGTCAATGGCCCTGCTATGACTCCAAAGATTATCCTGAGTTCCTTTAGCTTTATTGATGGTTCTCAGCCAAGGCTAATTTTGCCCTCTAAGAGAAATTAGGCAATGTGAGAGGGGAGCGGTGAGGCAGAGGTGCCACTAACATCTAGTAGATAGTGACCAGGGATGCTCATAAACTTCCTACAATGCAGAGAACAACCCCAAATTTTCTGTCCCAAAATGTAAGCAATGCTGAGGTTGAGAATCCTAGGTGATATCATGCTGCTTTAGAGATTTTTTTTTTTAAAAGAAAATAAATGAAAAGAAATGAAATAAGATTTCTAAAGGACTTGCTGAAATTATTTCAGTTGATTATTATTTAAAGTTGCTGATACAATGGACTCCTTTTTTAAATCTCTAAGTTGTTTTACCATCTAATTTTAACCTCTTCCACTGCTCTCTGAGACTTGTTAATATGGCTTTTGTAAAATGCTTGAAACATTTCAAGGAGAGAAGGAAACATTATTTGGTATTGCAAATACCATGTTGACATTGGCTTACATTAGCAAAGTTTCCTCAGAAGGAACTCAAGATGCCAGATGTGAATCTCAAGGCCACCATGGATAATGTTGTACCAAGCAATGATACTTAGAGAAAGTGCTCTCGGGTATTTTTTAAGAAAATGTGATTCATGTCTCCTTGAGATTGGCAGACATAAAGCAGATGCTGTTGGTGCCTCATCCAAGTCTCCTTTGCAAGGTAGGGGCACCCACTTATAGCTTCTGTGATTGTTGACTGCTAAGGTCTCACAGCTGCCCCAGGAGAGTCATTCCCCATCCAAGACTGATGACAAAGGGGTATGAAAGGCCTGTCCCCTTGCCTTAAAGAGGACCAACTCCGTGGTACCCTTTCATATTCCACAGCTCCCAGTGAGATCAGGCTAGAGCTAGGCTCCAGCTAAGACTACACCCTTGCTTAGATTTCTTCCCCTGCTCTGTTAGGCCTCTTATACTCGCCTTTTCTGGAGAACAGGCCCCAGTAAACCACTTTCACAAAAACGCTCTCTAGGGCTCTGTGTCTGTGGAACCTGATCCAAGACATATGAGGTCAACACATCCAAATGACAATGAGTATTACAGATACCTCCTCCATGGTGACACTCTCCTTGCCCTGCTACATCTCTGTTGTTCTTTAGCCAGGTGGGTAAAGGAGAGGCAGGACAATTAGAGCTCAGAAGAATGTGGTCAAGGGGATGCCAAGTTCTGTCTGCTCATGAGAGGACTGCTGGGAGCTTGTCTTTTCAAACTCAAGCTTTTCCCTGAGAAGAGTAGTTTGTTTCCTTGGTCTGAAACCAGACCTCAAGGCAATTGCAGTTTTGCCCAATACCCAGCTCTCATTAAAGTTAATGGAGAGGAATTTTTCTTACTTCACCATTCCTATTGAATTAATACCTTTAAGACTGTGAGCACAAAATAGTCCATGAAGCTTTGCATCCCTTAATATGACTATTAATTATATCTTATGTGAATAGATCTTTTTCTATTCTTTTTCTGCCATGATTCCTGAAGTTCTTGAAACATATCTTGACCTATTTATACTACTCAGTCCACAAAGACAAACTGCAGTCACCAAATAAATAAAATAACAGTTAAGACTACTTCCTAAGAATAATTTTCCAAACAGTCCTTGGTGAATGCAGGATTTATTTTTCAGTAATGTTAGGCTTTTTGAAATATGCAGTCATCAAGTTAAAAGGAAATTTATTATATTTTTCTCTACTCTAACCACACATTTCTAGAGAAAATTTTTTTGTCTAAGTGAAGATATACATTTATTTATTCATTCCACATGTATTTGTCTAATACTTTGCATGTGCCAGACACTGTTCTAGCCACTGAAGATACAAAGATGAGCAAAATAGACAAAACCCCAGCCCTCTTAGAGCTTACTTTATAATGGGGAGACAGAGAAGAAACAGAATACACTGATAAACATATAGTGATATGTTATTATTTTATGATATTGGATATTGATAAATGAAAGGAAGAAACATTTAATAAAACTAACACTTCATGTTAATGAAGGAGATAATAATTGAAATAAGATTGTGACATAGCGTTTCTGATCAGATGACAATTCAGCCAAGGTTTGAATGAAGCGAGGAAGCAAGGCACATGGATATTCAAGGAAGAGCTGTTAGGCAGGGAGCAAGAAGTGTCAGGTCCCTGAGATTGAAATATAGTTGGCAGGTTCAAGGAGCACCATGGAGCACCTCCTGGCTGGAGCATTGAGAGCAAGATGGAGAGTGGAGTAGGCAATGAGGCTACTGCATCTTATCAGAGGTGTCAAACAGTTTAGGCAGGTCGGTTCTCCACGGTTTCTCCTATTACAGGATAGTTGGCTTCCTCTGCCCCCAATTACTAAAGGCCAATAGCACCCCACTTAGTATACAACCAAAAATGTGTCCTACTCATTTCCAATAGCACCTGGGATACAGAATTAGTTCCAGTAGAGGGAGGACTAAGTCTCATAGCAAGGAAGTGATCTGATCAGGTCGACCTTGTTAAGGTCGCTGTGGCTATTGGGTACAAAACAGATTACATAAGTGGAGAGTTGAAGGAGACACACTATTTTAGAACATTTTGATGGTCACCAGGTGGGAGGAGAGTTGGGGGGTGAAAAAGGGGAAGGGGTTAAGAAGTGGAAATTAGTAGTTACAAAATAGTCATGGGGATGTAAAGTATAGCATAAGGAATATAAGTCAATAATATTGTAATAACTATGTATGGTGTCAGATAGGTGCTAGATTTATCAGGGTATTCACTTTGTAAGATATATAAATGTCTAATAACCGTGTTATACATCTGAAACTAATATAATATTATATGCCAACTATAATTAAAAAATTATTAAAAAAAAAAGAAGATACACCATTTACAATGCTATTATAGTGGTCCAGGAGAAAGATGACGATGGCCGGAGCTAGGAGATATCAGTGGGGCGTTGTGAGAAGCAGCTGGTGTGGGAATATACTTTGAAAGTGGAACTGGCAGGATGTGCTAATGTTGGAAGTGAAGTGAGTAAAAGAGAAATGTCATGAAAAACACTAAGGTTTGCTGTTGTTATTCTGTTTGTTCTTGTTCTGCTTATAAGCAAGTGTTAGAAATAATGTAGACAACTTTATCTCCTTTTGGTCATTTGTGTGTGTGTGTGTGTGTGTGTGTGTGTGTGTGTGTGTGTGTGATGCAAACCTTTACATTTGAATGAATGTTACTTCTATTGCTGGGTTTTTTTTTTAGCCTTGACATTGCTACACTGGGAGCTGTTCCATGAATTGTAGGATGTTTAGCAGCATCCTTGGCCTTTACCCCAGCAATATTTTGTGAAAACCAAAAACATCTCCAGACATTGTCCAGTGTCCCTTGTGAGGGGGCAAAATTACCACTAGTTGAGAATCACTACTCTGAGCAAAAGTGGCAATGAGACCGTGGTCCTGGTTCTGCCTCTAACTGAGTGGCCTTGGGCAAGCCACTGAACCTTTCTGAACTCTATTTTTTCCTGTGCGTGTATCATAAGTATGAGTAAGAAGTCTGTTAACCTAAGTTAGAAACTCCGTAAATTAGTTAACCAACTCTATCTTTTTGAGGAATTAACTTCCACTGAATTCCAAATGAACGGTGTCTCAAAATATCTTATTAATATAAACATAAAATTAGTTTTTATTCTGGGAGTGAAAAAATGGGACTGATTTTCTCAGTCTAGGCCGTAATTTAAACATGGAAAATTTGTTAATAGGCATTCCCAGATTCTGAAATAGCTTCTGCAATTTCCTTATTTGCAGAGGACAATTGAAAACTTACAACCGCAGCTGTCCATGTGTGGTTTTTTGTGGGCCTTATTGGGCAATTTGGTCCAATAACATTTAGCTTTTGGTTGACAATATTGAATTATGGCAGGAACTGCTGGGGATTATTTTGCTACATCACGTCTGCTCCTTTGCTAATTAGAGCTGTCCGTAAACAGATGAAGTTATTGACACAGACAGAAAAATTCCGTAGCAACCTCTTCTAAATTATCTTGTAAATCTTCCAAAATTTTTTTGGAATGATTTCGTCTAACTACTTGTATGATTTTTCTTATCTACCTTGAAATTTGAACTTTGAGGCATGATCATAATCAAAAGGATGATACTCATTTGAATAAACTGAGGTCGACATAGTATAGGCTCACTTCTCACCTCTAACCAGAGAGGAGTTGGGATCAGAACCCAGGTCTCTTCATCCTAGGTCTTAGGCTGTGCTAACCACAATCACAATGCCTGTTGCTTTGCCAGTTATTGAGGAAGCAGGCCAGCACGCAAATGTGTGGTTGGTTGTAAAAGTGTGTTTACAAAATCATGGATAAAAGAGAAGGTTGAACCATATTGTGATATATTTGTGTTTATTGTAAGATGGCTAAAAGCTAGTCTGTGTGTGTGTGTGTGTGTGTGTGTGTGTGTGTGTGTGTGTGTGTGTGGCATGTCCTCTATGTGGATGACCTATATGCAGGGTTTCTACTTTATGAAATCTGTGGATGCTTTTTATTAAATGAAAAAGATAAATCAATTTCCTGTATTTATCCTAGAATTCTAGCTTCACGAAGCTTGGCCACTGCCAGAGCCTTTTAAGAAAAGCAGAGTCAGCTCAATGTGTCTGCCCCTTGTTGGCTTTTCCTGAATTCTGGATGGCCAGGGATTTCCTTCTTGGCCATATTCAGTGGTCAATGCTGGATGATAAATGGTAAATTGATTTGTAAAATTGATTACTTTAAAGTAAGCACCATATGCATAGAGTGATCTTAAGAGAGCTAGATCTGGTGACTTTGATAGGAAAAACCTTGAGATGACTTTCATTATTCTAATGTCAATAAGGCAATTAAGTTTCAGGAAGATGGCAGTGATGTGGCTCACCATGAAAAAGGCCCAAGATCTTGATTCCAAAGAGCTCTTTGGAGCAAGGCTCTACCTGGAAAAGTGGTCGAATAGGAAAACAGAATACATTTATAGGGCAATGCAGATCATCAGTATACCTTAGAATCCATTATGTCTACTTATTGGAAGTTCTAAAATTTTCATTGGCCAGAGGAATTGCAAAGAAATAGTTGCCCCCATTATTCTTTTGTTCAACAGATATTTGAATATTTGTTTTCACATAGCTTTATGCTAGGCAGAAAGGGGAATACAAAGCTCAATAAGACACAGGGTCTACTCAAGAAATTAATGAACTTGTACAGGTCAGACTGTCATGGATATTCCTAAATGTACAACATTAAACTTGACAAAATAAAACACATACTGTGATAGAAGGGTGATCAAATATAGAATAACAAAAGAAAGTACAATTAATTTCCTTATAAAAAGAGCTCTATATAGTGAATATATTAATTAAGACGCTCCCAGCTGCAAGTAACAAAATACCCAATTAAAAGTGTCTTAAACTAGTGCTGAGATCTTGTTAAAATACAGATTATGATTCATTATTTCTGGGAGAGTGTCCAAGATTTAGTGATTTTAACATTCCATGTTATTTTGATATAGTTGGTTCACTGACCACCCTTTGAGTAGCATAACTTTTGAAAAAAGGCCTTGCATTATCTTGTATTAAAAAAGTTTTAATAACTCAAGTGATATCAATATTCCATTCCATTCTTTTTTTCCTGAATATAATGGCTTCTGTCTTCAGGCTTTTCTCTCATGGTCTCAAAATGGCTGCCACAGTTCTAGGTATCACAAACACACATGGAAAAATGCATGACTAGTAAAAGAGGGGTGTGTGTGTGTGTGTGTGTGTGTGTGTGCATGTGTGAGAGAGACTCTTTTTAAACGGAGAAAGGCCTTTACTAAAAAGTTACTAGCAGCAAGCTTCCATTGGGTTCCATTGATTGGAATCATGTCTGATGATCATCCTTTACTGCAAGGGGTTCTGGGAAAGCAGGTGTTCTATCTCTATAATGAAATATGGGCTCTGTTGAAAAAATGATGGGGAAGAAAGTGGTCATTTGGTTTGATAGCCAGTGGTGTCTGCAACGGTGGGGCTGGGGTTCTATTGGCTATGGAAATCTTGAAGGGCTAAGGATACCCCGCCTAGTTAGCACATAGAAGGAATAATTGGAATCCATCATAGCGTAGGTACTTAGATAATGTCAGATGCCTTAATATGACTCATAACCATCTCCCTCTATTAGTCCATGACTTACCATCACCCTTCCTATGGTATTGATTCAGAACTCTAACATTTCTCACCTCGAGTATTGTAATAGAGTCCTAAATGATCTCACTATCCATCTTGCATACAGTAGTCAGAGACTTCTAGCCTGCAAATGTTACTGTGATGGAGCTCGTTCAAAATTCTCTAATGGTCCCTCATACTCTTCATGATAAAATATTAACTCCATAGAATAGTCATTAAATCTCATTATAATTTCCTCTCTGCTACGTGTCCAGCCTCACTTCCCAACAGTCTCTACTAAAAGTCAAAGTCTTAGATTTAAAGAGAGTAAGAGGATAATTTTCCTAGGACCTTTGATTAAATTCTATGGATATAAGTTCATCTACTTAAGAATTCCTTTCGATATATCTGCAGATCATGCAGAGCGATTACCGGGATTCCCTTGATTTGGAACATCTATATTTTCTGACCTACTTCATATGTTAGATGCTTGATCATCAAGGTCATCCTCAAATGTGCCAGGAAGATTTAATAATGAAGACACCAGGGTCTTTCCACTCACTGAGAGCCTGGAAGTCATTTAGAGCCAAAGTTCTTATTTTCTTAGTACTAACTTTAGTTTGCCTTCTCCTCCGTGATTTATTAAGTTCTACCCAAGATTAGAAGACTTTCTGGCTTATTGAATTTTCAACACGCATGATTTTTTGTTATTATCTCTCTTCCCATCCTGTCATTACTTTTATCATTCTGCCAGATGTAGGTTACACACTGCTTACTTTTCCTTCTTGTCTCCCACCTCCCAAAAATCACAAGCATGGAGCCTGAGATATAATAATTAGTGCTTAGTAAATGCTCTTCCAATTCTCTCCCTTAGACATTTATTGAGGACCTCTTATCTGGTTTGGTGCTGGAGAGTTTAAATCTAACACATGATCCCGGCCTTTAGATGATCACACTTGAGTTTACCTTGACAATGGTAGTTTGATTTTTGCCATATCGAAAGCGTGTACCTGGAATGCTGAGAATGGGGGTGGGAAATAGACTTTAGGTCTTCCTGGAGAGTTAGGAAAAGCAATTCAGGGATGGTCTTGGTGAGAGACACCTAAAAGGTATGGAGAACTGGATGCATGAATCGAAGATGCCAGTCAGTGTCTTAGCAAGAGGCACAAGAGTGTGATGAATTTTGGAGGAACTGTGAGCAGCTAAGCTTGGCTGGACCCTAGAAGAGAAAGTGGCAGAGAGTGAGGTTTTTAAAATAGGCAGACAGAAGATTGTAATGAGACTGTAGGCTGTGTAATAAAGTTAAGATTTTAGTATGAACCACCGAAGAATTTTCAGGAAGGCACGTCACAGTCACATCGAAAGGCCGGGGGATCGCTCACTCCAGCTGCTGTGTTGGAATGAAGGGAGAGTGAGAGGCGAGCTGTGGGTAGTGAGACCCGTGAGGAGGATATTACAGTACTCAGGTGAGAAATAAAAATGTGCAGAATCAAGACCACAGTGGAAGGAGTGTTGACTGTGTGGAATAGATGATTAGAGAGATATTCAGAAGGTAAACTCGGTTCAATTTTGTGGTGCATATGGAAGGTAAGGACGAATATGACTCACGGGTGAATATGCGATGAAAGAGAAGAATATGACTTCCATTTTCCTTCATTTTGAAAAGATGGCCCCTTGCTGAGTTGTTACACAATCCTTGTATACAAAATTGTATTCCAGACACATCCCCCGAAACTATAAGCAGAGCTCAATCTT
This sequence comes from Pteropus alecto, assembly GCF_000325575.1. Taxonomy (NCBI): domain Eukaryota; kingdom Metazoa; phylum Chordata; class Mammalia; order Chiroptera; family Pteropodidae; genus Pteropus; species Pteropus alecto. Next base: position 2,369,156 of record NW_006431210.1, read on the forward strand.
GATTCCTGGTTAAACTCACTAGCAAGTGCCTTTCCCCATTTAACTCTTGAGGAAATGAGTACCACGGCTCGTAAAAACAGAACATTGGCCACATGTGAGTATTGCACTGTCCTCTTGAGTCAAATCTCTATTTTTATTGAACAACTGTCAGTAGGCCATGCAGCATTGCCAACAACAGACTGAAAATAGAATGACAGCAATTACCTCAGCAAAGATGAACACAGAAAGTAAAACTGCACTTATGTAATACTCATCTTCCAGGCATTGGGACCAGCCTTCTGTTGGTCTGTCTGTATCTGTTTCGGCATCATCACAAAGTGAAGCCATCCCTGTCCGTGCTGGAGGGGCCCATGCTCTCCATAATTCCTCTCCCTGGCTTCTCTAAACCTTGTCTCAGAGCAGACACCAGAATACAGCACTACTCCCAGTGATGGTTTTACCATCACAGAGCTGCAAACAGATGAGAGATAATATTAGCTAACAAACATATCAGCACTCCTCTGGTGTTTGGCAACTACTTGTCAGTAAACTGGAGAAAATGCTTGTATTTTGGAGAATGTCAGCCCGGAGAGGAACTTTAGAGATGATCTAAGTCATTCCTGTCATTTTACCAAGGAAAATGGTGAAACTTGCGGAATTAAATGGCGTGTCCCTGGCTCTCTCCATCCTTTAAACTTAGAGAAAAACTGGAACCCCCACCTCGACTCCAGCAAGGGCATTTCTCCGACACTCTGGGCTTCTTACAATGAAGCGGGGATGGCAGGGACAGCTTCCTTGTCACATTTCTAACACCCCCAGTGGGTGGAGAAAACTTTAATACGAAGGAAGAAAATCAACCCCATAATTACATACAGAACTGACTCCAGACCAACTAACACATTTCTTGTGCTAGCTTCCATACGCACTACACTAGGAGGAAACGGAAGCCTGCACCGGCGATTGGAGACTGATGTGTGGGTCTAATGGATTGATACCATTTTCATAAAATACAAATAAGAGAGAAAATAGCTATGATGGGAAGCAGAAAAAAAAAAGAACAACTAATTACTAAAGAGGGCCAATTGTTAATGTTACGCTGCTTCTTCCTCCCCCCCCGCCCCCCCGCCTCCACCGCCCCTCTCCCTCTCCCCCAATCCTCTGGCATTGAAAACTGAGCTGACTCATTGTATATATTAAATTATAGTAATAAGAATATTAACCTCATTGCTTGAACTCTGACCACACTTTGTCAGGCCAAATCTTACATCTGAAATTAACAGGGAGACATGAAGGATAATGGAGATTTCAGGAAGAAATGAAGTGCCTGAGACAAAGTAGTAATTCTGTCTTATGCACCTGGATTCCTATTTGTGTGTGTGTGTGTGTCTGTGTGTGTGTGTGTGAGAGAGAGAGAGAGACAGACAGACAGAGAGACAGAGACAAAGACAGAGACAAAGACAGAGATTGAGAGAGAGTCTGTTTGCCAGATACATTGGTGTCATATATACTATCTCCATTCTTACAAATACCTTATGAGATGAGTATCATAGTATTGTTCTCCCTTGTAGGTAAGGAAACAGAGTCAGAGAGGTTATGAACCCTCCCAAGCTTGGGCCTTTCCAAGTTTAAACCTAATTAAAGAAGAAAAAAATATTTCATTTTGAAATTGTTTTACATTTACAAAAGAGTTGTAAAGATAGTACAAAGCATTCTCTTATACTTTTCACCTAGCTTCCCTAGTTTTAATATTTTGCACCACCATGTGGACCTAACTTTAAGAGACTCATTGAGATATAATTCACCTATTTAACGTGTAATTTTCAATAGTTTTTAGAATATTAATAGATATGGGCAACCATCACTCCAGTCAATTTAAAAATAGTCTGTCCTCAAAAAGAAACCCTACACCCATTAGCTGTCCTTTTCTTTCCCCTGCTCCACCCACCCCATCCCTAAGCAACCACTAATCTATCTGCAGATCTCTTGGACATCGCATACAAATAGAATCATATAATATGTGGTCTTTTGTGACTGGATTTTTTCACTTACCATAGTGTCTTCTAGGTCCATTCATGCTGTAGCACACATCATACTTCATTCTTTTTAACGGCCAAGTAACATGCCATTGCACGGATATAACATTTTGTCTATTCATTTGTCGGTTGATGTGTATTTGGGTTGTTTCCACCTGTTGGCTTTATGAATCACGTGGATCTAATCTCAGTGGAATCAAAATGTCCACTATATTGCTGACAAAGCTGATTGAAGGACATAATTTTAGCTCTATAAGGACCCATAGGGTGTTCTAACCCATCATTCCTATATTAAACTGACTTATCAATCCAGTTGCTCACTAAGGCCTTCTCATGAAGCAAGCCCTTAAACACATGGCAGAGGGCAGCAGTCCAAACATGCATGTCTTATGGACTTGCCATCTCCAAAAGAGAGGAATGTAATAGGTAATGCTCAGTTTCTTCTTTCAAACTCATCTATCAGGTAATTCGACCCTCTTCCTTAGCAATCAGTAGTGAAGAGAAATGGCTTAGATTGGATTACGCCAGAAGCAGACCCTTTAGATAAAGATGGGAGTTTGAGTAGTTTATTTGGAAAGTTCTGGTAGAGATCTAGGGAAGCGAGACCTGGAAGGGGAGGCCACCAATAAAGAGTTCACTTTTTAGCAAGTTAGCATTGTGAGTAATTAGGGCACGATCAATGTATAACATGCCTCAGAGTCATATCAACAGAGGAGTAGCTTGTAGGGTGTCTATCCATCAATTCCCGTCAGTCATTGGGATGGGGCAGTGAGTCCCCTAAGTAGCACTTCCAGGCTACCACTCAAGGGACCAGGCATAGAGTAGCAGGTGCTTGTAGTAGGAAGCTGTGCGACTGGAAATGGTGAAGCCAAGGGATATGGTGGAGCACCGACAGCTACAAGGGACTGGGGGTGTTGTTTCCATATTAAAAGGCAGAGGGAAGAAGAAGATGGCTTCCACTCTGATAATGAGACTTTCCAAGGAAACATTGACTGGTGAGTATCGGAGGCAGTCATAGCTCTGCCATTATTTATCTAAAAAATGAGGACTAATTCTGTGTTCACTAAATCCTTGATAATTAAAATTGGAATCATACATGAAGCAATATCCTGGTCCAACCCTGCCTTCTTTCAGCTTATTGTACCTGAAGAGATTTCTGCCTTATAGAGAAATATGTTAATATGTGATTGTGGTATGGTACAGAGAGTACATAGTGTGGAGACTGATGCTCCTGAGTTCAAATCCTGACCCCAACATATAGAATCTGTGTGCAAATTGTTTGAGAAAACTTTTTAATCTCTGAAAATAAGTTCTCTCGATCCATAGTTGCCCTCACCTCCACTCCCCAGTCTGATAAATTAAATGAGATGTTTGACGACATTTAGCACAGTGGCTGGTTTGTAGTACGAATTCAGTAACTAGTAGTTTTGTTTTTTTCCCCTTTCTATTTCTTACTGGGAGTAAAGAAGAGATGCAACGAACAAATACATTAACTCATTCAACAAACATTTATTAAACCCCTACTATGTGCAGAATTTTATTGCAGTCATCAAGTTATAGTGACAAAGAATGGAAATTTCTGCCCTCATGAAGCCATCACTCTAATAAGTCACAAACACTGGGATCCTGTATTTACATGTCAAGTCTTATTTTTATTGTCTGGAAAAATAAGGTTCAATTTTTGTTATTCATTGGGCTTTTAATTTGTCAAAATGTAAGCCATATCAAACTGTCCCCAACTGTTCTCTCTCCAACTTTAATCAAACATATTCTGAAAAGTATTTCTCATATCTTTCTTTGATGTTGCATTAGTTGGAATGCTTTTGGTCCCTAGTGACAGAAACCAAATTTGAACTAGTTTAAGAAAACAGAGAATTTATTGAAAAGAGAGTGAATAAAAAGCTGTGGAAAAAGCAGAGACAGCCGGACCTCCAAACAGCTGGAACCAGGGACTGACACCCTAAGGGGAATCACTGCCTCTCACATCTCTCCCTTGTGGCAGCTTTATCACCCACACTGCAGTGTGGCTTTCTCATGGCTCATGGCTCCTGCAATTTACATCTTGCAGCTTTAGTCACCAAAGAGACTAACCCAAATCTCCCAAAATTTTCTCATCCAAAATTCCCAGGGAAGAGACTGATAGTTTCAGCTAGTCACGGGGATTTTTCTATTGGATCATTCAGCTTTGTAGTTACATGACATTTCTCATGGTAATTATATGGCTGGGGGATTATGAATGCACTCCCAGATTCTCATAGGTACCCATAATAACTGTGAAGACACAGAACCCCCACAAGACCGATTCTTACATTGTGGGCACCTTTTTGGCAGGAGGCATGTATAAATAGCAGCTCTAAGACATGGAGAAATGAATAAATACTAGAGCTAATAAGATGTGGCAAGAAGAGGTGTCCATGAGTAGATTACTTCCTGAAAACTGGTCAAATATATTAAAAAAAAAAAAAAAAAAAACATTAAAATGGATTATTAACCATCTATGTGTCAGAGAAGTAATAATGTTTTTATAGCACATATTAATGTTTTTGAGTGCTTCCAGGGTACTGTAGAACTTTAAAACGTTTTCCAGTTTCATAGAATTAATTAGTTCCCCCTGTGGAGCAGCTCAGGAGTAATATTGCCATTTTGGAGATAGACTGATTAAGTCGAAAAGGCAAGGGGTGTTGAATTATTCATATTTTCAACATGCATGTAGCAAGCACTCACTCCATGCATGACTCTGGAGTGGGGTTATAAACTGATTGAAATCAAATCTCTTCTCCCAAGGAACTTATAGTCTAGTAGAAGAGGCAAACTTGTCAACTGCTAGGTCTAATAGAAATCAACATAAGGCCTAGAAACTATAGATAAATATGATAAGCTAGAGGAAGCTATGTGATAAGGCTGGGAAGAAAGTTAAATTGCAGAAGCCCATGAAAACCGTAAGAGATTTGGTCTTCACTATGTGGAGTCATCATTAAAATTTATATATATAGATAAATTTTTATGAATTCATTTAAATAGCTAGTCCTCCAATTAAAACAAACAAACAAACAAACAACAAAAAAATTTCTCCCACCTCCTATCTCTAGCACCTATGAATCTATACTTTTTCCCTAAGAGTTTATTTTTCTTGTTTCACTTAGCATAATGTTCTTGAAGTTTATCCATGTTGTCACAAATAGCAGAATTTCCTTCTTTTTTATGGATGAATTATATTCGTGTGTGTGTGTGACATTCTCTTACTCTTATCCACCCATTCATCAGTGGACACTTAGGTTGCTTCCATGTCTTGTAAACAAGATGCAATGAACATAGGGGTGCAGACGTATTATCAAGATAATGATTTAATTTCCTTTGGATAAATATGTAGAAGTGGAAATGCTGGATTACATGGAAGCTCTATTTTTAATTTTTCATGGAACCTCTATTCTGTTTTCTATAGTGGCTGCACCAATTTACATGCCCAGCTAGTCCTCCAATTCTTTATGAAATGATTTCAATAAATGGAAGAAAAATAGATCCATTTGCCTAAATCATTCAAACAATGAGCTAGTTCACTAGTTTACTTTGCCTTATGAGTTCTGGATTAAAATTTATAATATCGTATGAATACTTGATTGTATAATGAGCAATGCTTAACTGTTCAGGTTTTCATTACCCAGAGGAGGATTGATTCCTATTGGGGCTTTCTCTGTGAACCCAACTGCCATGAAGTGAGGAAATTATGAGAGGCCTATGTGGAGAAGAGCTGAAGTCCCTGGCTCTTAGCTGTTGTTGAATGCCAACAGCTAGCACTGTCTGCAAGAGATGTGAGGGAGCCATTTGAGAAGCGAATTTTCCATTTCTGAGTTCAATGACCCTAAGCTGACACTGAGTGGGCCAGAATTGAGCCTTCTTCCCTTAGCTTTGTCCAAATTCTAAATTCAAGCTAATAAAAGATTGTTATTATTTTAAGCCAAGAAATTCTAGGGTGGTTTGTTATTAAGAATAGTTAACTGGAACACCTTGCACAAAGAATTCATGACAATAACATTTTTTCTTTTTTGCCTTGATCCCATTCATTCATTAGACAGCAGGATTTCAGAAACCCCCATTATTCAGATTTCAGAAACTTAACTTAGAGGCTCAGAGGAATGCATTTCCATTTCTTCATAGCATTTCGAAGGGAAAATACAATTAAAAATTCAAGGAATTCTCTTTTACATGCAATATTTCTGAAACATGGATTTTAAAATGATGCACTCCTATTTTTCTTTTTAAAAGTTAAACTGAAAATACCAATAAATTATATTTGCCTCTATATTTATGTAACATTTGTAACATACACAGACAAGTGTAACAAAATCTCCACCTCTGACCCAGAGGAGCCACTATTGTAGATGTGAAGGTCATTGAATCTCCTGACCCTTCCACGTGAGGCTTTCTTCTTTAATTCACTAATCAAAAGTCACAAAAATAGCTCCTGATACCTCCTCTCTCCTCTTCTTTTTTCATTGGCCGTCAAGAGAATGTAGAGCAGCAACCAATTAGCTCTTCATATTAAACAATGTATTTTGCTGAGCTGAACTTGACTCCTGGTTGCTACAAAACAAATCTAAGTTTATATCAGAAGTAACAAACTCCATGCCCTGTCATTTGTCCTTTTTATAGCATGGGTGATACCAATAGTTAGCAAGACTTGTTGATGATTATATGAAGCAGAAAACATCTAAGTCTAAAGATTTCCTGTGTCAATCGTTAGAAATTCTTTTTTAATAAAAAGAAAACTAAATTAAAAACAAATCCCACTGCTTTTGATTACTATACAAATTTTTAAAAAGAAATTCATAAACCCAGTATTAACAGGGATAAATACTGTTACTACTGGACTGCATTTTACTCTAGAAATGATTCTAAATGCATACATATGTAAACAGTGCATTATACTGTGAACTCACCTTTATACATTTAATGATTGCCAAAAAAAAAAAAATACTGAAATTTTACTATGTACTAGACACTATATTAAGTGCTTTATAAATACTATTTCATTTAAAGCACAACAACACTGTCAGGTAAATAACATTAACCCAATTATACAGTTGAAGTATTGGAGATCAAGGTCACAGCTAGCAAGTAGAAATGTCTAGCTCCAAACTTAGATCTGTCAACTCTGAATTTTAATTTTTACTATTTTTACTATTACATCTGATTTTTCCAAATAAAATTATATTTTAAACACCATTTATGACAATATTCACCTATTCACTTACAACAGTTTTATGTCTGACTAGTGTTCCATTTATAGGTTTTAAAAATATTTCACCATTCCTCTCTTGTTAGATATTTGAGTTTGGTTTTGTTTGTTTTCAATTTTCTGCCAGCATAAAATAACACTGCAATAAATATCTTTGTAGATAAATCTTGTTGCACATCCTCAATTTTTTCACCAGGATGAAATTTCTAGAAGTAGAATCATTGGGACAACGGCATGCAAAAAGTTTATGCTTTCAATAGTAATGCTAAATTTTCTTTCAGAAAAAAATATGCCTAATTAGATACCTGCCAACTATATATACCTGTCCCTGAGTCCTAAATCCTCATTAAGAACAAACAAACAAACAAATAAAATTTCAAACAACAACCTTTTCAATCATAGTATCATCTTAGATATAGAAGATATCTTAGGAATCATTTTTTCTAATCTATACATTCTGGATTTTTTTCATAGTGCATTCCTGATCTGAGATGTCTATCCTATATAATTTATAGGAAGTGGGGACAGAAAATAAAAAATGATTTTAAATAGCCCTAAACTACAAAACACGTTTATCTCTCAGCAATGAAATATTACCCAAACTATTCTAAAATTCTTCCAGAGTAAGAGAGTGTCACTGGAAATGAGAAAACCTTGGCAGACTTTCAACATACCTGACACAGGTCACAAAATGATAAAGATTTTTTGTTCATTCTCCACCTGGAATGGGTTTGCTCTAGGTGTTGGCAGCTAAGTACAAATCTCTTGCTCTATGCAGTTGAGCAACAGCTTGATTTTGTTTGCCTTTGGGAATTCAGCAAACAGAGGTGGAGTGGTCAGTGGGAGAAGATTGCTGCCTAGAAACAAAAATAAATTAGATAGTTTCACATTTCTAGGTCAGAGGGGCTGTGAGTATAGCTATACATGTCCTCTCCTCCCCCCAGACATAAAAATTTCACCACGGAATTTCTTTAATTCTAGAGACACTGGGATTTAGCTTTGTTTGAAGGAGAAAACGACCTTCAACTGTTAAGCTTTCCTTGAATACCCATTAGATACAAAACAATGCTGGATGTTGCAGTGGAAAGCACAAACACACAAAAAAGGTAATACTCATAGGTGAGTGAAGCAATAGAAATCTACAAAATATCTATAAATATGCAAGTTCTGCAAGTAATTGGCAAATACAACTGTGACAGCAAAGAGAAAGGAAAGATTATTTCTGTCTGCATTCTGCCTGGGGTAAGAAGTGCGGGGTAGGGGTGAACAAGTCTAAAAAAAGGTGGTATTTGTAAATGCTAGGAAGGCCAGTTCCACTGTACTAAATTATTTTGTTTTCGTTTTTGATGCAGATCTGATCGTTTTGATCATGAAATAAGAACATTACTAAATCAATAATTTGCTTTAATTTAAAAACACGCACACACTTTTTAAGAGGCCTATAGACTTCATTTCGTCTGCACATTCATAGTTATCCCTGAAGAAGAGGAAAAATTAAATTCTTCTAACACCTTCTGCTTTGCAAAACCAGACTGGTTGGGGTTAGGGATCAAGGGCCATGACTCAGTCCCAAAACTTTAGGCTTCAGGAACTGCAGGGGATCATTCTGGGGTCTGATCATGGAGCCTTCAGTAGGGACATCCCACTTTATTCATCCTCCCCACAAAATAGCCTAGTGCAGTACTTGGCACCCAATAGGCAATCATTTGTCGATTGCATTTTAAGTATCTTCCTTTTCCCCCATTAGAGGACAGTCAACCCAACCATGTTATGCTTCTTCTGCCAGCTTAATTTAGCTCTGATCTCAGTACTTAGGAAAACAGAAGAAAGAGTGGGGCTGTGTAGCATCCTGAGAGTGGAGCTATGCAAGGGGGTGTGAGGAAGGAAGAAGGCGAGGGCGGCAGAGGGGGCTAATACTCCCACCTCAGCTCATCTCCTCCCGCAGCAAACGCTCAGCCTCCGCCCTCTCTTTCCATTCCGGACCCCCACCCGGGAGGTGAGAGGGCAGCGCCAGCGAGGCGGTGGCAGGGCTCTGTCACGTTCATTCCCTGCTGCTTTTCTAGTCCCCAGTTTCCTCGCCCCTCCTCCCTCCTCCCCAGCCGAGGTTTGGAGGTGATTCCCCTTTAGTGACTGAGCCGATTGCTTCTGGACGAACGGCGCTTCGCCTCTCTAGCGTCTTTGTCTCCTCCTCCTAAGAGGCTCTGGGGCCCGGCGCAGGGTCTGCAGCGGCCGCCGCAGCAGCTGGAGCCAAGCCGTGCCCTACGCGGCGGCGGGGAGCCGCACCCGCGCTGGGTGGAGGCGCGGGAGGACGCCAGCCGAGCCACGCACTGCCCCGCCGCGTCCCGCGCTCCAGCCGCCGCGTACCAACGCCG
>NW_006431210.1:2378832-2382465 GCF_000325575.1 Pteropus alecto
AAACCAGCCCGCCCGGCCACCCAGGTCCGGAGTGGACAGCGGGGCTAGCAGCCGGGTGCAGATAGCGGCCGCTGCAGCTCTGGTAACGCGCGCACCCCCAGACATACGCACCCAACGCCTCCTCCCTGCGCCACGAGGATGGAGCAGCCACCCCGGCCCGGGACTGGCGCAAGGTAAGGTGCGGCCGCCTGTTGCTTTTCACAAACAGCGGTATTGTCCCTCTCGCTGCCAGCGTGCCTAGGCCGTTGCTCCCGGAACAAGTAGAGGAGAACTAGCACACCGATTTTGAGCCATGCCCCAAATCCCAGCTCCCTTTGGCGCAGACCCTTGGAGAGACACCTCCTGGCGAGGGGAAGTCGACCCTCTGCTCGCGTGCAGCCGGCTGCAGTGCGATAGTCTACAAACTTTTGTGCCCCCTCCTTGCGCGGTGCTCACCTCGTGCAGTGCAAGTTGCACGTCTAGTTCTCGCGTGCACCCTTCCCCCAGCACCCCCCTCCCTTGCCGTATACATCTGCCCATATTTCTCTGTGTGTTTTTGCCCGTCGACTTTTCACTCCCTGCAGCTCGCGCTAGAGAGGTGAGGGTTTGGGACCCAGCAGTGCTCATCCTGCCTGTAGGAGCTGGTTAGGAGCCGAGATGGTGGAATAGGAGAGGTGGGAAGTGGAGGAAGGCTGCGGCCACCCCTGGGGCTCTGTCCAGCGCGGCGGGAATCGCTTCATCTTGCATATGCCACCCCCAACTCGGTAATGAAACCCTTGGAGGGGCTTGCGGCTGTACGCCGTGGGAACGCCAAGTGCAGATCGGGTGGGTGAAGTAAGTGGTTTTGGGAGGGAAACGGTTGCTGGTGGGAGTAGGGGGGGGAAGCTGAAGCTCGGGGATAGATCTGGTTGAGCGGGAACCAAAAGCCTCTGCTAATGTGTGAGATGGGCCAGCCCCAAGCAGTCATCTACCTGATGAGGAGGAAACGGGATTTGAGTCCGGAGGGCGCTGGCCCCGGCGGGTAAATACAGATGGGGGAGGGGCTGGGTACCTGGGGAGGCACTGGAAGGCGGATTGGAGACCCGGAATGCCGGGGCCCTGGGGGACTTGGGAAGGCCTTCTGGGTGACTGGCAAGGGGCGATCTCCCTCTCCAGGAGAGACAAACCCCCCAGGGAGCTTCTGAATGCGTTGGTGTCTCGGGAGGTGACTGAGTGGTTAGATCATGGACCGGGGATGCTTTTCCTGGCTCTAAGAGGACCGTAGTCCTCTCCTTTCTCTGGCACCGGCTTCCACACCCTTCCATCTCCGCAGCCGGGTCTGTAGACCCACGCCCACCTTTCCTGCGGGGCGCTCAGGAGTTAAGGATGTTTCCATAGCCGCAGGGTGGGAAGGGGATTCCTGGCCCCCAGAGGGAGTGGTGTGTGCGAGGTAGGAGGAGAGTCCCCAGCGCCAGGCGAGTTGACAGGGTTCCAAACCGGTTGGAGGAGAGCGCTGGGGCAGGGACTACAGTAGGGGCCCCCTTTCTTCACCTCCCCTCTGCGAATCGCACCTGGGTGGAGCAAGGGAGTAGCAGAGACCCATGCTGAGCCCAGAGGTTCGTGAGCGCAGAGTTGGACAGCTAGGGGGGTGTGGGCATCGGGTGAAGGAAGACCGGGCTCCCAGACCTGAGCGCCCGCGCCGTAGGTGCGTCTGTCCGCCTTGCAGTCTCTAGGTAGATCCTTCCGGTTGTTCCAGACGCTTTGGCGGATGCCAGAAGGTTAGCCTCTTTCCTCCTTTGCACCCCAGAAATCTGGGATGGAAGAACATTTGCGGGAGGGGGCCTAGGCTGCTGTTGCAAAGAAGGGACACTCTCTCTCCGGGCTCCATTTATCCTGGTGGGGAATATCCTGGGCTGCAGAAAGCCTGGACGCACCTCATTTAACCCTTCCCACTTTGAGTTGGTGCACGCCCCTCTCCAAGCAGCGCCTTTGGCTAGGCGTCCGGTTCTCGGTTTCTTACTGTACCTATAAAAGAAGAATGTGGAGGTTGCGTGGATCTGGAACTGAGTCAAACCCTCTGGTCCACCCTGTCCAAACCTCCCACGTACAGGCTTTTAAAAGGGGCACAACCGTCTCTGTGGTTTGCCCTGTAGACGTCTCCTGCTCTCCCGTACCAGCCGTGAGAAAGCAGAGCTCAGCGTAGTCCCCTTTGGGAGCCCCACGCCTTGGCCCTTCCGGAAGAGACGTCGATTCGCCAGGGCTCTGGGGAGGAATCCTGAGTTCGGTCCTCCCATCCTGGGGCACCCCTGGAACAGCGAGTTCCCCGTCGCCCCGCTGCAAGCTTCAGAGCCTCAGGAGCGGGAACGGGGATTCCCTCCGTGGAGGCTCCGGGGGCAGCTTTTGAGCACAAAGGCCACACCCTCACAGGCCAGGCATCGGGGGAAAGAGCACTGGCTTCTTCCGAATTACCTGGATACCTGAGGTAGGACCCCGGAATTAAGTCCCTCCTTTGGCCAGATTTAGCTTCCGACGCCCCAGGGCCCATTTCTTTCCGGGTGCTTATCTCCTGGATTTGTGCTCAGGTCACTTTCCTTGCCTAGAAACAGATTGGAACGTGTCCTTTGCGAACACTTGAAGGAATACTTCATATCCGCACTAAGGCGTTTTGTTTGTTTGTTTGTTTGTTTTTTCAGATTGCTGAGCTATTCTGGGGAGAAAGGTAGTAGTAATAATAATAATCAGCGCTAGCATTTATTGAGCCCTTTACTCTGTGCCAGGCATTATTCTAGATATTTTATGCACACTTCTTTAGTTTCAATGCTCACAACAACCCTAGAAGATAAAGTTCATTTTCCCATTTTATTGGTGAGAAAACTAAGCCATGGAGAAATTAAGTTCTTTGCTCTTAGTCATCCAGCCAGTAACTGGTGGGGCTGGTTCCTTTTATGGGCGGAGAACACTGGGTGTGTCGGTAGCTCCCAGCCCTGTTAGCTACTAAAGACCCTTTATCCACAAAGAAGACTGGATGAGGCCTCCATCCCTAACTCCAGATCCCAAGGGTATACTATAAGTGCCAGCCCTTGCCTGTGAACCCCTGTGGCTGTGGCACTGGGGAAATTGATGGTACACCTGGCCTTCTCAGGGTCTGTTGGGATGCACCTTGGGTAGAATAGGATCCTCGTACTGGAAGCAGACTTAGGGAACCAGCTGCGCGCACTGGTCTTCTCTTCTGAACCTTTTGGTAAACATTCCCTTTTTAGATGAGAGGAGAAATGGGAGGAGGGATCCAAAAGTAAGCAGAGATTTGCTCTGTGGTCACAAATTGCAGAGACTGTATTCTGCAAAATCCTTTTCTAGTGATTGGACCACAAAATAGTAGAGCTAAAGGTATCTCAGACATCACCCCTCCCAATCCAGGGGCAGAGAGGAGATATGGTGAGTGCTCAAGGCCACTCAGGTGTTCCTAGTGTAACTGGTACTTAGAACCACTGTCTTCTGACCTTTGGTCAAATAAACTATGTTTTTGCATAAATACGTTGTGTTCACTGCTGCTGTTTCTCAGCATCTTAAAATTAATTAGGGGAAAATTAAGTAATTAGGAAAAAACTTGTTTGTTAAAAAAAGACTATTTTGCTAATTTTTCATAAATGCCTCAATCAGCACAATCAAAAAAAA
>NW_006431210.1:2383904-2386832 GCF_000325575.1 Pteropus alecto
GCCCTTGCCTGTGAACCCCTGTGGCTGTGGCACTGGGGAAATTGATGGTACACCTGGCCTTCTCAGGGTCTGTTGGGATGCACCTTGGGTAGAATAGGATCCTCGTACTGGAAGCAGACTTAGGGAACCAGCTGCTCGCACTGGTCTTCTCTTCTGAACCTTTTGGTAGACTTTCCCTTTTTAGATGAGAGGAGAAATGGGAGGAGGGATCCAAAAGTAAGCAGAGATTTGCTCTGTGGTCACAAATTGCAGAGACTGTATTCTGCAAAATCCTTTTCTAGTGATTGGACCACAAAATAGTAGAGCTAAAGGTATCTCAGACATCACCCCTCCCAATCCAGGGGCAGAGAGGAGATATGGTGAGTGCTCAAGGCCACTCAGGTGTTCCTAGTGTAACTGGTACTTAGAACCACTGTCTTCTGACCTTTGGTCAAATAAACTATGTTTTTGCATAAATACGTTGTGTTCACTGCTGCTGTTTCTCAGCATCTTAAAATTAATTAGGGGAAAATTAAGTAATTAGGAAAAAACTTGTTTGTTAAAAAAAGACTATTTTGCTAATTTTTCATAAATGCCTCAATCAGCACAATCAAAAAAAAAGTCACTATCTTATAATTGACGAGTATGCCTCTTTTGCAAAAGATTGCAATAGAATATTTATAAGCCTTCGAATCAACAAAAATCACCTAGCTCTGCCACCTTTTAGATGATTCTAAATAAAATCAAATGGATTCACCATCACTTTAGTGAAGTTCTGTCAAGTTGAGTAGGGCTGTCTTGCTCTGCTCCCAGGGATTTGTGAAAATAAGAGAAAATGTAGTACATCAAAGGGAAAAATCCTTTTGAATTCAATGAAATGATTTGTTATTATTTCTTCTGGATTTCTGAACATTGGGTGAAACTTTAGGCTGATGTAAATCTGAGGCAAAACAATATCTTTCTAGTGGATACACTTGAGGTTTAGAAATGGGAAAACTAGTTCTTTGCCATTTTCTTACCCACTTTAACAAAGGGGACTTTCTCCATAAACTTAGGTATTCCATATACTGCTAGGCATTCTTATAGGACAGAATTCTGGTTTCTAAGAATATCCATGTCTTTTCTCTGTAGCTACAGTACCAAGATGTCCCCCCTGGAGCCAAACCAACAAAAAGTCAGCTGGAGCAGTTAGAGAGGAGAACTGGGAAAAGCCTGTTTCTCAGAATCACATCAGAGTGGTAGGAGTTACAGGCAGATGATGGAGACTCAGTGCACTTGTGTCGCCTGGAAGAGGATTTTCATCCCTGATGCCCTGACAAGCAGTAACCAGGGATGGAAGAGGAAAAGGTGAAGGTGAAGAAACAGAGCTGTCAGGAAGGCAAGGAGTTGGGGAGGTGATACATGGTTGATGAAGGGCTTTGTGTGACAGAAACGGCCATAGAGAGTCCACGCTAAGAGATGCTCATCTTCTTTCCCTCCTGCCACCACCTCAATCTTCCTTCTGTGTTGGGTTGGTTGATCTGAATCCCAGAAGCCTCAGTTACATGAAGGAAAGCATTCACATTCTGGAGAATTCATTAGGAATGAGCATTGTTTTTACATTAGTAGGGAAAAATATGCACAGCTGCCTCACTCTTCATGGAGAACCATTAAAAATCATCCCGGAAGGGTCATCTTTTGAAGGTGGGGTGCAGGTTTAGTTGGATTATAGCAGTGTTAGAGAACATACTGCTGTAACACTGAAGTCGGGTATGACGAAATCTAAGGGAAAAAAATGGTCTGTCTTTTAGGAACCACAGGAAGAGAATCTTTTTGTACCAGTGCATATATCCTGGTTCCCAATTCCTAGCTTTTTCAGAAATGATAGGAGAGTTAGCTATATCCTCATCCTAATGATATGATAGTAACGGTGATCCACCGTTACTATCTTTATTTCTTTTACTCCTGTGTGGTGTAGTGTTGAAGGGTCCACACAACACTTCTGCTGGGGCAATTCCTTAGGCGCGTGTTTATCTTAAGTCATATAAATATGAGTTTGTTGGCAGTTAGAATGACAATTACTATTAAACAAACTGCTCCGGGAAAAAGGTTATAAAAAAAAGAAAAAAATTTATTCAGAATGCAATGAATAAATATGTTTATGCAATATGTAGTATGAATTAAAATTCTCAGATACTTAAAAATAAAAAATAATAAAAAACCAGAGCATCTGAACTTGACCTATTTTTAATAACAAGAAAAGCCGAATAATAAAATTCTGTGGAATTTGAAGATGTTGGCAAGGGAAAGGCAGTAGAACCTGAGAAGCTTTACTCTAATGGACTTTATTTTAAATAAATATATGGCATCTTAATCTATATTTAGATTTGAATAATTGATAAGATTAATAAATTTTGCATTTTATCTGCAGATTGGGACTTTGATGAGTTTTGTTCTACAAGTGGTAGGGAATGAGGATGGAAGCTCTTATATTTATATTCTAGTTATAGTCATACATGCTTTATAAAAACTTAGTGAATTAATACCTCACAGCATGGCATACGAAATGGCCATTTTTAAAATGAGAATAACATCTGTAATTTTCTCACGAGCTTTTGGACTTGGAACATACTATTTTCCCAAAGGGGATAAGTTAACAATAAGGACCCTATAATTCATTTAAAATAAATAAATGAGTAAATATTTTAAAAAACCAACTTGGTAAAAACATTTTTTAAGAGAATAAATGAACAGATGAGTGAAGTTTATAAAATTCGTGGTTTCATTTTATCCTAAGCATTTTGAGCTGTTTTTATGTTAACACTAGTCCAGTGCAAAGTGTCATTACATTTTCAGACAGCTTTTAAACAAGGATTTGTCTCTTTTATTAGAATTAAAATGGGAACAGATATAAAAAACAAATAAAATATTATGAGTCATTCTCAAACATGGAGTAGTTCACAAAACTGT
>NW_006431210.1:2387066-2420864 GCF_000325575.1 Pteropus alecto
AGGTGTACACTGTGACATATAATATTTTTTGATTTCCTTCCTTCCTCCCTCCCTCCCTCCCTCCCTCCTGTCTTCCTTCCTTCTTTCCTTCCTTCCTTCCTCCTTCCCTCCCTCCCTACTTCCCTCCTTCCCTCCTTCCCTCTCTTTCTTTCTTTCCTTCTTTCTTTCTAGGTCATCGATAGATTCTCAATCTGCATTTAAGTATTCAGTACCTTGCTCAGAGAGATGGCTGTTTCAGAACAAATATTTCCCTGAGTGAGACCAGGGAGAAGGTACAGTGCATTTACAGGTTTGTTTAAAGCTAAAACACGAAGTTTGTGAAGTCACACCGGCTTTCCTTCTAGTCTACTAACTCCTGTTTACGGAGGACTCATCCTGTTAGCAGTGACTAAGCAGTATACTTTCCCTTCGCTAGACTGGGAATTTATACACTGAGAAGAACCCTGGCCCAGTCTGCTTCCCTAGGCATCTGGTCATCAGGGATTATCAAGCAGGAACATTTTCCATCGTTTCTACAAATTATTTCAAGCTTGGAGTTGCAAAGTTATGTAGTGTTTCTTCCAGGAAGTGTTTCATAGTCATTTATTCGGGTGGTCAGTCTGTTTTGCTTCTGAAAAACACTTTCTAGAAACAAAATTAATAACCTTCCCTAATGGAAGGAATAGTGTAGATTCTTGGTACCCAAAGCATCTGTAACAAATCCCATACAAGAGGAATGACCGATAGCTAGCCAGGTAAGGAGGGCCAAAAGAGAGACAACAGAGAAACAGTAGAGGGTGAGGGTTGGAGAGAAAGGCGGAGAGGGTGAAACAGACAGGCCATTAGGGAAAACAAATCATCCAAGGGAACAAAACCCAGCAATTAGCACAGGAAGATCAAGAGATATTTGATAGTAAGCCTAAAATGGAGGATAAGAAAAAGAAAGTCATAAAAATAAGAGAAGATAAAGAAAGCTAATGTGAGTGATAAAGAAGAAGAGTTATACAAAGAAAAATAATGTACCTAAATAATTTCTCATGGTCTAGATAACTCAAAGGCAGGCTAGTTCCTTAGCCAGAGGACATGGTCTCTTTCTTTTATATTCCCCTGTCTCTTGTTAATATGGCTTCTCAATCACCAAGCCAAGGGCTCTTAATTTTCCTTATGCCATGGTGCCCTTTGGTGGTCCAACAAGCTTGGGGACCTCAGAATGATGTGTTCAAACACATAAAATGTAGTACATAAAATTAGAATACAAATTTTATTGAGACAATTGTACATAATATATAAAACATTATGACCTACCCATGTCCTTATAACAAGATCTAATGTTGAGACTAATGGCAACCATCATTTTGAAGTAGGGATGAGCATAAATGCTACTGTGAGATCACTGTAGCAACTGTATGATGTTATGAAAATATCTGATTTATGTTGTTGATAAAATCGCTGGTACTGCTACTGCATTTGGAGTTTGTGGCCTGCATTTATAATAAAATGAAATGCTAAATTGCGCTCAGTGTTAGCAAGCAAATTTGGGACTTCTTTCTATTTAACTTCATGGATCCTTTAAATTCTATTTATAGATGCCTTGGAGGTCTGTGACCCCAAGAACTCAAACTAGGGTGAGCATGTAATTTACTATCAACAACTAAGATACTTTTGAGGATGAAAGGAATCATCCCTTAGTTGTTACCCTAAGACAGTAGTTGTGAATTTGGGATGGATCTGGGCAAATTGCAACATAAATCCTGATAGCACCTTTTTCCTCTCTGAGATCTTTCTTCCCAGACCAGTTTTCACTTCTTTAGCTCAAGGAATTGGCTTTCTCTTCACCCATTCATAGGGATGATGGTTGTGGAAACTTACAGGATTGAAAGTGGAGAATAGTTTTAGCCAAAAGAGGGTGATATGTTAGGGACATGGATGCCTTTGTAGGAACTGGAAAATGGACTTCATCAGAGCAGCAGCAGCCTCTGATTCCTGGGTAGGTGAGCATTGGCTTGCACCTCAGTTCCCAGTGGCCATCTTGGCCAGATGCCCTGTAGCCTTGGCCAATTTCACCTGAAGTGAGGCTGAATTATCAGGCTACATTGCATTTCAGCCAAAAGTTTTAGCTTCCCCTCCAACAATTTTTTTTTTTTTTTCCTCAATGTAGAGCTACCACAATGGCTTTTAAAGGTTTGCTTCCTTTCCCTGCCCACTTCCTAGGTATCAGGAAATGGCCTCAGTGCAGGCAGGTGGATAGAGACCCATGGGAAAAAGCCAGGATCTAGAGAATTCTTAAACTGGATAATAAGGCTTTAAGAGGGGACTGTGGTCATGGAGTGTTTCCTAAACAGATGGCTCATATTGTCCTGTGTCGGGGGAGGATGACAGGATGTCCCTGCTCCCGGATATCACCATATTTTTGTCTGTTCTAATTGATGAAGTGGAACTTGCTTAGTAGAAAAAAAGGTCTTTAAAAGGTCTTAAAAAGAAAGCCTTTGACTTTGCAAGGGGAAGGCTACATCTCAGAAGACATACTCCATGTGCATATAGAGTATTTGACTAGAAACCAGTCAACCTGGTTCTAGTTTCGGCTTTGGCCCTAACCAGCTCTGTGGCTTTGGGCTGGTTAAGTTGACTGCCCCCTGCTCCACTTCTCAAATAAGAGGATGATTGGAAGCTACATAGTTTCTAAAGCCCCTTCCAGCTCTATAATCTGTAATGCAAGGATGTGTCGGGCATTGTTTTATTTACACTCCATGTGATGTCTTCTCTGTTCAGGCTGGTTCGAGCCCACTTTTTTACTTAGACCTTGCAGCCCTCACATGCCACAGATCCAACAGTGACAGAAGGACACTACAAACCTGAGGGTCTATGCTACCGAGAATACTTCTGGGAGCCTAGAATAAGGGAAGCCTAGAGTGGAGAAGTGGAGGCAAGAATAGCTGATAGAGAAAGAGATCGAGAAGGAAAGGAGAGGAACGATTGATAACTTTCTGGCAATAACAGTCACTCAGGAAAGATGTAGGAAGATGATGGAACGATTGATAACTTTCTGGCATCAATAACAGTCACTCAGGAAAGATGTAGGAAGATGAATATGGCTTTCTAAAATTTTGGCTATGTGTCCATCTTGCATCCATAATCATGTCACTCCCTACTAACAACTTTTAAATGACTCCTGGTTGCATAGAGGAGGATTACATCCCTAGTATGGTTTAATGGGTCCTTCCTCACCCAGTTCTACCTGTCTCTTCATCTGTCATTTTCCTTGGCATATTCTACCCCTGGTGTATTAGAGCTGGCGTGTTAATACTGGTTAGCACTGGCAATTGTCCACATTTTTTCTCTCCAACTCTGCATTCAGTGATATCATGTTGGGAGCTTGGAATCAGCTACAATAGGAGTATATACACCATGGAAACTGACAGACATTACAAATTTACCAACACACAGCACTTTATCTAAAGACTTGTAGTTCCTACAACAGAAAACGCTCTTTCCTTTCTCCATTTGGTTTGTCATTCTCTGTCTTTCCCTTCTTCTCTCTCTTCTTCTCTCCCTTCCTCCCATCTAACTGCTCATCCCCCTACCATTCAGCCATCTATCCAGAGGTAGCCAGACTTGTTTCCCATGTCTGTCTCTTCTGCCACTTACCAGCTGTGGGAACGACACTGGGAAAATTTCCTGACCTTTCACATGCCTCAGTTTTCTCTTTGTAAAATGAGTATAATAAGACATAGTCGTGTGGTAATATGTTAACATGTATAAGGCACTTTGAACAGTGTCTGGCACATGGTAAGTACTAGTTAAGTCTTTGTCTTTAGGAATGATCACAACATTACTAATTGGGTACTATGTGCCCAGCAGCGAATATGGACATGTGCAAAGGGGTTCAATAAAACAAGCACAGGAAAATGTTCAAGAGCCTGAAACAAAGCCTAGTTAGTTTTTCCAGAGATACCAGAATTGACTTCAAGGATCCAGGGGCATTTGAACTGAATCTTGAAAAGACTGATCACGTATACCCATCAAACTGGCAAGACAGATAGAGGCATCCCAGGAGGAGGGAAGTCGTGCGAGCACAGGCGTGGAAGAGGAAACAGCATTGCATATTTGAGTTTTTGTAGATGAGCATCAGATCATGGAGGCAGAGGAAGGGGGTCCTTGATCATATTTGAGTTATGGCAAGATCCATGGAAAAGTGAGCGACAGTGTCCTCTTAGCTCTCTCTATTGCCTGTACGAGTACGAGTCACATCTTTGGATTTCCCTAAAAAAGTCAGAAATCCAGATTTTTATGTGAAAACTCCTAATATTTAATGGTAAAATTAATTCAATTTAAAAACAAAACACATCCACAGGCTATATTCAGCCTCCTGCAGAGAGTGGAGCTCTAAGTTCCCAAGCTCGTGTAAAGGTACGATATATAATTGGAATTCCTGGTTTTGAATATGATTCTGTCATTAGCCGATAGACCACAGGTAAGGGTCCCTTAAGCTTTCTGAGCCCTGGTTTTCTGCCAAATGGCTATCATGTTTCTTGTCCTATACACCTTGCTGTAAGGAGCCTTTGGGCTATGGAGATAAAAGTGATTGCAAAGAACCAGACATGTATTGGAATTATTTGTAGGCCCTATGTGCTGTGGCAGAGCCACACATACAGAACAGTCCCAAGTCTGATTTGAATCACCCAAAAATATCCAAATACCTCACCTGTGTTTTTAACTTGAATAATAGATGGGAAAAGAGAACTATAGGAGTATTTTTTGCCCTTCCTTCTGTTAAAAACATCACAAGGAGCTTGGCATTCTGTTTTGGAAGTTTGTATGTCAGAGAGCCAGCTAAGAGTTATTGATGGCTTCTGAATGGATCCAGGATCGTCGGGGAAAAGGTGCATTCAGCCTCTATGTGGTGTTTGTTGATTGTTTCTTTGAGATGAGGGAGGATTTTCTAAGAAGAAGTCAGCCTCACTAGGTGTTAGTCCAGGTCATTTCAAAACTGTACCTAAATTTGTGAAACTTCCTCTCTTTTGATCTTTTTCCATTTCTGGCTTTGATCATGCAAGTTTTCAAGGAAATGATCAAACCTCAGAAAAGTCAAACTATTTCTAGTTGAGGGACTGAGCTTGGTGGATGTTGGCTTTCACACAGCAAAGAGGTGGATATACACCCAGCCTACTCCATCAAGCATGGTTGAAAGCGCTGTGTAATTGCAGCTTTGCAAAAACCTTAAGCTTATTATAATACATTGAATTTTGGTGTTATTCTGAGTTTGTGTTATCTTTATATGTTTTGTTGTATTGCCTCATTGAACTTGATCATGAGAAGCTTCAAAGATAAAGGCAAGCCTTGAAGGATGCCTGACTTACAAAAGCACATTAATTATGGATTTTGGTCACACTGCAGAAATCTTACCACCTCTACTTCAGGAGCTGACCTGAGCCTCAAGAGTCCAGTTCACTCTCCTCTAAGTCCCAAGCCACTTGGGCCCTGAGGACTGAGGTGTTTGATGCTTCTGTAGCTCTCATCCCCTGTCGGTGTTTGGGGCCCTGCGCCCGCTACCCCTGAAGGAACCAAACCCCAGAAGAACCAATGTCCTACTTTCTGAGATGGATCAAAACCACTTAAGTCTATTGAATTAAAATTATAGGTGAAATCCCACATTTGATGTTATGGAGGTGTTGAAGTGCTAACTCCTAAGGCGATGGTATTTGGAGGAGGGGCCTTTGGGGAGTAATTAGATTT
This sequence comes from Pteropus alecto, assembly GCF_000325575.1. Lineage (NCBI taxonomy): Eukaryota > Metazoa > Chordata > Mammalia > Chiroptera > Pteropodidae > Pteropus > Pteropus alecto. The sequence goes on from NW_006431210.1 coordinate 2,392,779, forward strand.
AGATGAGGTCATGTGGGTGAGGCCCTTATGATGGGATTAGTGCTCTGATAAGAAGAGACACAACAGAGCTTGCTTTATCTCTTTCCACCCACACACACAGCAGAATGGCCACATGAAGATACAGAACATGTCCAGCTGCAACCTGAGGAGAGAGCTCTCACTAGATGTTGACCGTACTGACACCTTGATCTTGGACTTCCAGTCTCCAGAACTGTGATAAATAAATTCTTATTCTACCCAGTCTATGGTATTTTGTTATGGCAGCCCAAGCTGACCTATATAGGAGGTTTTTATATAGATTAGCCTGGATACCTAGCCACCTTGTAAAATAGTTCTTTGAGCAAAGATATGGCTGTTTTTGTGCCACTGTACCTAATGTTCACCACCAGCCTGGCACATAGTAGGTACTCAATAACTACTTGTTAAATGAATGAATGAATGAATGAATGAACACTAATGACAGGACTGAAAAACATCCCATTTATATTTATAAACAAGTATTTGGAAAACAATAATCTTGGTTTGAGATTAAAAACCAAAAATTTGGTTTGAGATGTTTTTATACATATGTATGTGTATATATGTGTCTATATATACATATATACTCATATATATAGTGTGTGTATACACATATCCACATATACATACACACACACACACACACACACACACACACACATATATATATATTTATTTATCACCAAGCTGTTAATAGCCTGCATTTTTTTTCTAGCTCACCCCATGGAGACATAATGATAATAAAATAAATACAGTCAGCGTGGTTTCCTATTTACCCAGCATGCAAGCAAATGACTGTTTCTAAGCATTTACAGTTTCATCAAGGTCTCCTAGAACTATTCTCCATAAAGCTATGCTGAGTTGAGCTGCTGAACTACCCAAACCTAATGAACTTAAATTTACCAAAATCAAAAAGTCATTTATTTATAACAGAACCATAGTACCTTGATATTGGAAAGGACTTTTGAGATACCTTTTCATTTTAAATACCCAGTGGGCAGGTTCCATAGAAGGATGTGATTCTTTTGAAAAAAATGGTGGCTTTGGGGTTCTTTCTTGTCCCTCTGAGAAATCACTCAGACGCTATGTGGAATTTGCTCCATGGCTTTTGCCATTTGAGAATGGGGAAGCTATTTCCTCAAGGTGCTATTCATTTTTATTCATATCTGGGTGCAGATGAGTTCACAATGTGTGGGTGTGGGATTTGCAGAGCCTGAAATTCTTAGGTAACAGTTGGCATGCTGGTCGTGTAATGAAGAATATGTATTGACAATATTAAATTGTGCGCTGAATCTCGTTTTTGGTGTTTAAAAAAATGAACAAAATTTCTAAAAGCGACAACATTGTTTTTATGCTGGGGTGTTTTTCAATGTTGGGACAACAGTGCTGAGAAATATGGGCCTCCAATATGCGTCACTTTCTTCTGCCTAGCTTGATTTTACTGTATAAGCCCAGCATAGCTTTCTTTGTAAGTGGAAGGTGCTGTAGTGTTTCTAAATATACATTCATATTGTACTCAACTGACAGATGGAAGTAGCTTCAGTAATAACAGGCAAGATTTTAATTCACTTCTCATATTGAAGGTGAAAGAGTCAACTGGTTTCTAGAAAAATTAATGGTAATTTATTGAGTTACTAGGAAGTCACTGCTTGCTTCCCAAGCTCCAAAACCTTTAAGTCATCATCAGGTTCTAGGGCTTTCTCTTGTGAAACTGCACCATGACTTCTTTTAAAAAGCCATGTTCCTTTCTCTGTCTTTTCTTTGTGCTGACAACAATAGAGAGGAAATACAAAGAAACCTTCTATTCAGTTGTGGGTGGAGTGGGAAGTGTGAGCATGACTGTGACCAGTGTAAGGTAGTAACATTTGTGGATTCTACAGGTAGTAGATATCTCTAGTTAAAAACACATGGATAGTCAGGATCTTAAATTAGTAACATAATGTTTAGGTCAGGGGGGTTTAATCATTTTTCCTTTGGGCGGTCTAGGGACCTATGTAACCCTTCTTATTTTTTAAAAAGTAAAATTAATATTTTGAATTTGTTTAAATATAAAAATTGAAATACATAGAGTTACAAAGAAAAAAGAAAGTACACAAAACACACTGATTTTCACAGAACTTAGAACATTTTGCATGACATATCGCTGCCCAATCTATCAAAACTATTTTTAAAAATTAAATAACACACTTCAATAGTTAACATTCATTAGATGTGTTTTAATTTACCTGGTCTAAACACATAGCTCACATGCCTATCATAATTCAAAAGGCAACGCTAACTTACGAGAATTCAAATATTTCTTTTTAAATGTCCAGTTTTGCAAAACTGTAACAAATAGCTTAAATAGCTGATTTCTTTCTATATATTTATGAAGAACAACTAGTATAAATAGAGAATACCATAAAGCATCCTAAATATCTGGATCTAGCTGAGAAGATGCACTTGCCCCGTTTTGTGGTTGATGACTACCAGATGAGTAGTTGACCAATAGTTGCCTCTGTTTATTATGAGAGGCTATAGTCCGAAGAATTAACTATCGCAATTTTAAATGATATTTCAGGATTTCTGAAACAATTGTGTTGTCGTATGGGAAAAAAAGCTGTGATTTTTATTGGTGACATCATAGGTACTGAGAATAGTAGTGTAGTCTGTTGATTATATTTAAAATTAAAGGAAATACCAAATTCCCATTGGAGATCAGTGGGGAAAAAAATTGAAAAAGACCTCCCATAGTTGTGGATCCCCTGCATTTCAGACATGACCACACTGGGGGACCATGGACCCCCATGTTAAAAATCTCTGTTTCAAGGTGTGAATGAACACCTGGCAACATGGAAAATTACAACCAAAGAAATTTGCAGACAGATGAGACCAAGAGAAGGGATTATAAAAGAATGTCATTTTCTGTTTGATAATTTATGTAACCAGCATGCCAGAATTCAACCTAAAGAGTGTAGTTGGCTTCAAAACGGGCCTCTTTGGAGAAAAATATTGTTGCCCTTATTCAAAAAAGTATTAGATCTTCTTTGAGAGGCAGTAATAAAATGATTTTAATATTCTCATCAATGTTAATTCTCAAACTGTTTGGATGGGTCTGGTGTTTTGAAATAATCCAAAGTCATTCAAAGTATGGCTACTGAATGTAGAAGGTGATCAAAGTGTATAAACACCAGATTGGGACTTGAAAATCCTAAGGCTTCTTTTTGGAAGAGACTTGTCAGTTACCCTGGAGACAGCTCCATATTGAGTAGAAGAAGAAAGGGATGAGACCCTGAAAAGATTGCATTTCTAAAATGAGAGCATCCTAGGAACGAACACCTACAGTGTTCTGGAGGTGACTAAAAAGGGACCCTCATGTCTCTCTGTAAAGTAATATTCTAAACATGGTTTTAAAATATTTAGTGACATTTGATCGTCACGTTTTATACATTCTTATATAGAACTGGACTTTCCAATAGAAGTATAAAGCTAGCTACTTATGTAATTTTAAATTTTCCAGCAGCCACAGAAAACAAATACAAAGAAAAGGCTGAAATTAATTTTAATGCTATATTTTACTTAACCTAATATATTAAAAATTATCGCTTAACATATAACCAAATCAAAATTTGTTGAATTTTTTTCTCATACTGCATCTTTGAAATCCAGTGTGTCTCTTATCCACTCTGGGGACCAAATTTTCATTAGAAACACTTGATTTATATTTAGAGTTCATAAAATTTACAATGCAGAAAACATTTATATATCAAAACTGTTTGAAAAATACTTAAATGTTTTCCAATAACTGAATTCAATATTAGTTTTTAAATTTAAATTTAAATTAATCACAAACAAAATCAAACATTAGCTCCTCAGTCTTACTAGCCACATTTCAAGTGTTCAGTACCCACATGTGATGAGCGGTTACCATATTGGGGCGTACAGGTCCAGATTATATGGGGAAAAACTGGAGAGAGATCCGTAGGCACAATGCAGGCAGTTAAATTCTCTGGAAAAATTAAAGAGAGATGCTTATCTTTCTAGTTGTGTTGTCCTTTCTCTGAATCAGTTATTTAGTTTGTTAATCTAGTATTTTTCCACAAGTTCCCTATCTTTTCCTTAGTATCCTTTTATATGACCCCCAAAGGGCCTTTTCTTATGCGTAGTCATCATTTACATCCAGGGTACCATATGGATGTTCCAGGGATGAGTTTAGATGATTAGATGAAGACAGGAGGCTAACTCTCCTGCCCTAGGTTCTTATGACTAAGCAGCTGAATCTCAGGAGTAAAGTTTTATGACTTAAGCCCCACTGGGCGCTCGCCACCCTCCACGCACCTCTGATTCTGATTCTGACTCTAAAGATTGGGGTGGGGCCCAGGAAACTGCAGTTTTATCTAGTCTTTTTTCGCTCTTCTCACGTCCCCCCACCAAGTGATTCAGAACCACCTGATTTAAGTACTGCCCTAAGCACCTCTCCTCCCACGATATTCTTTTTGCTAGTGGTTCATGAGGTGTGCTCTGAGTACCCCTTCATCAAAATGCTCTGTATTTTGTTAAACTGAAGAGTTCTAGGCCCTGCTCCTAACCAGCTAAATCAGAATGTCTGAAATATCCAAATATTCTGTGAATATTCACAGAATATCTGGATATTTCAGACATTCTGATTCACAGAAGACAAGAGTTATATCCATGGCACTAGGAATCGACTTTTTAAAAAAAATTTTAAGTTAATTAATTAAATTTTTTTTTATAGTGACATTGGTTAATAAAATCCAGTAAGTTTCAGCTGTACGTTTTAACAATAAGGCATATATATATTTACATTGTGTGTTCATCTCCCATAATTAGTTTTCTTTCTGTTACCACATATTTGACCCCTTTTATCTCATCTACCTCTCCCCTCCCCCTCCCCCTTCCTCTCTGGTAACCACTAGTCTATTGTCCATGTCCATGAGTCTCTGTTTGTTTGTTCTGTTCGGAATTGAATTCTTAACAAGCTTCCCAGTAATTCTTATGTCCAGTAGACTTTAAAAACTTTAAACTTTATGTAGACCCTCCAGCTTAGAAAAAATGAAGTTTTCAATGCCACCTTTTCTCATTCATCTTCTTGCTCCATGTCTGATATTTAGACATTGACAGTGCCATATTCATTCTGCCTCCACTGTCTTCAAGCCATTTAACAAACATGGGGATACAAAGATATAGATCGTGAGCTACTGTCTCTGATTTCAGAGAGCTTGCAGACATAGGAGGGAGAAACAGATCTGTGGAAAACTGATTTATAAAGCATTACAGATGGAGCATTACATTTATGTGCTGGGTACAAGTGAGGACATGAAGAAGACAAGAGTTATATCCATCTGGTTTGTGAGTTGGTGAGAATGGCTTCAGAAGGGCTTCAGAGACCCTGGGTTGATTGAGGAAAGAGAAAATTGATATTCCATTAGACAGGAGGGAAAGGAAACCTGCAGACTTAGTATATGAACAGGGAAGCAGAGCCATTATGAATGACATGGAATAATGCATTTATTGTAGGGATCAGACCTTGCAGAGTTGTGGAAAGGCACAACTTGGGATGCAGAGGTGTGGCAAGGCACTGGTGGAGGAACAAAGAAAAATTTATTGAGCAAGGGCCATGAAGGGAGATGAGGAAGAGGTCTACAGAAGGCATTGCTTCCGCTGCTGCTGGTGGGCCTGACATAGCTATAGATCAACAGGGCTCAGAGAGGAAAAATCAGGACTGAAGTGAGGAGAGCAAGGATAAACTGGAACCTGGGAGGATAAACTGGAACCTGCTCCTGTAGAAGAACCTGGTGTCTTTTGACCAGGAACTGCAACAGAGTCTCAGAAACTGAGGGTGGAAACCTGGTGTGAGCTGGGCGAGCTGGGGGCCTACCTCTGTCTTGCAACCCCCAGTGAGGTAAGGTAGATGGTCATGTGTGGAGGCTGCAGCAGTGCCTTGCACACATAGCTGAGGTTTCACTCTGCTTCTAAATTTCACCCAGATTTCTGTTGTGGCTAACCTTAACTTGAACCCCACAAGGAAGAGAATTCTGGGACACATGCTGAAAAAGCTAAGTCAACACAATACAAAACCCTACGTACAGTTGGCTTAGTCAACCTGCGCTGGGGGTGGCTGGTTGGGGTATAGGGTATATCGAGATGTTGGAGTGAGGTAGTAAGCCAAGCCCTTACGAAGAGATAAAGCTGCAATGGATGGCCTTAAGGTCCCTGCTAAATACTGGGGACTTTATCCTTTGAACAGCAATGGATTGTAAATGGAGGAGTAACATGATGAAATGAATTTTCTTTAAGAATATAACTCAAGCCGTGGTTCTCAAACTTTCTGGTGTCAGAAACTTTTTTGATGCTCAACAATTATTGAGGATCCCAAAGAGTTTTTGTTTATGCAGGTTATATTATCTATATTTGCTATATAAAAATTTAAAACGGAGACACTTTGAAACATGTTTACTAACTCAATAAAAATAACAATAATAAACCCATTACATGTTAACATAAAACACGTTTTTTTAATAAAAAATAATTTGTTTTCCAAAACAAAAAATCAGTAAGAAGAGTTTTACATTTCTACACATCTCATTAATGTCTGGCTTAAGAGAAGACTGTCTGATTCTCCTGTCTGCTTCTGTATTCACTCCCATGTCAGAAAAACTTTGGAAGACTCTGCTGTACACTTGTGATAGATTAAGAGTAGAAAAGGCAAATTATGTCTTCAGTATTATGATACAGTATTACAGAAATAGTCTATATCATGTGTATAGTCGAATCATGTCTACAGTATTTTAGAAATAGTCTTATCCTCAAGGATCCCCTGTAAGGGTCTCGGGGACCTCCAAGAGTCTCTGGAGCACCCTTTGAAAGCCATGCGGCTTGGTGGGCCAGCAGCTCACAGGAGTATAGGAAGGAGACCTTGTAACAGTCTCTGGGAAGAAAATAAGGGCCTGCACCAAGGTGTATCAGCAGAGAAGGAGAAGTGAAGATGGAGGAGTAAGATACCCGGGAGACAGATGTCACAGAAGTTAGTAACCAGTTGGATGTAGAGATGAAAGACAGAATGTCTTAGGCCAATAGATAGCTGAGTATCTACCAGCTGCTAGTACAGGTGTGGGGTGTTTCTCAACCTACCCTGAGCCAGCCAGGCCTTGTGCTCCACAAGGGTTTGATCTGGGTGGGAAGGAAGTGGAAGGTTCAGCCCTAGGATAATCATCTGGAGGTCCAAAGGTGACTTTTTATAGTATGATCACGCAATGAATTTAGGATGGGCAGAGTTACTAAAAGCTTTTGAGTGTGGGCTGTCCCAGGCTGTGTGGTTCACATAAGCGGGGACACAGAGAAAGATGGCTTTTTGGTGAGCAGCAAAGATGACAAGGGTGAGATTTGGAGAGTGCTCTTCTCTTTGAGGCTAGATACTTTTATACTTGAAAGAGAATTTAAGAGTGATGCAGGAAGCCAGTGTGCTTCTACATGTGTGTGTGTACGTGTATATATATATATGTGGTTAAATGTATGTGTGCATATAAATATGGTTGTATATATATAGGTGATTTTATATATAAATAGCTATATAGGCTTAGGCTTCAGCATATGGAGTGGAATGAACTGGCTCAGGCAGCTGAAGTTGAATAAAATTCCTAGTTTGCCGCTCACTGGTAGTGAGACTTTGGACAACCCACCAAGCATTTCTGAGCCTCAGTCTCCTCCTGGGAAATGTAGAAGATGTGAGATCCAGTACACATATTCTGTAGGCCACAGAGAGTGATCTTCTGAAGGACACAGTGATTCCATCAGTGTCAGAATTTGCTTGAGAAGCATTTTCCTGAGCCCTGTTTTCAATCTAGCCTGTTGAGGGACTGGAAAATGAATGGAGAAGGAATCAATCCGATGTCAGAGGACTATAGGCAGAAGCTCTGTCTCTCAGGAGTTTCAGGTCTGTCATTTGTTTTGATGTTGTCCTCAGCTAGGCCTGGCAACCTTGGCATCTTGTTTCCTGAGAAGTTCTAGAGAAGGCTGTTTGTGCCAATTATGTCTACATGCACACACATGCATGAGCACGTGCATACACACAAATATACACACACACACACTCCAATGTTACCACACTCTACTCAGTGTTTCTCCAAGGACTCCAGTGTGGTATGGGAGGTAGTTTTAGATGTGTAAATTTTTTTTTGTATTTATGTATATTTTGATAGGTATTAGAAAAATATAGCAAGCGTAAAAAACTATTTATATCAATATTACTTCTTAGGATAAGAAATAGTTTAAATAAGTAAATTCAATTAAAGTAAAAGTGCATAAATGCTAATACAGATAGAACTCAAAGTAGCAAAATTCTTAAAGGGTGTATGTGAGTGACTAATATGTACGAAGCACTAACTTAATTGTATCATGAGATTTTTAACAAATGTGGAAAAGGTCTTATCAGGTGACATTTGATCCTATGCCAGAAGTATTTTATTCTTCATTGGTTTGGTATTTCAGCCTGAAAATTCCTTTTGAAAATCTGAGTTATTTCACATCCGCTTTATATTGGTCATGTTAGCTACTTAGAATGTAAGACTGTAACGAGATATAATTAGAGTAAAAAATGAGACATATTAAATGAAGGAAAATTCTGTAAAACAGCTGTCCCTGGGCTCTACAAAAATCTCAGTGTCATAAAGGACCAAAACAAAACAAACGAATAAATAAGCAACCAACCTCCAAAAAATGATGTCTGGGGAACCATTCTAGATTAAAGGAAATTTAATAGATATGACAACTAAATAGAATGTGTAATCCTTAATTGGACCCTGCATCAAAAATAAGCTATACAGAATATTTGGGTACACTTAAGGAAATATTAAAACTAACTGCTTATTAGAAAGTAGCACAGTTCTAAATTTTAAATTTCCTGAGTGTGATAATTGTGCTTATAAAGAGCTAATCTTGGTCTTAGTAGATTCATGCTGACGTATTTACGGATGAAGTACATCAATGTCTGCAACTAACTCTCAAATAGTTTTAGCCAGAATATACATACATATACATATACTCACATGTGCACATAATGCCTATTTAACCATGCACACAGATATATACATATATATAACACAAATATGTACATACGTTTACATAGACACATAGATGTACGTGCCACATACATAAATACACGCTATAGACACATATTACCTGGAGAGGGAAAACAAATGTAACAGAACATTAACAGTCAATCCAGAGTGTTCACTGTGCAATTCTTATACCCTTTCTATAAACTTAGAAATAATAATTTTTTTCAAAAGTTGCAAGAAAATATTAGACTTTTTGAGATAGCAAGGTTGCAGAGATAATCTAAGAATTTTATGGTCTAAATCAAGATTAGGGACTGAGGAATTATATAATGTTTTTCATCTTTTTTTCCTTTATTATTATTATTTTATATTTCTCACACCATTTTAAAAAGTTTTTTGTTGTTGTTTTTATTTCACCAATCCCCTCTCCCCTTTGGCAATCATCAGCTTGTTCTCTGTATCCGTGGGTCTGTTTCTGTTGTTTTGTTTATTTTTAGATTTCACATATAAGTGAGGTCATACAGTATTTATCTTTCTCTGTCTCGCTTATTTCACTTAGCAGAATACCCTTCTAGGTCCATTCATGTTGTTGCAGATGGCGAAATTTCATACATTTTTATTGCTGAATAATATTCCATAGTGTGTGTGTGTGTGTGTGTGTGTGTGTGTACCACAGTGTGTACCACATCTTTATCCATTCCTCTGTTGATGGACACTTATGTTGCTTCCATATTTTGGCTATTACTAGTAATGCTGCAATGAACATAGGGGTGCATATATCTTTCCAGATTAATGTTTTTATTTTCTTCGGATAAACACCAAAAGTAGAATTGCTACGTCATATGGCAGCTCTATTTTTAATTTTGGGGGGAATTTCCATACTATTTTCCATAGCGGCTGCACTAAATTACAATCTTGCCAGCAGTTTACAATGGTTCCGTTTTCTCCACATCCATGCCAGCACTTGTTATTTGTTGATTTTTTTTTTGATCTAGCCATTCTGACAGGTGTGAGGTGGTATTTCATTGTGGTTTTGATTTGCATTTCCCTGATGATTGGTGATATTGAGCATCTTTTCATATGTCTGTTGGCCATCTGTATTTCTTCTTTGGAAAAATGATTATTAAGGTTCTCTGTCCATTATTTAATTGGATTTTATTTTATGTGTGTGCATTAAGTTGTGTAAGTTTTAAAAAATATTTTGGATATTAACCCCTTATCAGATGTATTGTTTGTGAATATCTTCTCCCATTCAGTAGGTTGTCTTTTTGTTTTTTTGATGGTTTGGATAACATTTTTCTTGAGCCTACTAAGGAACATGCTTACATTGGTGCAAAGACCTACCATTGCTCCACAGCTATTCCACCTCTAATATTCCCTCTGCCCCATAACAGTTAGACATTTAAGCTGGTCTCTGGTCAGCAGAGCCGGTGACAGATGGTTCATGGTGACTGCCTGGATTCTAGCTTGTACAAGCTTTACTATTAAACCTGATAAAACAGTACTGCTACACACAGAATATCCTCTGCTCTGGTATAATAAGATTTTTGTGAATCTCAAAGTCCTTCAATAAATATTTACTGAGTGCCTACCATGGTCCAGGTGTTGTTTCTATGGTAGAGGAAGATAGTTAAGATCCTATTTCTCATGGAGATTACGTTTTGGAGTGGGAGGGATGGAAGTAGCCAAGCAAGTAATGAGATGAATCAGGTGATATAAAAAATTGCTAAGTCTTGTAAAGAAAAAAAAAAAAAACTATGAAGGTAATATGACAGGGAATGATGAGGCAAGGTGAGCTAGGATGGTTATGGGGCCACTTCTCTGAGGAGATGATGGATGGTTAAGATCATAAGCAAGAGTATTTTATTTTAAATGTCTCTGCTGTTTATTCCTAATTCTCTCAGCCTTAGAGTTTGCCCCTGATGTCAAAGTCAAGGATCTTCTGAAACCTGACTGTTTTGCTGGGCTGCCACAGGGTCTGTGTTTCTGGTGTATTCCACACCAAGTGGCTACAGAGCGGGGTCAATGCATGGGACAACGCATGTCCCCCTGTTCTCTTGTTGATGAATGCAGATGTTCTCTGTGCACTTTTCATCTTTATGGCATACTTTTAAGAAAGTTTAATCCAAAAACCATGGAAAGCTCATCATTTTCTCATACTGACACATGGTAATGTAAGCGAGTTACAGTCCCTGAATAATGCTGCAAGAAAGCCTTCCAACCAGCAGTTTTCAATAATGCCATATTGGCACCCCTCCGAACTTTATCTGCTTTTGCTAATTCAATATGACAGGTTTCTAAAGCAATTTGAGTTCATGTAAAAGCAGGGACAGGGAGAATATTCAAACTTGTTTAAAGAAGGATAAGGGAAAGAACTTATATTGCATTCTCCTTGTAACACAGATTAAGATCTATTTGGATTCATTTCCTGGAGGCATTAAATGTTTTATTTTTTTTTTCTTTTTCAGTCACCTTTTCAGTCACATCTAATAATTATGTTCTATCTGCAGTTCTTGAATTTACTCCAGAGTGTAGAATTCGTCAGCTGATTTTCCAGCCCAGAAGCCACCACGGATAGGAATTTCAGCATTAGAGAAATTCCAATTTTTAAAAATTAAGCCAACATTATGCCCCTCATATAAAATCACTTACAAGATACCCGGATAGGTAAAAAAGGATCCTATGTAGGATCCAAAATATCAATATTCCTTCTATATCCCCTGTTTCTACTTGAGTGAACCCAAGCTGACCTTGCAGATGGCAGGGTGTGGGCCAGGCACTATGGTATAGTGAAAGACTAAAGGATTTAGAGTCAGAGAACCTGGTTTGAGTCCCAGCTCCACCACCTATGACTGTGAGCTTGGCTCTAGGCCTGACCTATAATAAACATTCAACAAATATGAGCCATATTTTCTCCTTCTCCTCCATCTTCTTGTTTCATGCATGATCACGCATGCTCAAGTAGGGAGCCCCTAACTATCCCCTCAGCCCCATTCAGCCATGCTAGCCTTCTCTATGTTCGTAGAACATTCCAAGCATATTCCTGCTCAAAGCTGCTGAACTTATGCTTTCTTCTGCTCGATGTGTCCCTCCCTGAGATCGCCCTATGCTTGCTACTCACTTTTAGTTCTTAGCTCAGATGTCACCACTAATTCAGCCTTCTCATCCTTGATCGCTCTCTAACACAATACCCTGATGGGTTTTCTTCATGGTTCCTCTTACTATCTTACATTTTCTTGATGATTCATTTTGTTTTTATTATCTGCCTCCCCCTCTCAACCTTCAGCTCTGTGGAAGCAGAGGCCTTGACTATTGTGAGTATACCAGTGCCTGGTACATACTAATTGCTCAATAAATATTTATTGCATGGAAGTTATTGGGACCTCCATGAAAGATAAAAGAGCCTTGCATGGCTGTTCTGAAGGTCAGATGATATCGGTTTCCGAGAGTACTTTGGAAATTATCAAACACTCTGCAAATAACACTTATCATTAAGCCTTCCCCACCTCATCCATGAAGCACCACTTCCCATTGTCCCAGCCTGAGTATCCTCTTCATATTCTCATAGCACTTTCTGCAAGTTCTTGAGTTCTGCTGTTTCTGACACCTGATACATCTCATTGGCAGGAGTTTCAAATGAAAGTTGGAGGAATTTGAAGCAAGATGAAAAATCCTCCAGCTTGGAAACTGATACTCAGCAAACAGTTTACAGATGTAAGTACACAGAGTAGGCAGCATTTAAACAATGCCCAGCATCAGAGGGAGACTATATTAAGAACTCGAGCTACACACAGCTTCCTTGCGCCAAGTCTGGCTTTAAGAAAATAGTATCGTGTGCCTGATTTTGGGGGAGGCAGGAAATAAATGCGGAGGGTTCAGCTTGCAGGCAGGCACAATGGTGCCAAAGCCATGGCCCATTTTGTTCCTTGGTTTCCTTCAAGACAGCAGCGCTGTGATGTAGGAGAGCGGTGCTGATAATAAGCTGCTGGGTACATCTTGCCCATGGATCGTAGAAGGATTTCTTTTTTTTTTTTCATCTTTCTACCTTTGTGGAAAAAATTCAACCTTTACTATTTATAACCTTTTCAGGCTTCAATCAAGATGTAGTATGTTAGCTTTGAAAGAGCTTGATTTAAATTGTGGAGGGAAAAGGAAGGGGGGCTTCAGAAATCTCAATCCATTATTCATGATGTTTAGAAAAATGTGTTTTTTTACAAATGGGAAAATCATCCTGAGAGAGACTGAATCAGGCAGTGAACTGTGTTGATTTCAGAGGGTGAAACCCCTCCCTCACTTCTACCTTGTAGACACAGTATGCAAGGGCGTTGTGCCTTCTTCCCTCCTCCCTCCCTCTCTCTCTCTCCTCTCTCTCTTTCTCTCTCTCTCCGCCCCCTTTCCCGCTCTCTCTCCCTTCCTTCCTCCCTCCCTCCCCCTCCCCCACTTCTTTCTCTCTCTCTGTTTTTCCAGGAAATTAAAAAGGATTATTTAAATATTAGTGGAAATTGAAATTTCTAGTTTAAGAAAATGAAACCAAATCTTAAATTTGGGAAAAATTACTTCACCTGTGGCTCTCAAATTGGATAGTCTCACTTTCTTGAAATGTAAGGATTTTGGTAAACTCAGTCAGAAAAAGAGATTACGTATCCAACCTGTTTTCTCCTCTCCCCTCCCCAGAGGACCAGAATCCTGCCCACATCTCCTGAGACATGGAGCCTCTTTGTTGAACTCCCAAGAGAAACCCTCACAAAAAAAGCTCATGTCCACTGGGAAAAAATAAAAGTATTATATAGCACATGGACTTTGATACTTGATGAAAAACTATTTCGATTATGTTATTTTTAATTTTTAATTTGAGTGACTTAAAGAATGAACAGTTGTAACACCAAACTTGTAATATGGACCGTGTCTTAAAATCAGCACACTATCTGTAATAAAGATAAATATACTGACTATACTCTCTTAAATGTAAATTTCTCCCTTAAGGCAACTCACATATAAGAGTGGGGCATTTTTCTCCTTTGGAGAACTGAAGATTTCTTATAGGGACCTTTATTTAAAGAGGAGAGGTGAATTAATTAGCACAGGAGAAATCACATTAAGTGCAGCCCTGAAATACAGCTCATTTAGAGGATTTTAACATATCTTTTTTTTTTTTTTTTGAAGCTATTTATGTTTTCAAGAAAAGAATTAGAAACAGAAGGTGGATATTTAATTATTAGAGGGGTCCAAGGGTTTCATACTGTATCGTCTGACTCAAGGCCAGGGAGTCCCATTAGACAGGGACAAACCATTAGACAGGATTTTCATGGAACATCGTACAAGTGATTCTTTCGCTTGTTTCCTTTTTTTTTTTTTTTTCCCTTTTGAAGATGAAAGCTTCCACTGGCTTTTGTGGAGACACTAACATTTGAGTTCTAATGTTCAAATAAAATTCTTTGCCCCTCCGACTTCTCTATACCATTTCTTTGGAAACTTTAGTTCAGAACATTTATCTTTAGTTGAGAATATGACAAATTAAAGAGAACTTTCCTAGATTCCAGTTGTGTGACTATTTTCCCCAGGCCTTTATCTTCATAATTCCTCAATTAAAAATAAATTCAAACTCTGAGTTTTAATTTCATGGTATTTGACTTAAGGTCATACATTGCCTTTATATTTGAAGAAGTTCCTCAATTCAGGTCCAAAATTGCTCCTTCTTTACCCCTCCCTCTACCTCAGTGTTTACTTCATATCACCACTGATTCATTTTTCTAAAATACTGCTTTCAGTTGGTTACTTCCTTGCTTAAAGCATTTGATTACCCTCAGCTATTGATTAAGTCAAATTCTTTAACTTGGCATTCACGGCCAGCGATGGCCCCATTCTCCTTCTCCTAATATATTTCATGGTGCATCTCTGTGCTCATGCTGGACATCATTCAAACTACTGATTGACTCTGAAAATATTCTTCACTTTCTATGCCCCTGATGTAGTCTCTGCTTAAGACTTTCTCCTTCTTCTTCTTCTTTACTTACCCAGTACTATTGCATCCTGTCAATACTTGTGTCAAATACTAATGCAGAAGTTTTCCTTGACCACCTCTCATTAAAGCAATCCCTCCTTTTAAATAAGATTTATCTCTTGAATTCGTTTGCTCTATTTTTTTACCTTTTATAAGCTATGTCCCAGACTATATGTTTTAAGATCCTAGACCATGTCTTATAACTCTGTGTATCCCATTCACTGCCTAGCTTGCCATCTTACACATGTTAGGTATTTGGCAAATATCTGGTATTTGCTATCAAAAGAGAGGTAATACTCTTTTTAATAAATAGGAAGTCTGGGTGGCTCCCATGTCTACGGAAGTCAAATAAACTTTTCTGTTGAGCCTCAGAACCTATGTCAAAGCACTTTACTTCCAGAATATGGGCTATTGTATCCAGGTCTGAAAAGCTCATGAAGGAGAGTGTGAAACACATTTAGAAGGGAGAGCATGCTAGATCCAGAAACGAGGACATAGGGGTCACCCAGCTCACCCTATCAGTGGCATATTTAGGGTGGGGCAGTGGGATCAGTATACCATGAGGGCAAGCGATAAGAGGGCACATAGAGAATTCAAAACTATCATAAAACCAACTAAGAATTGTTCAGCTTCTTATTACCACCAAACACTAGCATTGTGATACGTGAGTGATAAAATACACTTTCCTTTCCAAAATACGTGTTGCTGTGGTTACCGTTAAATTTTAATAATATATGTAACCTCTAAATTAGCTTATTATTATTAAATAAATGCTGTATTCTACATGGAAGTTAATTCTGAGAAGTCTCTGTTATGCAGCCTGGAACACATGGCCTCAGTTATCCACACAACAGGAAGGACAGAACAGTGCTGAGAGCCTTCTCTTCTCTTGCTTCTGGCACAGCTCATGTCCCCAGCTCCTGTGGAACCATGTATTTTTTCATTTAAATAATTCAGATCTGGAATAAAAAGTGGAGCACAATGATTGTAAAAATGAATAGACCTTGAGTTACATTAATTCTGTCATTCCCTGGTCTTTGTGTTTAACTTTTGGATACTTCAAAGTACATGATTTTGGTGAGTGCACATTTTAGTTTATACATGAAGTATATTTGAAATATATTCATAATTATCACTAAAAATCATTTTTTTGCATATAGAGGAGGGGGTATATAAAAACGATTTACTTTGAGAATACTATATACTAAAAATTCCCATGCATCAGATGTGCTTGTTTTACTGAAGAACAATTTTCGTGGTCCCCAGATGAAACTCTACACAAGTGTCACCTTATTATATGAGATCACACCCCTACCCACCCCATTCTTTGCCATTCTTATTCCAGTTTTTTTTCTCCACAGCACTTATGACCCCCCAACATTTTATACGTGAATGTGGTTGTGTGTGTGCGTGCGTGCGTGTGTTGGTTTGTGTGTGTGTGTCTGTGTGTGTGTATTCCTGTTAACCTATTACTGTCCGTCTCCTCTGCTAGTCTCAGGTTCCATTAGGTCAGGAAATTTGCTTTATCAGTGCTGTACCTGCACAACTATAAAGAGCCTGGCCTATAGTCAATGCTCAATAAATATTTGTTGAGTGAGTGAAGAATAATATATCCTGCAGTGACCTTTCATTCATTTTCCTCTCTCTGGAACCTGTGTAAACAAACCTTCAAATGGGTTACAGAAGTACCTCTTTGCCCATCCTAAAGAACATGGTTACCATGAAGTAGATGGAAAATTGTCCCAACTTCTTCATCCATCAATTCAGCCTACAAACCTTACTCAGAAAGTGGCAGTGTAGTAAAAATGACCCTATATTGAGAATTTACTATAGTTAGGTTCTTTGTATGTATTATCACAATGAATTTTCAAAAAAACCATCTTATAGATGAGAAAATGACAACACCCGTGTGATCATCTGGGCCTGTCCTATCCCCAGGACCGGCAAGGAAAGACAGCTGGGGCCCACGAGGCAGAGCCCAACTCTCTGTGGCAACCTCTCCATTTCTCACAGCCTCTGCTGCTTTGGCACCTGCTCCTGCCAGCATATGCTGCTGGGAAGTGTTAGGTGTCATCGCACAGCTGTGAAATGGGGAGGAAGAGAGAAGCAAAAGGGAAAGCATGGAAGAGTCAGGGAACTAAATGTAGGGCTTCGGAGGGGTAGAAGAACAGTGCTGGCTCAAATTCTGCAAGAGTAAAGGTCCTCTGGGGGAAGGATGGGTAGGAATCCTTTAGTCCAAGGAGTTAACTGTGCACAAGAAGACAGGCCATTTTCAAAGGTATTCAGTATGCCTCTGAAATGATACTCATTATTTTCTGTCTCACTCTTTGAATTACTCACTCCGCAATCAACTTTTTTTTTTAAACAATCCATAGATGTTTTAGAGACTAAGTCAAAAACTTAAAAATGCATACTTTTTTATTTGAAATTTTAAAATTCTACTAACAAAGTTATAACAACATAACAAAAATATAACAACACTAAGAAAAGTAAACAAAGCATCTTCCTAAATTTTACTTTACTACAAAATATTTTCAAACTTTTCTGGGTTCTTGCCTTTTCAGTTCTAATCCATATGTATGCATTTTATTATGGCATAAGCCTTTATTTTTAATGTGCTTGAATTTGTTTGTGGAAATTGTGTTCACTGTCACCAGTATGAGTCATTGCCAGGGTGAAGGAGGAGGCGAAGGGCTGACAGTGCCCCCTGGTAGATTCACGCTTAGGGAGAGGGAACCCCAAAATCAGAGGCTGATCTTGTGAGATAAAAGAGTGAACATGATGTCAGGGGATATACTGAGGAAGAGAAAATAAAAGTGACTAAAAGACTGGATTTTAAAAAATTGAAGAGACATAGATGGGGAAAAGATAATTATTTAAAAGAAGATATTAGTGAGAATTAATGAAAAGAAATTGACTTGCATCTCCCTTACATTAGTTCAGCTGACTTGTGTTAGCCACAACCTATATCTGGATGGTTTCTCCAGGAAATCTACAATTTCTATAATTTTTCTATAGGCAAAATGACAAAGGTGGCTGAAAGACTGATTTGAAATATTCTCAAAAATGGGCTTAGTTATACATGTGAGTTTAGATTTTACAGAAATGGGTCTGTCATTAATAATGTTTTAGGAGAAACTGACATGTCATTTCTCAATGACTTAAGCCTCTGGGAGGCTGAGAGAAATGGAATAAAAAACAAAACCTGTAAACCGTCACAAGGAAGAACTCATAGAAAACGAAGCTGACAGTCAGTGTCCTTTAAATAGGAGTAAGGTAACCTGAAGTCTAGCAGAGATTTTGAGAACTCTTGATCATGCTGAGTGTTTTAGGCCCGTAAATCAGTTCTCTGATTACAGCTCAGGACCAAGTATTAGATTTTACTATGAACTATAATGTCACCTATTTAAACTTACTCTTAACTGTTTGTTTTTGAGAACAGACTGTACCCATGTGTCAGGAAATAGTTAGGCACGGTCATACTGAAAGACACCATATTGAAAACAATAGTTCATCTAATTGATGTCATTTTGTTTATAAAGATGTGAATTGTATCATGTAGAATTGGAGAAAAGTTTATAGTGTCTGTACCTGGTAGCACCAGACGGCTAATTTTTTTCATGTCTAATTAACAACCTAAAATAGCTTGCATAATACATTTCCTAGATATGGAAGCAGTCCAAAGCCTGGCTGAATTTGTTGTGATGCCTTCCTGTTTCTGGTAGTCTGTTTCTAATAACCTGCACAATAATGCAATAGAATCATGATGGAAAATCCATCAGAGATTTGAGTATGCTGGAACAAGACCAGGATGGACTTAGCAAAACCAGGCCCACATCCGTTCAGAATACTGATATGGATGCTCGAGTCTTTCCCCACTGCCATTCCATCTATACTAAGGTGAACAAACATAAAAAGCTGACTGTCCAAAGCGGGGGCCTACAGAAGATTTTAAGTGTCTATAGTAATGATTCCCAAACTTGGCTGCATACTAAAGTCTCTCAGAGAGTATTTAAAATCCTCCAAGTCTCAGGCTACATGCTACACACAGTAAACCAGAATTTCTAAGACCGGGGCTAGGGCATCAGTAGTTTTAAAACCCCCTTAGCTGGTTATTTTACATAGCTGTAAAATAAGGTAAGGTATAATAAATGCTGATGAGAAATACGGATATGCTCTAGGAGTACTTTAGAGAAAAGAGAAATAGCAAAGACTTCTTTGGCAAAGAGTAAGGGGCGTTTTCCAGACAGAGGGAACAACACAAGCAAAACCAGAGAGAAAAGAAAGCCTGTAGTGAGACAGTACAAAGTTCTTTTTGGCTATAGCCTGGAGGCCTAAAGGGATAGCAGTGGGGAATATCAGGGAATATCAGAATGTGCTGTAAAAGGGCTGGCATGCCAGGCTGATGAAATTGAGTATATATGTAGTTTCGTAGGAAAAGGTAATCATTGGAGAGAGAAGGTTTTTTGTTTGTTTGTTTAATGAACATAACACCAGTGTGTAGAAAGTGCCTAGAAGAAAGCTGAAACTATAAACTTGTATCACTTTGAAAGGCCAAGATTGCTTTAAAATGACATTTTCTGACTTTAGATATTACCTTACATCTTTCTGATTTTGTGTAAAAAATCCTAATATTTTTAGGTGGATTTATTTATTTTACTTAAATATATCTTTAAAGAATATATATCTATGTCTGTCTATCTATCCATCTATCAAATACTTATATAATTACCATAATGGAAAACTAATATCACTTTTCATAAGTAAAATAGGAACCAATACCACAAAAATAATAAAAAAAAAAGTTGTTTCTTGTTAAATACTCTCACCTGCCAATGATTCTGAGTTTGAGGCCTACTCTCTTCATGAAAAGGGAAGATTTGCAAGTGACATTAAAGACGTAAAGACAGAGTCTCACTAAGCAGGGTGGTGGCCATGAGGATGGAGGAGTGGGAGTGGAAATGAGACAGCTCAGAGGCAGAGCCACCCAGTCTTTATCCAGTGGTCCCTGTTGGCTCTGCACAGGGATGATGGGCATTTTGTCGGTGTTGCCCCAGAGAAGGGAGTCGCAGTGAGCCATGTGTCAGCTGTTGTGCTAAAACAATTACAAGGGATATGACTGAGAAACACAGTAAAAATCACAGCAGTGAATCTTTGAAGGTGCTTTCAGATCTAATCGCCTTGTCTTACTCTGCCTCAGAAAAGGCCGCTGCCGATGGTTTGATAATCCCAGGAAGAATGAGCTCACTCTCAATGTGAATGAATTTAACTGGTAACATGTAATGTCACTAAATATACTTGAATTTAGAAATTATCATTTTTAAAATGCAATATCGAATCACATGAGAATTTGGAATGCCATGGAATTAGAAAATAGTGTACTATAAGGCCATAGTTTTATGTGGGCACATTTTATTCTGGTGATGGCTTGATTAGGTTTGAAGCAATGGAAACCCTGTGGTGTCCATATGTCTGTCAGTGTGTCCGTGTTGTGTTCACTAAGCACTGTGATAAATGAGAACTTTTAAGGTCAGGTTTCAAAATTACTAGGCAAAGAAAGTAATGAAAGAACAAACACTGTGACTCTGTCCCCAAACCGGTGACCAATAGGTAAGAAAATGTAATTCTCTTTAACCCTCCAGAGTTCTCTTAAAGCCAATGAGAGACACAGTAATATCTGTATCTTGAGTTTCATGCTGTTTTGTTTATGTAGATTATTAGTAAAGTCCAATCTACGATTGCGTGACTAAGGCATTTTACTGATAAGTAGATCTTACTTGGCAGGTGGACCTAGGGCTATTAGTAAAATCCAGTTGTGCTGGAGATGAATATACTTCTGTTCATTTCACTGACTCATCTGCCCTGTTGGCATCAACAGCACTTACCTTTACCTTTTTAATTGTCTTAACTGTCTTTCATAACTGTGTCCTCTTTAAAATACCAAGTGAAGAGCTCATGTCTCTACTTCTGCATAGTTAACCACCCATATTACCTTCAACTATAATTCAAGTTGTTTTGTGGTCACAGAAAATGCTGGCAGGGCACATGCTAAATATTAATAATGCCTATAGGATACCAAGTATTCTTTACGTGGCGGGGTCTGAGCCAAGCATATCGTGTAAGTTGTGATATGGCTTAAAATTCACTATAACATTATGGATGCTTATTATTGCCATTTTACATATGAGGAAACTAAGACTCAGAGAAACTAAGAGACCAGCCAGAATTTGCACAGCTAATAAATAACAGAGCTGCATTTCAAACGGATTTGTCCATAAAGCCTGATCTCATCTACTTGCCCACATTGCCTCTTGTGTCTGGTTACTCACCTTCCCGGCTTATTTTGATGCAATGATTTATGAGTGTTCTAAAGAATTACTGCAGGGATGGCTTTGATAGCCTGTGAAGCAGAGCAAGGGGTATGTAGCAGCGGCTGCTGCCCTGAGCTGGCATACAGGACTGGTTGTATATAATAGCCAAGATAATCTAAGTACTAGAACAAATTGATCCAAACATGTTATGACTCAACACAACAAAAGTTTATTTCTTAATCACATGATTGTGCAGGGCAATTTGAGGTTGGCAGTGAGATGGAAGGGGAAGGCAACTTTGCTCCATGCTATTACTCAAGGACCTAAGCTGAATATGCTTCTCTTATCATCAATACATGAATTCCAAGGGTGCCACTGTCTCCATTGCAATTAGCCAGAAGGGGAAGAGGCTCAGAGGAGTGTGCATGTGATACTTTCATAAGACAAGCCTTAGAAGAGGCATACATTCCTGGCACTCTCATTCCATTGTCTAGACTTAAGTCACATGGCTATACCTGATTGCAAGGAAATATGAAATATAGTCAAGCTAGGCATCCAAGAAGACAAAGGAATGATTTTAGAGAGTACTCACAGCAGGAAAGCAGAAGAAAGCTCCCTAGTCTAGGAATCTAAAGATTGGGGTTTCAGTCCTGATGACCCATCGCTAGTCGCTTAAGTTTCTCATCTGAAAATCAGAATTGCTGGTCCCTGCTGCTTTCTATTTCCCAGGGTAATTTAAGATCAAAATTAGAGTGAAATAAGATATGTGGATATTCGTGGCAAGCAACTTAGGACTTAGCGTGGGAGAGTAGACAAAGACCTAGGCTGGGATATAGAATCCCAGTTCACGTTCTTTTTTCTGCCCCTTCATAGCTGTGCAAGCATGACTCACTCGTTCAGCTTTCTGAGCTGCAAAGCCTTTTCTGTTAAGTGAGGAGGAAAACACTTCCCTTATCTTCTTTATAGGGATCCAGAGAGTATACAAATCTGTAACCTATGCATGTTTAAAACTCATTAAATGTCAAAGAGATAGTAAATGTTTTTGATATCATCGGGCCTTCTGCTTAAGAACCGGTTGTCTGTTTAATGCTTTCTAAACCCCAAACTTTTAGTTCTGCCTTCCCCTCCTTACTTAATGAAGTAGAATATTTATACATGAAAATAATATTTTTTTGCAAAATTGAAATAGAGGCTTATTTTTAATACATATCACGAATGACTACAAATTCCTGAGAGAACAGCCTGAATCACCTCCATGTTTGAAATTCCCGCCGGTTACATAGTTGCTGCCCAACTGATACTTACTGAATTATATTCAGTTTTAAAATATACTTTCTGGCCAAATAGAAAGTGACCAGGGGGCTGGCACAATATGGATAGTGAGTAATTCCTCGGGAACATACTCAGAGTTCTTGCAGCTCTCATTTTTCTCTTTGAGTGTAAGACTTATCCTGAGTGATCGCGTTACAACTTCCTTATTTGCTAAGTCACTTTTCTGAATTGATGGTGTTAGTCATTTAAACAGACTCATACTTTTTCATGCATTGAGTAGTTCCAGAATTAGAGTGATTCATTAAGTTATCCCCCCTCCCTTTTTTTTGTTGTTGTCAGAGTCTCTTAAAAATTCTTATTTCCAGCCAAGGTGCTCATTACCTTCGATGTTGCCTTCTGAACCCAGTTTTGCAGAAGGATAATTGTCTGGCCTGGCTTTTCATTCATTTCTGGGCTCATCCAGCTATGAATCGACAGGCAAGCCTGCTCTTCTAATTGTGGACTAGGATGACTCACTCTTTTATTTTTCCGGGTTGTTACAGGTGAGGCTGCATCTGCTTTTTCAAGTTTTAATAAGTAAATAACAAGACACATTAGAGAAAATCAGAGAAAGACTGGCTGCTTGTAGTTTTACAACGGTTGCCAAACTGTATCATGATTCTATCAAATTTAGGCTAATCTCAACTTTACCCACCCATTGAAAAACTAACAGAGGGTCATTGTTTAAATGACCTCTCCAATAGAAGAGACATTGCAAGTAAACCACCCGCAGAGAGGTAACCCTGTGCTTCTCACACTTGCCTGTGCACAGGAATCACCTAGGGTCTTCTTACAATGCAAATACTGGTGCAGGAGGTCTGAAGTGGAGCCTGGGATCCAGTATTTCTTACTGCTGGTCCTGGTCCAGCTACCACACTTTGAAGAGGAAGGAAGAGTGGGTGAGGTAGGGCCCTACCTCACCCACTCTTCCCAAGGCCTCATTCTTTACGCAAAACATTTTCAGATGATGTGGTCTCTGTGATCGGGAGTAATAACCACTTGTGGAAATTAAAAATGCAATCAAGAGAAAGTGGGATCTTTTACGTGTTTTTAATCTACAGTTTTCTACGAAGTCCCTCCTCTGGGTCATTGTGAGTTTGCATAATTTAGGCAGTTCCAATTCTAAAATTGCATCCATGCTGACAATAAACAGGAAGGTAAGAGATCCCGTTCCATCTGAGTGATCTTATGGGTGTGACTACAGTTGGTGACCTGACAGAAGGGACAGTTAGCTGTAAGAGCAAGGGCATATCAAGATCTATGGAAAATTAAGGATCTGGGTTGGTATCATATGCTAACTTGCTAATGATTTTGCTCAGCATGTTGACAGTTTGGGATATACAAGTATAAATATTGGGAACATAACAAACATATTTTTTATGTTTAAGAAGGGAAGTAGAACCAAATATCTGTATATATGTTAATATTAATGGCCCTATGGATGGGCTTACTAGATGCCAAGCACTTTGCAAATATTAACTCATTTTATCCTTATAACAACCCTCTGAAGTAGGCACTATTATTATCTCTATAGATAAACTGAGTAACAGAAAAGTCAAGTTTTGATACTGCCTCAAACATCACAGCCTAGATTTTGAATCTGGGCAGACTGGCTGCTGAGCACACTCTCTTATCATGCTTTTCCTAGACTTGTGTAAGGCAAGGACATGTGAGTTCAAGTTCAGGTTCTGCTATTTGCATTTGTCCTTTAATAAGTCCTTTAGTTTCTCTGTCTCAGTTACATATTCTATGAAATGGGCCTAATGATGCCTCGGCTACGTCTCAGGATTGTTGGGAAGTTGAAATAAGGTAAAGCATGCAAAATTTTATGTCTGCAGTATCAGTGCAGACATATTCTAAGATTAGATGGAAGCATTTGATTATCATTGGGATATTTTAAATAGTACTGTATACATAGACAACTAATGTTTCTTTAGTCTGTATTTCTATATTTTTGCTGCTTCCTCATGAAGAGCTTATTTTGCCTGTATACTTAAACAAAAAAAAAAAAAGAAAGAAAGAAAGAAAATAAAATTTTAGATTTGCCTTCTTTGGGTTTTCTGGAAGTGGAAAGTTCTGTAGTGGCTAAAATCCAATAGAAGACCCATCAGCTGATTTCATTCATTCCCATTTTGTGAAATATTATTCCTTGTAGATTCTTCTCTGCAGTGTTAGCCCATCTGGAGTGAAATGAGTCTCCAACGCCTCTTGCATTTAGCTCTTCATTTGGAAAGGTGTTTTGTGACGAAATCAATTTCACCATAGAATTTTGCACTCAGATTTAGTTCATGATTTTTCTTGTTGCTTTGTCTCATCCCAGCATATTTCTCATTCTGCAAAAGCCCTCACTTGTCTTAGAGTCTTAATGTTCCAGCTGCACACACTTTTTTCCCCTAAATTTTAATGGGAGATAATACAAGGCTCCCCTCATAACTGTATTACTACATCCCTACTTGAGAATAGGGAATTATAAGAAGAAAGGATTTACTGGGGTTTGCTTGTGTTGCTTTGACCAAGATTTCTATGACTCTGGTTCCTGGATGCATGTGGTGGAAGTGCCTCTTGATTATTTATTTAAAAATTATAATTAGAGATTAATTTTCTTTTCTCTTTGTTAGAAAGCCATGATAGTAAAGCAAGTGAATTTTAAACTAGAACTTTATTCTATTTCATTTTATTTAGCCAAATCGGATTTGTTTCCTTTCAGGCAACAGATCGTGGTAAGTCTTTGTGGGTAAATGTTAGCGTTAGATAACTCTCTTAAATAAATTAGCAAATTCAAAGCAGATCAAATATGGAATGAATTTTATGTGTGCAAATAGGTAACACTTTAAAGCTGATTTAATAAAAGAACCATCAAACAATCACATCATCATTTTCCTTTAACTGTGGCTTCTAAGATAGGATTCATTTAGAAACTCTAATATTAAATATGTGTCTGTGTCTTCCAGTGCATTGCTTACCTTCTCTGGTATTGTTCTAGAGCAAACATTGCTAGAGAAGGATGGTCTGTGAGGACTACTGACCTCCAAGGTATCTAGGTGTATATTTCTGGTGTCAAAAACACAGACAATATAGAATAGTGGTCAGAGAGGCAGAACTTGAGGTCAGAGAGTATACAGTTTAAATCCGACTTTTCCCATTTCTTAACTGCATGACCTGAGTGAGTTACCTGTCTTGCCTAAGCCTCTGTTTTCTCATTCTTACAATGGAGATGTTAAAAGTATACTGACCTCAGGGGGCTGCGATGGGGGTTGTATCATCATAGTGTGTGGCATATTCCATATTTCTTAAAAAATAGTCTTACGAGTTCATTTTAAAATAATTTTGTTTTCAATCTTTTACTAATCTGTCGGAAGCCAGCCGACCAAGTCAAACCAGGTACCTGAATGGGAGAGCGGGGACTGAGAAAAAAGTGAAGACAGACAGGGTGCAGGAGGGAGAACAGATCTCACAACTGTCTCTCGGAGTTTATTTCTTATGCTTCTCTTTATACATAATCTGTTCCTTTGTGTATCCCAAAATAACATAATAAAAGTAACATCCTGAAGATCGAGGTCCAATCGACACTTCCTTTGACACTTCCTTTGACACTTCCTTTGACACTTCCTTTGACACTCCCTTTGACACTCCCTTTGACACTCCCTTTGACACTCCCTTTGTCTATACTTAATCTTCTTCTTCCTGGAATTCCACAGAACCAGCCTTTTCTTTTTTATGCAAGCAGGCCTCCCGAGATAATCCATGCACTCTTTCGAATTTGGGGAGCTTTAGCTCCCTACACTAATCCATGTGGGATCTTAATAGTTCTAACATATATAGATATAGATAGATATAGATGATATTGATGATACAGATGATTAGAGAGAGAGATGATATAGATATAGAAAGATATTTGAACAGTTTCAAACTTTCTGAATGGATTATGGGTGCCTTTCAAACCAGTCCATAAAAATGCTGCCCCCGGAAGGGTTTGCATCTTTAATGGAAATCCCATCACCACACACACACACACACACACACACTCCACAATAACATTGGCCTTTGTTTAGGGGAAAGTCTTTTGTGATTAGAATAAAAAGTGTTATGGCTCCAATTTGGAACCACAAGGATAATTCTTTGAACACCACATTTACATCCTACATAATTCTATATTAGTGTAGGTGCCCACATTTTATCCAAAGCAGGCTATTTTTCCAATGTATTTGTTAAAAATAAATTTGGAAAATACTAATAAGATAAAGAAACGCCACTCAAAATCTCAATCCTCATACCTAAATGCTATTAATATTGGTGATTTTTATATCTTTATGTATTTTGTTGTGGTTAGCTGCAATCATACCGTACTGGTAATCATATATCCTCCCTTTTCACTATATTAAAAAAAAAGCATTATGATAAAGTTTTATAAACATATTGTAATGGCTGTGTAACATCCCATTAAGGGGATATAACATCACAGTTTATGTAGCCAGCTTTGTAGACTGAGTAAAACATTTATGTCCCAGTTCTTTGTCATCAGAACACTGCTCCCGTGAGCATCTTTGGGCACACTACTGCTGCAATGTTTGTGCCAGAGATCACTCGTGTCTCACAGATGCTAAATCTGTGATAGTCATTAGGTTTGGAATTTGGTTGGTTGATGAAGCTGCCATTACTTTCTTACTCTGCATTTCCTGATTTTTCTTAGATTCCTCCAGCTCAAGACCCAAACCCAAAGCTGGTCTCTGACATTTCTGTGTCTTTTAAAGGCTGAAAGATCAGGAAAGTGCAGAAAGATTCATAATGGAGAGAGTTTACTCATCCTGCTGGTAACTTGCCCAGATAACTGTGTTGTCCATATTACAGGTTCTGATCTCTGTGAGTCCTCAAAAACTTCTAGTAATTATCTCAGAATCCTGAGGATCCGCCAAGAAATCCTGTTGTCCTTAACATATCACCCGACATTCACTTATTTGTTCCAGAAAACTAGTCAGATTAACCTCACCATTAAAGAAATGTGAATTTCAGAACTTGTGGTGAGAGCCCTCCTTTATCCTTCTTTTGAGTTAGATAATTGAGTAATTTCTTCTAGCTGTTAATACTAGTTTACCATATTGTTTTTGTTTTCTAGGTCATTGTGGTCAATTTAATTCATTACTACAATTTAATTCATTAGACTCTCTTCCATGGCCTACTTGTGCTCCACATTCTGATATTCAGAGAGTTTAATACAAATAAAACATTGTTTGCTAGGACTGATATTCATCTGATATACATGGTACCAGCATACCAGATGTTGAAATATTGAAATGTGTTAGTACTGATCAATAAATAGTTTCTGCCACTATGTCCCCTTAAGGGCCCCTCGTTTAGCCCTTAACTTGCTCCCATTTTCATTATATTTTGG
>NW_006431210.1:2420990-2441001 GCF_000325575.1 Pteropus alecto
GATAGATAGATAGATAGATAGATAGATAGATAGATAGATAGATAGATAGATAGATAGATAGATAAATAGATAATGTATGTGCCTGTGTGTTTTAACACTACTCCCTGCTTTGTTCAAACTGGCATTTGAGTCTGTAACTATACATTTCTTGAAAAGAGGGCAGCTTCTTCGGCGGTGGAGATATCTAGTAAGGGACTGGGGCAGTGAGACAAAGAGGCAAAGGGAAGGAAGCCAGGTAAAGTTGTGTTACCGAGAGAGAGTGCCACAGAGAGTAAATTTGGTTCACTTCTACAGGGGAGTTCTGGAAACATTTTGAGTTCCACCCCTGATTTGTCTTCACCAGGGGTGAGACTCCTGGGGTGTTGATACTCTCACCTCTGTTGGCATTGGCTAAGGGCTGCCTCTCCCCTAAAATGTAAACTCCTGGTCACTTGACTTTCTATATATATAGGTCAGTGGGGCTCAATATTGATCATGTGTCAGGAACACCTGGAAGGCTTATTAAAATGCAGGTTGTTGAGCCCTACCCCTCTAGTTTCTGACTCAGTAGGTCTGGGGTAGGGCCCAAGAATTTGCATTTCCAACAAGTTCCTAGGTGATGCTGATGCTTGTGGTCTGCAGATTCTACTCTGAGAAGCACTGAACTAAGCAAAATAGGTTGCAGCAGCCTGAGGGTCATCCTACAAAGAAGGAATGAGTACAGCCTCTAGGGAATGAAAGCACATCAGAAGCTGGTGTACTTGAGACCATCAAGAGATCCATAGTGATGAAGGTAGAGAATCTGCTTCTGGGGATTCGGTCCTGACTAATGCCCAAGAGGATTTGAATCTCACAGTGCAGAGTACTGCTGGCCCTGTTTCAAATCCAAGACCAGATCCCAGTTTGGAGGACCAACTTACCTGAATATTAACCTCTAAATCAAACTTCACTGCTGTTATTGAGAATCACAGCTACTAAACTATTTCTTCTTATCATCTTTGGTTCTCTTCTTGTCCTCCTCATTTAGTTCTGCTAGAGGTACCACTGCTTTGTCTTATTGACATGTTTTTCTTCCCAGTTGATCCTCTGTATGTTCTCTTTTATCATAGTTTACCAGAAGAAACTTCAAAATGTTGTTATCTATCAGAAAAGAATGTAGTTTAGTACTAATAACTAGAAGAGAATTGAGGAAACAAATGATAAAATATATATGGTATAAGAAATCAATAACCAGGTACCAAAATTGGCTAAATGAGCAAGGAAGGACCTAGAATTTAAAAAAAAAAAATAGTTTGTTGATTTAGTAGACACTCTTTGGAAATAAGTGAGGAATCATTTGGCAATTGTGGGAGTTCTGGTCAAAATTATGCTTTTGTTTAAGTAAAAGAGGGTTTCTTTCACTGTTTTCATTTTGGTTGTTTGACAGAGTTCATGGAGCTCCCAGAGGCATCTGATGTTTACAAGAGTAACTCATGTACTGGAAAATCTTTCTAACTTGGTGCTTTGAAATAAATATGAGAGAGCAAAAAGTTTAGTGTTGTAATTAAATCTGACATCATGCTGAAATGTTTGCAAAGGTAATAAATCATTCAAGAATCATGAAACAATTCTTTTGCTGCACTCTGTGTTCATTAATTTAAATCGATTTAATAGAAACTTACTGAGAACCTACTCTGTGTGAAACCCAGGAAGGGAAAGGGGAAGGGAGAACCATAAAGAAAAGAGGAATTTTGTCCTTAAGAAACTTACTGTGGGCTGTTTTTGTGAGAACACTTAGGATGATTTGGATCCCAAATCCAATGATATGTGTGGAATTTAAAAAGACTGCAGAGAGAAAAGACTTCAAGGAAGAAAGAAGAGTAACTTTGAGGAAAAGCTGATAACAAATAGGTTATTGGTGATGAAGAGAAGGACAGGAAAACATCTCAAATCTATGAAAGTTTATGATGAGAAAATAAGCCATACCAAGATAGAAGTACATGTCAAAGAATTTATATGATAACAAAAGCATTGGTGGGATTGTAAGGGTTTACTCGGAAGGAAAGATATTATCATTTGTTGGATCCCTTCTGCAAGTCCCCAGCTTTTACCTATTATCTCAACCAATCCTTTCAACCACTTATCAATAGCTATTGCTATATTTTTCAATAAAATTTTAAAATTTAGAATGATTTTAGATGTATGAATAAGTTGTAGATAAAACAGAGAGTTTTGTTGTACCCTCACCCCATTTCCCCGATGGTTCACACCTGCTATAAGCCAAGTTTATTTGTCACAATTAAAACTCCAGTATTTGTACATCACTGTCAAACTCCAGGCTTTATTTGGATGTCACTAGTTCTCTCACTACTGCTTTTCTTTTCTGGAATCTAATCCAGGACTCCCATTACCTTTAGTGGTCATAACCCCTCATTTCCTCTGGTCTGTGACAGTGTCTCAATCCTTCCTTGTTTTTTATTACCTAGGCAGTTTTGAGGAGTCCTGACTAAGTATTTTGTAGATCATAAATTGCTATCTTTAATAGAAATGTGTTAACTATAAGATTTTCGTCAAAGAAAGGCATCTTGTCTGAAAGGAGAGGTATAACTTAGTAATTTTTGCCAGCAACAACATTAAAACTAAGAATGAACTTGAATTGTTTTGTAGTGATGCCTGGGCTCCTCGGATTCTAGGAACTCTCCCTCTGTGATTTTTTTCACCGTTAATAAAGCCTTCCTTTTAAGAAAAAGAGAAAAAAACTCAGCTTAGAAAAGTATACCCCATCCTATGGCCCTTCAGTCCATGGGAGATTTGATGAAGTTGCTAACCTTCTAAGTGAATTTTTTAGGATAACTAAATTTGATATTCACTAACTGAACATTATTAAGTTTATTAAAGTTTCTAATTCTGTATTCTACTGAAATGCCTGGTTGTCATACAAAACTTCATATATTCTTTACGATTAGGTTTGGCTGCGAGTACAGAGATCTAAAATATAATTTTCTCAACCAGAAACAATTTAGTGTAGGTAATCCAGAGCTGGACTGAGAGCTATAGAGATTATTCATTGAAGGACTTAAGCCCCTTCCAGCTTATTGTCTGTCACCCCAAGAGCGTGACCCCCATCCTTATGGACCAGAAGGGCTGGTAAAACTCCATCATCATTCATCACATCCACATTCCATGCAACAGGATGGGGTGAGAGAAGGGTGTGCCTTTTCACTTATAAGATTTTCTGGAAGTACAGCGCCACACTTCTTATGCTGACTTTTGGGACTCATTGTTTTGGACCTGTCATTATTTTTTGCATAAACACTGTTTTGGACCTATACTTCCCAAATAACTAGATGATAAAAGCATATCTGGATTAGAGTTAAATATTTTTTAAAAATGGGTTTGCTTTCTTTGTAATCTATTTTGGGAATGCATAGAATAGGAAAGCTGTCTTCTTCCCTACATAAATGAGCCCCATTAAAAGAATTGGAGAGCCTTTGTTCCAGAGGATGTGCTCTTGGAAATGACCAGACTCTTCCAAGTAGTAGCAAGCAAGATGGCTCTGAAGGGCCATAACAGATCAGGAGTTGGTTACTAAACTGAGCGGTTGGGCATGAGACTAGGGAGGTTAGTGGGGCAGGATCAGAAAGCTTTGGGGGCCATGAAATTACCCAACAAGTTGATAAGGGACCCATCTGAAAGACTTAGGCAGAAGCATGACTAGGTTACTTTTGTGATCGAAATATAGTTGTTGTTGCCAGAAACTTAGTTTTTGTGGAATATGTCATGGAATGCACGTTTAGAGATCCATAGTTTTCTATATCACTTTGCAGGAATGACTTCTCAGGAGAAAGTAGGAGCAGTTATTAAGGACATTTCCCCCAGCATCTGGATTTTTAAGTTTACAAAGAACTGCTAAGGCCTTCCTGATGTAGTGGCACGGAGACCTTTGGTTAAATTTTTTGTTTGTTTTTTGTTGTTGTTGTTTGTTTTACCATGAAAGAGGCAAATACTTATTGTTGAAAATTTGTAAAATATGAAAAAGCAAATAAACCTCCCTAGACTATTCTAGCTAGCAATGAATATTGTTACCATTTCAGTGTATGATCCTCTGGCTCTTTTTCAGTGCATATAGACTGCAAATTTTTGCAGGATAACATGCCGGAATGCCTTCTAAAAGTCTATTTTTGTACCATGGAGTCTTCAGTAGAAAGAAAGTGTTTGTAGTTCCATCTGGCAGCTGAAGAATTCTAGGGAGCCACGAATTACTTATAAGGGTCCTCAAATCCACACATTTATCAAACATTGTCTGTAGATCGGACAAATTAATATGTCACACAAACATGTTCAACCATTGTGTAAAAATAAAAAGATGCTATTCATTGAGGTTAATAAATGCAAATTCATTCAAAAGCACTATTGAATTTAGAGTAGCTTGCTATCATTAGTTATGTTTTCCGTCAATGAATAATAAATAAGTTCAACTATTTTACGGTAGATTCACAGATGTACTGCTGTTCCAAAGAGGTCTATGTCCTTATGAAGGTGAAAGCAAAAATTTGATGAGGGACAAGTGACTTGCGGAGCCATTGCTGTTTCCACCATATCATACTTCAGCTCATGTCAGTCGCATGCTTTCAGAACAACCTCTTTTGCCTTCAATTTTCCCATTTATTTTCTTTCACTAAAGGGAAGCAAATTGTGTGATGCTTCTTCTAGAGTTGGATTAAGAAAACTGAATTGTCTTAGCAAGATCCCTAAAATGAAAGATTTGATTATTAAAGCAAAGCTGTTGTATAAATGTACCAGTATTTGTGAAATAAGATAGTGGTTACTACCTTTTTGCCCCATTAGGACCCCAAGAGTAAAGTAACTGAACCCCAATTTTTACTAATTGCTTGTTTCTTATTCAAGATTCACTCTCTTAGTAAAATCTGTCCTATTTGAAGAGAGGAATCCTATTACTTGGAAAAGAAAAGGAGTTCCTATTTGCCATTCTAAAGAAAAAACTATTTCACACTTTATTACTTTTCTTTCCCCAAAGTCGAATCTTATTTAAAGTCATACGATTGCTGGTGAAGGATGATTTCTTGCATTTTCCGTGAGCAGAATGTGTTAACGGAGACCCCTTCCAAGCCAGTTAGTTTAGTGTAGTTTAGTTTAGTTTAGTTTAGTGTGGTTTAGTGTATTTGGGTTCAGTTCCATTACTTGGAGAGTGGCTCCCAATTGAAAGATCAAGTCTTCTTCATCACTCTATTATATTTCAACTTTAATTACAGTTCTCTGAGCTTAATAAAATGCTGTTTCTCCCCTCCCCACTACTTAGTTTTCTTTAAGTTTTTTAAAGTAATATTTCTTCACTTTCTGTACCGGATGGAGTTTACTATCAGTTTAGTGCCTCATTCTAATCATTTCTCTCCTTCGTCCCATTCATTTTTATCCTGTGTGCACTGTTAATTCATCTGTTTCTTTAATCACAAGAGAAGTGAGTGTGGTTTAGGAAGGATATACATTTCCTGGTGGATGCTCAGTTCCAAAGAGAAGACATTTCATCCTTTGCCTTTCAGAAACGAGAGATGTGAATCAGTCTCCTAGAATACGGAGAGATACATTAGTAGAGTGTTTCTACTAATGACTAAAGGGATTTTGATTTAGTCATTCTAAAATGACTAAAGGGATTTGATTTTGAGTCCTGTCCCCTCCCTCCTATTTCGTTGCTTGCTAGAAGGTCACAGTGGGTGATACTGGGCTGTTCATTATATTTTTAATCTGAAGGCTTGAATTCTTGTTCACTCTGCTACTTATATCTTTGGGCAAATTGTTTCTTCTTTCTGAGCTTTGGAGTTTTTAATCTATAAAATGGAACTAATAATATTTCCAGGTTGTTTAGGAATCCTATGAAATACCACATGTGCTATATAAATATCAAGAATTATTACCGCATCAAAGATTTATAACAAGATGAATGCAAAAGCCATTTGTGTTTTATTTGTTTCTTTATTATAAAAGGAGATAATGAGTCAAGTATGAATTCCCAGTTCTACCAGTTAACTGTGTGACTTTAGGCAAGTTATTGTACCACTCTGTGTCTCAGTTTCCCCAAGTATAAAATAGAGATAATCATAGTTACTGCCTCATTAGGTTAGGAGAATGGAAAGCAGTGATCCACATGAAGAATTTAGTAGGATATTGGGAACATAATAAAGGCTCAATAACCATTAAGGTTTTTATTATTACATACAAGGAACTAGCTAGAAGAATTCTGACATTTCAGTTCTCTTATTCAATGTGTCTTCATTCTACACAGTGTGCTCAGCTTTGGGAGAGGTGGACATAGTCTTCTTCTCATGTATCTTACAAAAATAATTTCTATATATAGAGTATTAAGACTAGCCCTACTCTGCAGATCAAGCAATTGAGGCTCAGGGATATGAAGAAAATTATTTTAACCATTCTGGACCTTCAAGTTTTTGTCCTAGAGGTCTTTCTTCTATATTTGCAAACTTGAGCTTCACATTCTTCCTTAACAGAAAATTCTCCCAGTAAGGCCAAGAGTTTAAATGTTGTGGATTTTAAACACGAGATCTATTTTGTTGCTAGAAAATTGAAAACCCAATAAAGTAACAGTGACTCATTGTTAAACTCATTTTATAGATCTTTCAAAAATGTGGTGTCTGTGCACTCCTCCCCCTCCAGCTCTAGGCTTCAAACCATTGAAATAAATTGTTGTCTAGTAACTGAGACATTGAAGCATTGCATGTAAACAAAGCCAGTGATTCTTAAAATCAGATCTGCAATGTAATTGTCCTGACACCCCAGTCAGATGAATTCTCCAGTGACAGGATGACAGGGTCGCAAGTGAGGCCAAGGCCAGTGGCCCTGGGTCATAGCAATGATTCTAGGTGCCGCATTCCCCTTCCTGAAGCACTTGATACTTTCAGCCGGACACACCCTCTGCCAACCACCCACTATCTTCCTGGCGCTCCGGAGAGATGGTCGGAAAAGCAGCTGGTGGCATGGAAACAATTCTCAACTTCTTTTCGTTTTCCCAGAATATTCCAAGCTGTGTGAAGAAGCCCCAGCAAGTGGTGTTTCCATTTTTACCAAACAGTGTGTGAAATCAGAGATTCGATAATGATATTGATAAAAGTGAAGTTAATTGGTATAACTTTCTCCTTGCATTGTTGAATGTATATATTCAGACTGACAAACTTGTATCAACTACCAATTATATGCAAAGCAGAGTTGAAGGAAAATTATTTTCATTTCTGCACTTTAGATTTGAATATTTAATTATATTTTTAGAAATAGAGTGATATAAAATGGTTTAATGGTTGTTTCTTGGAAAAGACTATCCCTTATCCTATAATGTTTTCCTTCCTATTTTAAAAGATGTCACTTTTTTTTAATGAAATAATGGTGGTAGCTGGCAAAATGAAATGTGGCAAGCCTATATCAGATCTTTGTTTAATTTTGAAATTTTGCACATCAAGGACACTGGTCTAGAAGTATGGTTTGGGTAAGCTGGGTCTAGTCTTCACTGCAGGCTAAATAGACATGTAGAACCAAGATGTTTGTGCTTCAGAATCACATAATAAAACAGGAGCTGGGTGAGGTGTCCTGGTGCAATGGAAATGGTGCTCGTCTTGGAGTTAGAGAGCAGGGTTCTTATTCTAGCTCCAACATTGACTACTCATGAAGGTGAGTCATTAATTTCCTCATCTGCAAAATGGAGACAAAAACTGTATCCACCTTACTCACAGGGATGTTGAACAAAGAAAGAAAATAATGTGCATGAAGCACATTGAAAATTACACAGTGTTCTACAAAAATAAGGCATTAATCATACAAGGAAGCAATCGTTTCTTTTGGGGGAGTGGGAATATGTGTAGGTTGTTATCAAAAATATTTAACCATTAGTGTGCCCTGTGCTGCAGAGTGCACTTCGCATAGGCTTCCACATGAGGGCGAATCTGAGGGACGTCCGGCCAGTGACTGGCAATAGTCACGATATGCCTGTCATGGAGTTAGCACTGCTGCAAAGGGGGACAGGCTTCTTATTATGGTTTCTGGCCCACTCTGGAGGAGGTGGTAGGCTTCTATGTGAAGAAAGGGCTGTCTGTGTGAGTCAAAGCAGATTGGCCAATGGGCCATTTGGTTGAGGGACGTTGGAAGCACTCCTGTGTCAATGCCATAGACATTTGAAGGTTATTCAGAGAAAGGACAATACTGCTATAATTCTAGCCAAAAAGGAATGACTGATATGATGAGTTGCCAGATCAGGATTTTTAAAAGTTGTTTTAAGGACATATGAAAGCCTCAGAGAAGCCTTCTTGGTGAAATTAATGAATATCTGGCAGAAGTAGTGAGATTGAGGGTCAGTGTGGTGCCTGAGGAACCAGATTTTGCATCTGAGAGCTAGACAACCCTCAAAGCCACATGCTAAGCATGATGCTGGTTCTTGAAACTTATTCTGGAAGAAGGGTTGGAAAATCACCACAATCAGAGACCATAAAATCATAGATTCAGAAAAGCAAAGATAAAAATGACTTCGGAGGTCATCCAATACCCAACTCAAAGTTTGATGAAGGTTAGTGTGAAAGCCTTTGAGAATAAAGAGGAAAAAGAAGAGCTTTCTGGGAAGAAGTTAATAAATTTCTTTCTTATACTTAAGTTTTGCCTGTGAGAAAAAAATGCATATTTTTCCATTATCTTTCATTAAAGACAATGTGAAAACTGGACTTCAAAAAGCTCAATCTTCCAGGAATATTTGGTGAACTTTCTGTTGACAATATTTCTGTTGTCTTATAGCAAATCCAAATAAATTTAATAAGAAAAGATCTTAATAAATATGACAGAGTAGGGTTATTTGTTTTGGGTAGGCAAAATCTTGACTGCTAGGATTATTCATTCATACAGTGATTTAGTCATCAAATATTTGAACAGGGGCACAAAATACTCCAGGATTGATAATCTGTGGAAGGGTAGATGATTCTACAGGAGCAATGATGGAGTGTGGCCTTAGTGTGACCACATCAGCCAGAGTGATCGTTTCAATGTAGAAATCATACCATCTTCTTTCTCCACTCGCAATCTCTCAGTAGCTTCTCATTATGTTTAAAATAGAACCCAAACCCCCTACCATGGTTTTTGAAGTCCTCTGTGGTCTGGCCCTTGCTGATCTCTCTAAATCTCCTCTACCACTGTGCCCATGGCTGCTATGCTTCAGCTGCACTGGACTTTTCACTTGTCCTCAAAGAAGCTGAGGATGTCTCAGGATCTTGGCACATGCTGTTCCTTCTGCCTGGAATGCTGTCTTTCCCCTCCCTCTCCCCTCCACACATTATCTTCGTAGATTATTTCTTCACTTCAGTCAGTTCTCTGACTGAAGGTTACCTCCTTGAAGGGGCTTTTCCCAACCCTCCTATCTGAAATAGCACCATCACACCCCAACATGTTCCATCCTCTTATTCCTCTTTATTGTCATTCACAGGAGTTGTTACTTCCTAACTTTAAATGGTTTACTTATCTATTAGCCTCCTGTCTGGCCTGCTTTCCTCCACCAGAATGTATAGCGTGATGAGGGCAGAGACCTGGACTGTCACACTCACTGCTTTATCCCCAACATGTGCCTGGCACACAGGAGGCTCTTAAAATATTTGTTAAAGAGCAAGTGACTGAATGAAAGCAGAGCGAAACAAGGACTGAAGTGAGGAAAAAGGAGAGTGGGGGATAGCTTAGTTTCAATTTACCCATCGGCCACTACCAGACCCTGGAGTGCTCCCTCAGACGAGGCAAAGAGAATCAAAGCTTCATATGGAACACATCACCTGGGTCTTGTGAAAATGCAGGTCCATACACAGGAGGCCTCACGTGAGGCCTGCCATTCTGCATTTCTAAGAACGCCAGTGCAGCCAGAGGAGAACAAGGGCACCAAAGCCGCCTGGGGCACGGGCCCTTCCCAGCCTTCCTGGTCCCATCCACCCCCTCTCCCTATCTTTGGGTCTCGGGTAAGGTGGAGTCATGATCTGTGAAATGCAAAAAGGATAACGTGAGGAAGGGTCCAGGTGTGAATTAACTTTTTACCCCGGAGGAACTAAGAAAAATTATTTCTCCTGAGGGTCTAATTCCATGCTATTTTTGACTTTTAAGAAAGTTATTAAAGGTCAAAGAAATCATAAAATAATGAAAACCCAGACTACTTGGAATTTGAGGATTTACTTTTTTTTTTTTGACTATTTTTATTTTTAAAAAAAGACTTGTTTTCCCAGGTGTTATTTTGTTTTTCAAGGGAAAAGTAAAAAGCTTGTCCTCAATCCTCCTCATCTCCTAAAATTACATAATTTCAACTTCTATGTGTCTCATCTTTGCTGAAGAACCAAAATAACATGAGCCTTTTCTTTGGAGAGGTCCTTAATGCATTTGGTATCAATTTATAAAGAGCTGTTTATTTTTTCACCATGTTTCTACCGATAGTGGAAAAAGACACCTGCTGGGACAGTCTGGTTGAGAATTTGGTACCATGTTAGCATGACTGGGTAATTTCTTGAGCAGCTCCAAGTACTGGAGTGTCCAGTGAAACGTGATGGTGGGTGATCTTTTCCGCTAGGAAGTGAGAACTTTGTGCTGGACAACGTTAAGAATCCTATATCTATAGTATTAAGCATCCTATACTGATTATTCTGAAGATTTTCTTGCCAGAACAAGAGAGTGTCTTCTCTCTTTATTTTATAGTTAACAGGTAAAGACTAAAGAAGATACATGAAAGATTGTAAGGTCTTGTTTTCATTTCGTAAATAAGTTAGTTCACAGAATCTCAGAGTGGTTAGGTCATCTGTCCAGAATCATGCGGCCGAGCCTGGACTGCAAGTCCATCAACTTTGAACTCTTTCTTTCATTCCCATGATACCTTTTGGTCTAAGATTTAGACATAGGAACCATTTGTCAAATAAGGAGATGGTGCCCATCCTGCTTGTATAATGTCAGCAGTCTCGTAAAGGCAGGGGCTCACTCTGTTGTATTTATTTCTGCATCCACAGATCCTTAATTGGTGCCTGGCACATAGTAGGCTCCCAATAAATAGTTGTTGAATGAGTGGTTGCCATTACTGTTTGCTAAGATGAATGTTCTATTTTAATGAGGAATGGTTCTGGACTCACAGGATACAATGATATCTGAGCTAAAAAAAAAAAAAAAAAAGAGAGAGAGAGAGCAGCATGCACTGGGGTTGTTTCATTTGTCACATTCTTCCCCTCCAGGAGTATTCCATATCCTCCTTATCTTCTAAGTATTTATTCTTTTCTCTACCCCAAAACTTACCCAGTGTCCCTTATTTAAAACCCCAGACCCTACTTCTCCTACTACTCCTCCCCAACCAGAGACATGGAAGAGAAGCAAGGCCCAGGCCAGAGCTGTGCTTGATGAATGAGGGCTGTAATTTAGAAATTAGACACCAGTTTACCACCTACATGTCACAATCCCGCATGAAAACCCATTCTTTTATAACTTCAAGGATGTATTATTAGATTAATATAGGTAACGCTCATGTTATGTTTGTCAAGCTGTAGAAGAGAACAGATGTTGTGAAGATCTATTTCACTGCAAATCATTATTATATTTTACTCTATGTGAGGAACATTCTGAGCACTTCTTTTGCTTTTGAGAGAGTGAGAAAAAAGTAGAGAAAGGTTGGAAGGTGAGATAATTCACATAGTTTCTGTTTTCATTGGCATTTGTTTGTCCTTTTTATTGTTCTTTTTGTGCTTATAGACATTCTTTTAGACAGAAGTAACCTAATGTAAATCCTTTGGGATTGCGGTAAATTGTGTTAACAAACATAATGTTAGGTGTAGATTTCATGGTTTAAAACAGTATAATATTGACTATGTAGTTATAACAGGGAAGTTGTTTTGAATACCAAGGCTAAATAAAATATATGTTTGACAACCTATTTGTATCCCATGAAACTTTCTTCTTCACAGTCTAATAGGTAAGAATAGACATAAACTCCATTACTTCTGCACAGCATGAGATGATATTCCATAATATTTATGAGCTCAGGCTCTGCAGTCAGCATCTCTGGGTCTACAACTGACCCGCAAACTTCTCTGAGCCTTAATTTCTTCATCTGTGAAAGAAAACGATACGATACTGTTTTCCACCTTTCTGGGCAGCTCTGAGGGTGGAAAAGATGAAGTGATGTATATAAAGCATAGAGTCCAAAAGAAGGGCTAATGCAATTAATCATTCTTATTACTGTATTATTATTAATATCAATCATTGTCTGGAAC
Organism: Pteropus alecto; assembly: GCF_000325575.1. Lineage (NCBI taxonomy): Eukaryota > Metazoa > Chordata > Mammalia > Chiroptera > Pteropodidae > Pteropus > Pteropus alecto. The sequence goes on from NW_006431210.1 coordinate 2,433,233, forward strand.
TAGAGTAGCAATTCGAAGATTAATGAACCTAAGAGAATAAAAGTATTTCTGAAACTGACAAAGGCTCTTGAATTGAAAATTTAAACAAAACAATTTATTTAATAAATCAGTACGTGCAGTATTTACCAATTTAACAGTTAACGAGATCCATTTTGCACCATAGCCAAATGACACAGTTAACCCCCAATGCATTCTCACTCAGGACTTGGCGACAGCTTTGTAGTCAGACCCTCTTCTGTGTCCGACCCGTTTATTTCTTGCTGATTTTATTTTTCTTATACATTATCTAAGATTTCGAACCCCTCTGCATATAACCCGTATCCCATGATTGCACCTTTCCCTTATAAACTCTCAAGTTCACGCCCTCTTTCTCTTTGCTTCCCACCCCTCCCCCTCCCCATGCATACTCACATTGTCACCTGCAGAAGAGAACTTCTTTGGTTGCTCTCGAGTCACCTGGTTTACTGCATAACTGCATTTCCTTTTGCTTTTGTTCCTGGTGTGAAGAGCTATTTATTTCCCCCCAGGAAGTCCTGTCATTGAGATGGGAAAATATGTTTCCTGGCCAGGTGCCACCAGAGAGTCCCCAGGCTGGAGAAAAATCAAATGCTCTCTTTGGTGATGGCAATGTCCACTTTAAAGCCCCACTAGGCTTCCATGAAGGCCGCCCCTCTTCAGGGTTCTCACACCGGGGGCATCATTATTGCCCCAGTGGGCTGGTTCTTTCCCTTCCTATTGCATATTGCATGTGGTGTTCACCCACAGAACATGAGCGGCAAAAGATTGCTGTTTTTCTCTCTTCTACATCAATTAGCTCTCTATTTCCCATTTCACTTTTCCATTGTGTTTACCCAAAACAATGCAAGAGCTGAGATTTCCTAATTTACACCCCATGTTTCTCTACGCAGGCATTCTGTAGGATTAAAAATGACACGCAAAAACAATTCTGTCTTCAGTTTTTTTATACCGGTTAAACCGGAGCAACTCTATTCTGAGATCCTTTATATTCGGGTCATGCTTAGTTCCAAGGCATGCTGAGACTTCAGCAGCACATTTTGGAAATGGAAGGAGGTTAGGAAAGGTCAGTATCTGAGAAAGGGAAATGAACAAGGCTATGGGCTTCCCTCACTCCATTGGGAAGGGGACAGCAATTCAAATCACACCTATAGCGGCACAGTAAACAACTGGCTTGATGCAGGATGGCATTAATGCCACAGCCATCTCTCTGTTGGGTAAGTTGCAACAGTAGCAGCTGGAATCTCCAAACGTTGGCAAAGCCAGATTTGAACAGCTGCAACACCCTGGGGCTGGATCAGTTCAGACCAAGGATAAGCTCTCGCACATTCTAGATAAGTGAAGAAGAGGTCAGCAAAGATGGAGGAGTTGGATCCCCAAGGAGCAGAGAGAGTCATGGCAGGGCCCCAGCAGGGGCTGTAGGATGCAGAGCAGAAATGAAAGCACAGTCATTTTTCAAAGGCCTGGTCCAACATGGAAGGGCTTTGGCTGTGTGGACCCATGGGTGCCTGAGGCTTCTACCCTATTTAAGCAGTGAAACCAATCCCAGATTCCGAAATTCCTAAAATACTGCTTATTCAGTGCAGGAAGGCTTCTACCACTCTGCAGCCTGATAGTATCAGTACTGGCTCAAGAGAACAACCTGGCTTCTATTTTGTGTTCCTATGCTTATTTGTGTAGAGCTAGGACACCCACTTTTCCTGTTACCTGCAGCAGAATTTCTCATGAAAAAAAAAATCCTTTTTTTCAGCACTTTGCCAGACAAATCTTGGTGCCAGCTCTTTGGGTCCTTCCAACTGTAAGGCACAGCGATATCTGATTGGCTGATCTTTAGTCTACAGGGCTTGTTCCTCTCAATACTGTCTCGAGATGCTCTAGCTGAATTGTCTGCTATGGCCTTGTCCCATTTCTGCTAGTGGATCAGCCAGTTTAGATGGTTTGCTGGTTATTCAGTCAGGATCACGACTGGATAAACATTTCCTTGGAAGCTTTTGTTTCCTTCTTTTTAAAAATAAAGTTGGGGAAGTTCCAGCTCTCTCTGGGAAGACCTTGCATTTTCTGATAGTGGCCAAGGACCCAAAGGTGAAAGTGGATTGCATGGGAATGGTCAGTCCAGCTGGTTCCCATGAAATCAAGTCATAGTCTTAATCTGTGTGTCAACAAAAGGACCATGCTACATCAGGAACTGGGCAGGTTGGTAGGAAAATCTTGATGATGTCCTGGCCTTTACCATGACATATGCTGCATCTGTGCTCACCCTATGTCTACTCTGAAACTTCTGGTCCTTTGCTCCAGCTCTTTTACTGACTTTCCATAAACATATTTAGTGAGTTCAAAATGAACTCCTTATTCATGTGGCATACAGCACTCTGATTTTACCCCATTCAGCCATTTAATGTACCCGCATACATAACATTTGCTGTTGCTCAAATATACTTTTTTGCCTTCTTAACTTTGCTAGAGTTGTTCTCTCTCTTTAGAATGATCCTACCCCTCAATTTCTGCTTGCCAAAGGGCTTCTCATCTTACTGGTATGTGACCATGGACAAGTCATTAAACTTCTCTATGGAAGGAGGATAAGCAACTGTAGTGGTGAGGATGGGCTTGGTAATGCTGCAGTAATAAATAAGTCCCATTTCAGAGGCTTAAAAAGACGAGTTGTTCATTTGCTCTACATGTTTAGTGTGGGTCAGTGAGGGGATCTGCTTTTCCTATTTACTCACTGACCCAGGAAGACGGAGGAGGGTGCAAGGCACCTTATAATTCACCTAAGTTCTGCTCAGGATTCACTAGGCAAAGTGATCACATGCCCACACCTAACTTCAGAGGGTGAAGAAGGGCAATCCTACTACTTTTGAAGAAGGAGCACTGAAAATTTTGTGAAGCGCTATAAGGACAGCCATGCCTCTGAAAAACACATGGAAAACCCTAGGACATCATCCGAATGTCAGGTGGTGTCACTGCACTTCCTCTTTGCAAGGGCCAACTTCAATGTGGCGATGGGAACGGAGGTATATTAACTGCTATACGCTTTTTATTTGTGCAGGCATAATAGCAAAGTGAGAGAAAGCCCGACGTAGTGGTTAGCATGGATTCTTCATCGGTTCAAATCCTGGCTTAACCACTTACTAACTCTATGACCTTGGGCAAATTAGTTAACTTTTCTTTGCTTCAGCATCTTCACCTGGAAAATGGAAAACTATAATTGTAAATTTCTCAAAAGGTGTTTGTGTATTAAATGAGTTAGTAATTGTGAAATCATCAGATGTAGTACCTGATACCATATATGTATTTGCCGATTACAATGGAGTTACACTACCACATGCACTGTTCTACAACTGTCTTTTTTCCTTTAATGTTAAACCGTGGTAGATTTTACATATGTGTGTGTGTGTGTGCATGTGAGTGCATGTGTACAGGTGTGTGTATTCACCTTGTTTTTAAAAATAGCTACATACTATTCTATTTTTGGCTCTATCTTAATTTGGGGAGCAGTTCAATTGATGGAAAATTCCTATAAGACAATTCAGGAAGATCTTGGTTTCATGAATCTCCATTGATTGAGCTGTTTCTTGCTTAGTTCTCTCAAATGTAGGGTCTAAAGGCTGTGTCTAATGCCATTTAGTGGTGAGTATGTCCAGATCGATCAATAATTTAGCCCAGTCTCTCTTCTATTGATATCTTTATCTGGTGCCAAACATTCTCTGAGATTGTATCGCAAACAGTTCTCCCAAGTAGAAAGTACCGTGTTTTTAGGCTTAGCCAAAAAAAAGGTTACTTTCCCGTTAATGAATTCAGTTGTGGTAGAGAACTCATACAGACTATGCCCCTTGCCTATCTCAGGTAAACACCATGCTGCCCCCTTCACTGTTCCCTTCACAATGCTTGGACCTGATATGGGTGCCATGAACATTTTTTGATAATGTAGTGACTTTTTGGTACTCCATGTTCCTTATGGTTACTTCAACACTGCTTCTTTTAACATTAAATTTGAAACCAAATCTCTGTATTCTACTTCTCTTGGGCTCATTGAAAGCCTTTTTTCTCCTACATCTCCCACCTCTCCAACAGGCCTTTCTTTTTGATGTGTTTCATAGCTTCTTTTCTTGCATATACCAATCTCATGCACAAAAGTGAATCTTCAGCTTAGAAAAAGTGATAAGCTATATATATCCCAGGCAGGATGAAGCAAAAGTAGTGACCCCTGCATTTTGAGCTTCCAAGGGATAAGACTCTGGAGATGAGATTTTCCATGCAAGTGATTTATTAAGGAGAACTCTTGGGATCAACATTTGTGGGATGGACTGGAGAAGGGGAAAAGTCGAGCTGTGATGCAGACTTTGTGAGCCTCAGCCAAACACACAAGCAGCCCTGGGTCTAGAATGACCCTTCAGAGCTGACCCAGATTAAGCCAAGATGGCCAGGCCTTTATCTTCCTCCCTGGTCAGTCATTGGATATGAGCTGTCTCTGAAAGACAAAGAGACTGTCTGTTGTGGAAACAATTCCCAAAGGGTCTGACAGCTGAAAGTTCTCTGCCACCAGCACTCTCAGCAGCTGGGACAAGCCCTATGTTGCAGGAGTATCTGAGTGGCACATCACAGTGTCTACCACAAAGCAAAACAAGACATTGGTGACCATAGTCCAACCCATCCTATTTTATAAGCTCAGAGGAAGAAGGACATTTCCTCCTTCTCTAGGGTTCCATCTGCTCTGTGCCATCCTACCTGTGTCGGTGACAGTGGGTTTACAGGTCTTAATTTGTTTTTCTTCCTTTTCATTATTCTTTCAGGTTTCGAGACAGTCTTTGCTTGTTTCTGCTTTTGCTGTCCTTGGCATAATCTTTTAAGAATACTTTCTCATTTTCTTTGTGCTGCTATGACAATCAGTGCATCCTCTGCATTATAATTACTCTAAATATGGTCTCAGCATCCCTTTTCTTCTAGTTTCGAGGGGATAAGATGCTTCCAAACAGGAGTTTGTTTAATAAAATTTGGACTACTCTGTGCGGCATGCTGCCACTGAGCATATAATTCTCTTTCCTTTTCTTTGAAGAAGCTACTGTTGGAGGGAGCTCCCCCCTCCTTTCTTCTTTAATCCCACAGATCATTTCCATGCAGCCCACTCGATATTGCCTGGCAGCAGGGGGGACAAAAATAGCATGAAGAATTGAAACCCACAGAAGAGCCACAACTTTCTCCCCTTATATATTTGCAAGCTGAGCTGCTAACAGGTGGCAGAACTGGTTCATTTAAATTTCATCTCCCTTCATTTTCTCTGCCTTCCCTCTGGTGCTGGTGAAAATGACCTAGGACCCAGGAGGCAGGTGGAGAAACTCCAGGAGTCAAGATAATCCATGGTTTGAATAATCAAGAACTAGCCCTGGTTCCTTCATCTTCCACAGCTTTATCTCATGAGGTCACTGGACAGTGCCATCAAACAAGGAGTCATTCCACAAGTGGCCTCTGGAAAGATTTCCTTCAGATTTTTCCTTTTTTTGACACTGCGAAGATGCCTCATGGAAGTTTCCATCTTGGTCATCTCAGAAAAGGCTCAGGTGCCCCAGATGCACGTGGGAAGACATAACATGGAAGTTTTACTATAATAGATTAATAGAAAAGGGATAAATCTTTAAAAATAGGTCCATGCCCAGACACCTAGGCATCTGTTCTTCTCTGGTCAGCAGATAAGAGTAATGTTCTCCTGCAGAGGAGGACAGGCACACATTTTAAATGAAGGACCACAGAAAGAATAGTCCTTGATGCTTATATATGACAGGGGACAAAATCCAGCCTAGTCAGGGAATATTAGCCAGCACCAGTAGAGAGTAATGACCATTTCCATCGCACCCCTATAATTACTGCCTGCAGTATACGTCTCACTCACTCCTCCTAGTTCTGGCTATAGAAGGGCAAGTATATAGTTATATATGGTTATTGGTAGGACACAGACCTACCTGGACCCTCAAACAGGCAAGAATCTACTATCTGGATAGTAGCAGAATCAGCGCTTCATGTGGCCAAGGCCATGGCTTCCCCATCTTAGAATGAGTGCCACCTGTTTCTGCAGCTGGAGAGAACTCAGTGTCCGCAGCCCTGCTGTTTGCTTTGTCTCCAGGGAGTTCCTAGCCACTGAGCACAAGGAGGTCTTGTAGGCTATCGACGCTCCATCTCTCTCAGGGTTGATGACGAGGGCTTACCTTCTAGAGCTGAGACGCAGTATGGGCAAAGAGGAAAATGCTGCAAATTAAAGTGAAAAATCCATTTAGTACAGATTTAGTCTCTTTCTGCCCCTCCGTTCCCCATGTTTTGACTATATGTTTCTGAAACTTGTGGGCCAGGTCAGTGTCACAGGCTTGTTGACAGTGTGCTTGGGACACCATGACTCTTCCAGACATGTTAAACAACAACAAGCCATCCTATGGGCCTACCTACTGTAACCATAGCCATCCCTGGGTGGCTTGTGGGAAACAGAAGTTATCATCCTCCTGATCTTCTTAGATACCGATTTTCATGAATCAAACGCTGCCTTCTCCATTTCCCCAGTGTGAAAGGCTCTCTGCTTTTATTTTAAACCTGATTGCACAAGAAGCAGCTCACAAATTGTGTTTCTATCCTCCATTTCCATGTGGACTGCCATACAGACGAGAGGTGGGGAAAGTCCTCACTGGTGAGAGGAGGGTGACTCACTCTCAAGGATTCCAACCCCTACCCCATCAGGTGCCCGGGTTTCTGAGAAGCTTTTGCTGTTTTCAGCCATTCAGCCTTTCATTGAGCGAACACATGTCACTGGCCCCAAAGCAGCCGTGGGCATTCCCACAGCTGAGACATGCAGAGGTCTACAGGCCCACCCGCACGTGGATGTGTTGCTGTGCTCTGTCCAACATTCCCATTTGTGACTTTAGGAATTACTGAACTGGAAAGAAGAGAAAGAAGTGTTGGGGTGACAGATGATGATCTGCTTTTTAAAAATTGTGTGAATATCTAGAGGAGAAAAGATGGGAATTTATGTTATCTTTTTCTGGAAATGGCTCTCTCTCCTCTGCTTGACTTTCTTAGCTTTGCCTGAACCAAGTCGTACCTTTTTTACTTGGCTGGTTGGTTCACCAAGCTAGAGTAAATGCTTGGATGGAGAACAGCAATTCGGTTTTATTTAAACTGGCATATTATATCTCGGCAAGGTGATAGAAGAAGCCCTACTGCATCCAACAGACAAATGAGTTTGGAACATTTTATTTGGTGTGTTGTTGACAAAAGCTAAGTCCCTGGGTAGCTGTTAATTTTTCCGGGTAATTCCCAGAGGAAAATCTAGCCAACTCAGTGCCTTACATTTCCCTGTAGAACTTTAATGAACTGCACAGTATGGAAAAGATAAATCTTAGCTCTGATTTCCGTTTTTTGTTCTGTTTTATTTTGTTTTATTTTGTGGAGTTTCCTTACTATGGAAGGAAGAATTTTTTTTCTTGTTTTATTTGGGAGAAGCCTATGTTTAACTGAGAAGGTAAAGGGCTCAGATGGAGAACAGAAAGTAGCAAGAACCATTACTAGACTAGATCCAACCCACTGATCTAAAAAGACCTGCCTCATTCATCCACCGGCATAATTAGGTAAACAGGAGACAACCTGTCTGATGATTCTTCTGGTAAAATTAAATTTCTATCAAATTTCTATCAATCCAGGAAAGGTCTTTTTTTGTTTTTCCATTTTGTCTTCTTTAAGAAATACTTAAGTTTTTTGGGAAAAAAAAAAATATATAT
>NW_006431210.1:2441136-2460593 GCF_000325575.1 Pteropus alecto
AACTTTTTAAATTGTCAGCATGAGATAAATGAGGGAAACTTTGATCTTAAATGATTTCCCTATATGACTATCGAGAAGATGAAACTTGAAAGTGTGCATTAGGGTGATTGACAGAATGGAGAATCTAAATGTGAAATCAAAGGCAAATTACATGAAAGTTGGGGATGATTTATACACCAGTAACCAATTCTGCTTGGTTTGATAGTGATTCTAGAAAGAAAAAAATTATGAGATTCTAGTAGGAAGGATAATTCTACTGGGTTTGATTCTAGAAAGAAAAAATTATGAGATTCTTGTAGGAAGGATAATCTAGCGCATATGAGTCCTCTATTCACCTTTAATTGAAATCTAGGTCCAGGTGTCAGCCTCAGGTCATCAGCCTGGATTATTTGGTGAAAATTTGTGTGAAGTCACAGGTCCGGGCAGGCTCGTTGATGCATGAATGGCCAAAATGAAATTGGAGAAAGCCATCCCTCCAGATTCTATCCTTCAGGCCTGTGTAATGAAGAGTGAGCTCCTTTTGCAGACAAAACAACAGGTGAGAGCCCCTAAGTAGATATGCTGGCCATAAGTCCTAAATTAATAGTGTTATTTATTTCAAGTTTTGTTTTATCGCAGTTGCTAAAACATGCCATTGAAGTTCTTCACTGAATCTCTAGCTACTGCTTTCTTTGTAGTCTTCTCTTTGATATTTGTTTTTGTGTTTGCTGCTTCTAAGAGCCTGAGAGAACCACCAGGCACTAGGATGGCTAGACACATATGCCCAGAACTACCACACATGCTCTGTGTCCATGAATATGTTTAAAACAAAATCACTCAACAGAGAAAAATAACCAACATTTATTGTGTACTGTCTATGTACCAATTACTATTCTAAGTACTTTACCTAAGGAATCTCACTTAATCCTTACTATAAATAGAAGTGAATATGGCTGTTATCCTCCTTTACAGTTGAGGAAACTGAGGCAAGGCAAAGTCTGAACTGGGATTCAGACTCAGACAGTTTTACTCCTGAGGCCTTGCTCCTAATCACTGGGCTGCAATGTTAGAGGGCTGACTCCATGCTGGACACTGTGCTAGGCAGGTGAGCTTTGCGACCAAACGATACTTAAATGTATTGTTCAGATTTGACCTTGGAATTGCATGGATATCTTTCATCTATGTATCAGTTTTTGTGGGCTACTTGGAAGTTACCATAATAATCTGGAACATTATCAACTATCATCGTCAGCAAATAGAATTAAGTAATTTTGTTTCTAATAGTGTAACTGCTAATATCCTTCGGCATTAAGTAATCACAATAGTCTTGAATGAGGTCTCTATTGTACTTTTATTAAAAAGCATACTCATCTATTAGTTGTTAGTGTATATATGTTAAATAAATATTAATCAAACCTTGTAATAAGAAACACAAATATATTAACTTTTTAAATTGTCAAAATAGTCATGTGTATCAGCTAGCTTTGCTATATAACAAGCATTCCCAAATTCAGTGGCATTTACTATTGCTCACAAACTTTTGGTCTTGGCTAGGCTCACTCATGAGTCTGTGGTCAGCTGCAGTTCAAGTAGTTGGCTCTGAAGATCTAGGCTGGGCTTTCTCACATGTTGGGAGTGTGGCTGGCTCTAGGCCAGAGTACCTCAGCTGGGACAATTAGCCTTTCTTTTCTTTATATGATCACTCATCATTTAACAGACTAGCCAAGGACTTTTCACATGGTGACTGTAAAACAGAGGATTCCAAAAGAGTATACATGGCTCTTAGAGAGACCTAGGCTTGGAGCTGGCATAATATCACTTCTGCCTCATCTATGGTCAAAGCAAATCCCAGGCCAGCCTAGATTTGAGAGGTGAGAAAACAGACTCCACCTCTTGATGAGAGGAGCTTTATGGTTATATTGCAAAAGTGGATGGGTAATACAGGATGGGAAATAATGGAAGCTATTTTTGAAAACAATCTACGATATCATGTGAAATAAGTATTATACCCATTTTATAGATTAAAAAGTTGATATCCAATGTTAAGTAACATGCCCTAAAAATTATAAAACTAGTACATTGTAAGTTACTAGCATTAATTGGTTGAATGACAAAATTAGATAAACATAGATATGTCTAATACCAAAGCTCTTTCTTTGAAATACCACTTTGTAAGGTTTTCAAAACCTTTAAGTATTCTGTTATTACTAATAATCCTCACAAAAATAAAAGTGGTGTCCAAGGATGAGGAACTAGGAGAGGATAAAATTCAAATATAATACTAGCTGATTCATTTTCATTTACTTACAGGCATGAATAATTTTAATCAAGGAACATTTCTTTAACAAAATGACCCTTACTGATAGCTGTGGATTATTAACTTTTTCATCTCTGCATGCAATAGACACTGTTTGTTGTTTGTTGCTTCTCTTTGGTATATTATACAGCCTGAGAGGGATCACATGCAAATAGAATTCTCATTTGTGAAACTTGTCATCTCCAGAACATTTGGGTAAATTAAGAGTATAATAGTAGTAATAGTAGTAGTAAATGTTGTTTAATGAGATCTGAATTTAGCAAATATCATATCCTTTGAGTGGTTATACTGTAAATATAACGGAGCATGAGGAGGCCTTTAACAGGGGGACCAAGTACTTTTGGGAAATTTGGAATTAACAGGTTACTTTGCTGTAATTTCTCAGAAATTTTTAAGAGGCTAATACCCATTGTGACTCTCAAGGAAGGCAAGTCTCAGACTTATGTGGCTGCAGAATATTCATTTTGTGGAATTCTCAGACGCCTAGTAATCCACAGAACCCTTGGAAAATATGAACTTAATTCTGATCTTTTCGAAGGCTTACATGGAGTTAATAGTATTTTTCTAACATCTGCCATGAGAAAAGAACTATGAGAACCATGTCATAAACCTGTGAAATAAGCATTGTTCTTATTTGTTATTGAGAAAACTCAGTAGGTAACTTGCTGGCCCAAGATCCCCCAAGTGCTACCATAACTGAGAGTTGAACCTGGCTTTATCTGACTTCAAGCCAATGGTGCTTCCTGGATACTCTGCTGAGATTCAGACAGTTTAAGTGACTGGGTGATTCAGCTGGTCAGAAGAGACACTATGTCTCAGATACTTTTGTAAACTCTGTAACTCCTAATAAAAGATGGGTTATTAGTCAATGCCTACTGGACAATCCCTTTGTTTATCACCTACTTTTAATATGATCATGCTCATGGACAAAAATTGCAATAGTAGAAAAGTGTGTAAGATAAAAAGTAAAAATTCTTCTTCATACCATCAGCTCCAGAACTATTCTCTATAGGTAAGACTATTATTGATTTTTTTATTCTTCCATACTTTTTAAATTATACAAGTGCGTGTGTGTAAATCTTTCACTTTTGTTTTATGCAGATGAGATAATACATTTTCGCCCAACGTAAATTTGAGATTTTTTTTAATACAGGATTTGTAAATTTCTTCTTTCTTTTGTACTGATGTACCATATTTGATCATTTTGTGATGGATTGCTAATTTTTAGGATAATTCGTTTATTTTTTATTTTTATTTTTTGCTTTTGCTCTAACAAACAGTACCTCCAATGAAGAAATGATCTTGTACATATATCTTCACACAGTTATATTTTGAATGGAAAACAAAACATAAAAGTCATCATTTTTCCCCAGTGACTCCTCTTAGGAAAAAAAAAAAAAGTGGACTATTGCCAAGAAAATGTTATAGGAACTGTAAATAAACAGATTTTTAAATATATACATTTTGACCCAAAATAGTATCCTGCTTCTCTGGTTTGCTCTGCTCTGACGAGGGAGGAAGCAAATAGACTGAGCCAGTGGTCCTATCAGATGCCATATGACTATGATCCACAATGGCTAAAACCAGGAGAAGGATACTCAGCCTCCTGGAGCTGCCATTATTCACGTAGAACAGCTCTGCATAGTTTGGTTTTGATATTATGGATGCAGAGTCAATATAAACTGGACAGATGAAATCAACTCTTTGTCATTTCAAAGACATCGCCCATCATATTATGCAATGGATCTTTCAGTGATGTAGACCATGAACAGAATTCAGATGAGAACTGACTCAAATAATTTCACTTCTGGGAATTTATCTTAAGGAAATGATCCAAAAAGGAAATTTTATTGACTCAAAACATTCACTTCAATTCCACATTATTAATGGTAAATTATTAACAAAAATGGGAGCATACCAAAATATATAACAAAAGAATAATCTTTCAATAGATCTAATATGTAACTCCATTCATGGTGAGGCAGGCATTATGCAGGTATTAAAATGATAAATGTCACGACAATTTAGAACCTTGAAAAAGAAAAAAAAAGGTTACCTATGCTAAAATGGTAATTATATAGTGGACAATTTAGTAACAGACAGAGAGGAGAGGTGTTGGGAGTTTGGGAGAATGGGGTGAAGGATTAAAGAAGTACAAATTAGTAGTTGATAGTTGGGCATGGGGAGCATGGAAGAGGGAATGTAGTTAGCATTAATATGATGGCTAAGTGGAGGGCCAGGAGAGGGAAGGAGCAATTGGGGGGATTGTTTTATGAATATTATAGATGTCTAACTAATGTACTGTATACTTGAAACTAATTTAAATAAATAAACTTATTAAAAACAAATAACCAAACCAGCACCCCTTAAGGGAAGGAAAAAAAATGATATTTATATACATATATTTTATAAGACCTAGAAGAAGAAAATATTTGATTTGTTAGATATTTGAATTCTAGATAGTCTTATTAATTTATAAAAATATATCTGTTTTATAATATTACTTATAAAATTAAAAGTTAATAGTCCACAGAAGATAATTTATGTTGATGTTTAGGAAAACTATGAGCCCTCACCAAAAGTCTGCTTAGTCTCAGTCAAGGATGGACATATTCTTTTATTTATTTTATTATTTTTTAAATTTATTTATTTTTATTATGGTGACATTGGTTAAAAAAATCCAGTAAGTTTCAAATGTACAATCCAACAGTAAGGCATATATATATTGCACTGTGTGTTCACAGCCTATAGTTAGATTTCTTTCTGTCACCATATACTTGATTTTAAAATGGCATACTATAGATTTGACTAGGCTCTCTCCTAATTCTTAAGGAGGTTGTGTGTAAGATGTCATATGTCACATTTGGTCTGTGACAGTTCTTATTTAAGCCTATTGTCCCTGTACAATTGTTACCAGCACTGCTTTTCACTGTCAGAGTGACTTTATTATTTGTTTGTTTGTTTGTTTGTTTGTTTGTTTGTTAAAACTTACCCAGATAATCTGTGGACCCCCTCACTATGAGGGACATGCTAACTGTCCTGTTCTACCACATTTGCCATTCTATTCCTGCTTTAGCATGCATCTCTAGTGTACATCATCCTTAGATGATGATTTAACTTTCTATGGTTTGGTAAGTCTTTCACAGAGCAATGATTTCATCTTATGCCTAAAGCAAAAGAGGAACGTATATGCATCATTAATGAAATTTCAAAGATATTGTCCATTACAGTGCATGGCAGCTCTTTCACATGACCTTTTAAAAATTCTGAAAATTTGAAAAAGTTTCTCTCCGCTAATAACTAATCATCTTTCATCATGTTAAATAATAGCCATTTTGTAATTTGACGTTCTTGTCTTCTTCCCTTGGCTTCCAGAAAACTTGGCGCTAAGTCAGGTATCTAGTCACAGCAAAAGTCCTTAACTGGTGTAATAGGGAGTCAGATACAACTGATTTTGAGTTCTATTCTCTGCCTATTACTGTGTTAGTTTTCTATGGCTACTGTAACAAATTACCACAAACTTCGTAGCTTGAAATAACATACATGTATTATCTTATAGTTCTGGAGGCCAGAAGATTGAAGTCGGTTTCACTGGACCAAAATCAGTTTGTCAGCTGGGCCAATTTCCTCCTGAGGCTCTAGGGGGAAATCTATTCTTTGCTGATTCCAGCTTCTGGTGACTGCCAGCATTTCTTGACTTGTGGCCACAACACTCCAATCTCTACTTTAGTAGTCATATTGATTCTATTTCTTCTGTGTCGATTCTCCCTCTGCCTCCGTCTTATAAAGATATTTGTAATTACCCAGATAATCCAGGATCATTTCTTCATCTCTAAGATCCCTAAGCATACCTGCAAAGTCCTTTTTTTCCCATAAAATGTAACATTGATGGGTTCCAGGGATTAAGACCTAGCAATTTTGGAGCAGGGGGTATTTCTGCCTATTACAATCTACTCTCTGGTCCCCAAAGACTCACATCCATCCCCCACGCAAAATATATTAATCATATCCCAACATCCCCCCAAGTCTCAACCTCTTATAGCAACAACTCAAAAATTTAAAATCTCATCTAAATATGGTCAGCTCAAAAGTCCCAAATATTATCATCTAAATCATCTAAGGCAGATATGGGGATACTCTGGGTATGATTCATCCTTGGGCAAAATTCCTCTTCATCTTCAAAGTAAAACATTTGGTCTGGTGCTTTACAAATAGTAGATGCACAAGAAATTTTAGCCATCATCAGAATTATTTCCTTTAGTGCAATAAGTGGAGGGTCACATTCCATAGACTCCACATTGTCCTAGAAGAAAGAAGATAAGGTCTAAGATGATGATGATGACAATGCTATCAATAATAGTAGTAATAGAAGGGACAGTAATAGTAACTTTTACGGAGGCTTTATCATGTAATAGAAGCTTTTCTAAGTGTTTTATATGTTTTCTCAATTAATTCTTATGAAATCTCTTTGGAGTAGAAACTTATTGCCCCCTTGTTCAACTGAGAAAACTGTGGGATAGAAAGGTTACATAATTAGTAAACCATAATTAGTAAGCCATGATCTCCATGCAGCCCAGTCACAAACAAGTCCACCCTGAATGTGTGCCCTAGATCAAAGTGCAATTCCTTTTTCTAGTTTTGGCATGCATGAAATGTAATTTTTAAAAATTGATGCTCATTTTACCTTGGGTTTCCATTTTGTGTTGTTAAAAGGATATAAGCCATACTCAGTGTTCCTGAAACTCTTTTGATTCACCAGGAAGGAATTTCTTCTCTTTTTTGTTTTGTTTACTTTTAAACATAGAATCTCCTTTCCTCCAAAATTTTCATTTTAAAAATTTGAATCTTTCAGAGAAATTGAAAAATTGATACAGTGAACACTTTCATATCCATCACTTTGATTTACCAGTTGTTAAACTTTTGCCACTTTTGTTTCTCTCTTTTCACATATAAATGTAGTTTTGTTTTTACCGGACAATTTTGAAAGTTGCAGTGGTCATGACACTTTACCTCAAAATACTTAAGCATGTACCTGTTAAGAACAAGGATACTCTCCTTCCTACTGATATCATGATAAAGCCCAAGAAATTTAAATTTGATACAATAGTATTTGTTTGTATTAAAATTTTTACCCAGTTGTTTCAATAGTGCCCTTTTCTAGCATTTCTTTTTAATCTGCAAGTCCTTAACCTACACTGCCTTTAGTTGTCACATATTTTTCCTTTAATCTAGAACAGCTCTGCAGCCTGTTTTTGTTTGTTTTTTGTTTGTTTGTTTGTTTCCCTTCAATGACCCTTTGAAGAGCCCTGATCAGTCAGTCACCCTGTAAAATGTCTCAAGCTCTGGATTGGTCCTTTCCTATTGATCCTTTCCTATTGATGAGATTCAAGTTAAATATATTTGGGCATGAATATTGCATAGGTGATGTGAGAATTATTTCCTAATTGATTATGCTTAAGAAAAAGAAATTCAAGGCTCTGGAATAAGAATGATCTGATACTTTAGGAAAACCACTAAACACCGAAACCCATAATAGAGCACAATCTTTGAATGGTCATTGACAGTTTCTGAAGCATGTTTCACATATATTTATTTTATTTTATCCTCATAATGAGGTCAATGAGATGAATATTATTGATCATAGTCTTAGGGCAATAAAGGCATTGACGTGATTTGCTAAATTCCTGGAATTCATTCCTCAAAGCTGGGGTTTGAATCCAGTTTCTAGACCTTGGTTTTGGATCTCAATCTTATACTTTTCCCACCCAGTCAATGGTTAGGGTTAAGTAGGATTAACGTTTTAAAAACGGTGGCAGTTACTTACTCTACTCAGAAATGCAACTGAATTCAGCATAAGTTAATGCTTTCTAAAAGCAGCTTTCAAATTGCCTCTGGACCCTGGCCGAGTCTTTAGGAGCCTGCATTTAAGTAGATTATGTGTTAAGAGTTTGCAGAGCACTCACTGTTGTAAATGCTGTAGACACTTGCTGGGAAATAATAATAGAGAAGCAGAAAGAAACTGAGATGGATGGGTTCCCACTCAGTCTTCCTATAAACTTGCAGCATATTGAATAATAAATACAGATGTTAGCAAAGACACGGTCTTATCTTTATTCTATGTTTTGTACCCACAAATGGTGGGTCTAAAAAAAAGTGATTTTTCTTTGTTGCTTTGTTTTTCCAGTGAGTTCATGGGTGGGAAGAACTTTTAAATCCACCCTGGAGAACTGTGGGCATTAGATCATGTAGGAAGGAGGCAATGTGTTCATAAGAGTTATTTTTTTTCCCCCAATAAATTGAGGGTTTGCTTAAAGATTTGTTTTATAAAATAGGTTCCAAAAGAGGAAAATCTGTGCCTGAAACTGACTGAGATCTGGAACAAATGTATTTCATGTCATTTTGTTAAAAGTTTTGGCCTCTACGAGATTCTCATAGGAACGGGAGTTTTTCCTCCCTTTGTTGACTTTCTCAAACTTTGTAGGAAGCTGTCAACAGAGGGCTGGCTTGGCATTTGAAACTCGGCACTTGAATTTAAAGACTTCATATGAAAAAGTGGACAGTAAAAGAGTTACATGTACCGAGGAGAATTGACTGGGATTTATTCTGCAGAACACTTGGGATCCAGGTTCTGTTCTGCTAATCAGCTGTGTGACTTTGAACAGTGCTCGTTGAGTGAGTTGCCCTACCATACCAAAGTAGGACTCATGATGCCCATCATGGGTGTCTGACAGTTTAGTGAGAGTGTATCCACGAACTTGCCCCACAAGCATCTAACGTATTTCGCAGTGCAAGGCAAATATGTGATATTAGGGTGTTTAGTTTAGAAGCATACTGAAGGCTTTCTCCCTTCCTCCTCTTCTCCCGGCAGTCTTGCTTTTCAGTGTGGAGAAATACTCCATGGTAAAATCCATGCTGGTCCTTTCTCCTCATCTTAGTGGAGTCAGTTGAAAAAGAGAAAAAAAATTACTATAGTTTAGCTCTAAAGAGGTATATAGTGCCACATTCGACCACACAAGTTCTGAAGCCAAAGGACTTGTGTTAATACCTTGCCTCTGTCAGTGAGTAGCTATGACAGTGGACAGGTTATATAACCTCTGCGTGACTCAATTTGCTCATCTGTAGAAGATTGTAATTGCTACCTTTCAGAGCTGTTGTGAGGATTGTGTAAGATGGTGTATGTGTATCCAGAAGAAAATGCAACTTAACTTTTTGCCTCTATCATTTCTTTAATCTCTATTCTGTGTGCGTGATCATCCTCCTCTAGTCCCTGAATGAAAACATCAGTTGGCCCCATAATTTTGCGCTTATTAGTAGGTAATAGATTATCCTATCATCACTTTGTCACAAACTCAATTAATTTAAACCCAAGGACAAATTAAATATGATAATTTAAATGTCTAGTTCAAGAGGTTAACCGATACTATGAATTTCACTCAATGTTCAATTATTCTTCCCTCCTCTTTGTTCCAGGTTCAAAGGGAAGGGAAAAGGAATATGGTAGGTGGATTGATTTCATCTCTCTTCCCCTCTACCCCACCCCCTCCCAGGCCATTGTCATAACTGAATTTTAGCTGCTTTGCTCAGAGGCTCACTGGGAGGTAGAATAGGGCAAGCTTGGTGCTTCTCTCCCAGGGCTCTTTCATACCTCCCACCCCCACCCATTGGTCTCCCTTGACTCTGTAAGTGGATATGTTCCAGATGGTTACTTACCCAAATTCTAAGCATCTACCCTTCGGTTTCTTGTTGCTGGGTTTCCTCTGCCCTACCAAGGAATCCTATGGAACAGTGAGACAGGATGCAAGATATTCTCCACTGGAGATCTCCCCAGGTGGCCATTTCGGACCCATAGGCAATAGTTTCCCATCCCTTGCCTGAAAAACTCTGGGAGTACAGGCTCATGCCAACATCACCTAACTCCACCACCATATGATGGGTCGACCTGGTTCTTGTCTTAGGGCATTCTGCCATCCAACCCCTCAGGTCCAGGGGTTATGTAATAACTCCTCTTCTTGGAGAGGTGACAGAATAGGTATCTTTTGACACCTTTTACTCTCAAAGTGGGCAAGAAGATGTTGGACTCACAGAACATGTATCAACCAAACTTGACATGGCAACTTGACACCTCCCTTAGGAATTCTATATTTATTTAACCAGGGACCTAATCAGAACTCCAATTTTACCACATTGTTAGAGGAGTTCTTCACTTAATAAATACTTGGCATGTAATAAATGCCAAATAAATAACTATTTTGTGATGAAAATGAGAATGAATCCTAATTCATTTCAGTAAGTATTAAATTCTTATCATGGGCAATGTGAGAATAAAAAATGGGTAAGATACTGACCCTACCCTCTGAAAGCTCATGGTCTGGTAGGAAAGATAAACAGATGTTCTTATTTGAAGAGAAAATGGTAAATAATATAGTAGAGGTTAGGATAGTAGAGAGAAGAGAAAGGAGAGTTTGGAGATTTGGGGAGTTCTCTGCCTTAAACAATTATGGATCTGTGAGGAGATTATACTCTTTTTAAATATAAAAATCTTTGATTTCCTCCTGTATCTGTCTGCTTTATCAGTTTATACCCTTAACTAAGTGACCATAACAGCTGTTAGTAATGGGCCACCTAAATGACTCATGGACCAGATCATCATAGATTTGAAACCAGGAAAGCTATTCCAAGCTGCAGAGGTCTTCAGTTGGGATGGTTTCTGACAAATCTTGTATTTGCAGGATGAAGTACTGTTCATCATCAGCTTTCTAATCATTGCTCTATGTTTATTGAGCTCAGGTGTCTGTGTGCGAGTAAGGAAGTGTGATGGGAGCTACAGTTGGAAAAAGAGGATTATTATAAAGAACAGAGGGGTCATTAAAGCTCTTGAGCAGGAAGAAAGATTAGAATGTCACTTTAACCTGAGGTTTTTTTCTTTCTTTCAGAACAATAGGATTGAGGTTTGAACAGGAAAGAGGCATTAGGAATGTAGAGCATAGGAGAGATAGAATGGAGAATAAAAATGAAAACTGTTTTAAAGAATCAGGAGGGAAGAACAGGTGGCTTATGGTGCAGAAGGAAGGTAACTGGGTGGGATGATGGGTGAAAATGATTTTACTTTTAGGTATGCTCAGTTTGAGGCTCTGGTGGAATCTTCTGGTGATAGGCAGTTGTCAATAGAAATGTAGAACTAAAACTCATGGCTGGCCTTAGTGCTAACAATGTGAATTAAGGAGTCGCATCTACGAACGTGTTCTCAAAGAACAGCAGTAGAGAAAATTACCTATAAAGTTCATTCACCTGAATTATTGGGAGAGGTCCCAACTCTCCCTAATTTTTTGGTCAGGAATAACACACGTTAATGGCTTATGCAACCTGCACTTAGAGTATATACCAAAAAATCAGTATATAATTTCTATAAGAGGTTATAAAGCTAATTTTGGAAACATTGCATTTAAAATAACACAGACTCAAACATTAGACTTCGTGGAAATTAACAAATACTACCCAAATGAGAAGGAGCAAAGGCCTTTTATCCCCCAAGCTTTTTATAGAGAGGGAGTTAGCCACCATCCTTCGAATTTAGCAAAGACTCAAACACGAGCAGGAGGGTGTAAAAGCTCTAGACTGGGAAAAATGAAAGGCTTCAGATATGCCCTGATTGGAGGCTCTTTGGCATATAAAAGCTGGTGGCAGGCTAATTAGAACCAGAGTATCTTCTGTGATTTGTTAGGGGAGCAGATTTGGCTTTCCCTGGTAAGTCCTAAGTTGGGAAAAAAGGACAAAAATCAAGGAAGCTGGCAGTTATTGATCAAGACCCAGCTGATTAGGGCCAATTGCTGCAGAGGTTAGAGTTTGGCTTCCTGGGCTGGGTGCTGCAGGTTGTGAATTAGAGTTCTATTTTTTCCAGATGGCCTCATCATTGTGTATTCAGTCTCTCATGGTAAAATATGTTCAGCTTTTAAAAATTCATTGTCTTCTCATTTGCTTGACTTTCTTGGCCACCACTGTCCAATTCTCATATGCTCAAAAGTCACTTTCTGAGATATATATTTGAATTGGTTTTCCAGCTAATCCCCAGTCCTTTTGTACTAAATATTTTAAATATTTATTGTCAAACGAAAACGAATACCATAAGAAGTTAAAACCATACAGAAATGTGTAAAATGAAAGGACAATTCCTCTTCTCTTCGTGCCAGCTCCTGAGTTCCACTCCTCAGAGTTAATCGCTATTAGTGGTTACTTATACATCCTTGTGGAAATGGTCTATGCATATGTAAACATATAAATTATATATCTATAGTTGCATATTTGTATAAATTTTTTAAAATTTTACACGATTTGGGATTATACTCTAAGAACCCTATTTTTCAAGCTACTTTTTCTGGTCATCTTTGGACATCTTTAGTACGAGTCAGTCTATCTTATCCTTAAATTTAAAGTTTTTGTTAGATAATTCCTAAATCGGCTATGGAAAAGAATGGCCCAGTTTATCCCCTCATCAAGTGTTTGAGAGTATTTTGCTTTTCACATTTTCATTGACATTAGATATTTTTCCTGATTTAAAATAAGAGGATAGGTACTTTAACTTGAATTTATCTTACCGTCAGTGAGATTAAGAACATTTTCATATGATTTATTGGACATTTGTATACTCTATTTTTCTGTCCATCTTTCCATTGAATCCATTTTATCATCTGTCTTTTCACTTTGTATATTGTCTTACTTTTTGCCGTACAGAAATTTGAATGTTAAGTACTTAAATTTATGAAGTTTGTCATTAATTTGAAATTTTTTGTCCTGAATTGAAAGGCCTTCCTGTTTTGCTATTTTTTTGTTTGTTTTTGTGTCAAATTCTTCTGTTTCCTAACAGAGTTGCATAGAATATAATTGGAAGAAACTGGTGTGTCTGATATTTCTTTCTGAATTAATGCACTTAGTTATCTCAGAGAAGTTAATGAAAGCTTTTGGGTTAGAAGCTTTGAGTGTCTCTGAGTATCCCCTAATGGTGAAAAGAAAGAAACTGGAAGCAAGACAGAGATATTAATCAGCCCCTGTCTTCTCAGGCAGTCTTACAAGTGCACTTTTTTTTTCTTCTGGAAACAATATTTGGTGGTTGCCACCCTATCCTGGCATTAATTGCTATAGCTCAGAAACATTGGTGACAGGAAAATGTAAGCAAGACATGGGTTTAGGGATAAAATAGCCCTCTTTGGGGGCACATCTCATACTTGGATACTACCCTAAAAATATTATAGCTTCCTGATTGCCCCAGATGTATTTGAAGGGAATGATGGGATAAGGATAGAGTGGTCTAATGAGTTGAGAATTGCAGAAGGGCAGTTAGGAAGTAGAGAAGATGCCGTTTGATTTGGTCTGTTCTTTTGGTAGGTCTTTTTCCTTATCAAAAGGACAGCCAGTGACTGCTGCTGCTATTGCTATAGGCTACCACCAGTGGAACATCAGGCCTTCTTTATGTCCTACCCACACATTCTGAAGTTAGAAAGTTAAGTAGGCACTCTTTTTTTTTCCCCAGCAGCATGGCTTGTATGATAGTTTGGGTTTGTGGGTAGACCTGACCAGAAGCAAAGCAGGAGAGAATTTTAGGTTTCCAGCTTCCTCTTTAGCTCTGTAATTTGCTGGGTGATAACAAATATCAGAAAAATTCTCCCTTTTTTACTCTGAAGCACATCTTGCCATGTCTTCCTTTTCCAAGAACCACTGTTGACCTAGTCAGTAATTTAGGCAATGTTAAGATGGTAATCTCTTTGGAAAACAGTAATTCAGCATAATAGAGAGGAGAGGCTGCTCTGCCATCCTCCCTGCTGCAGATGACCTTGACTTGGTATCTTTGGCCTTACTGTCTGCTTCCTGGACAACTAAGGGCTCACTCTCTACATCCTGTATCTCTTTATCACTTTATCCTGGCTGAGAGTAGAGGCTCTAGAGGCTGAGTCATAGCAGCAGCGACCTAGCCGATCCTAGGAGCTTTTATTCCTCTTTTGTCAAACATCATAGAGAGAAAATGAAATATTTAGAGTCCAACCTCTTTGAATGCAAAGGATACTCTGTATTTGTACTCCTAATAAGCATTCCATCTAGAATATAGGAGGGCCATTTGGGGCACAGAGGATTCCATTTCAAGAGAGATTTCACTCTGATGTTGAGAACTCAACATCATGACCATTGGATCGATTATTCTAGAGAAACTACAGATACGTCCTAACCACTTCTTGTCTGTGACCATGACCATTGGATCGATTATTCTAGAGAAACTACAATTGAGTTTCTTAAATTTAGAAGCTTACTACAAAGAGTGCCATTCTTCCTTCCATTAGCCAGGAGCCTAAACTCAGGATTTTTCCAAAACAATCATGTTGACACCTAAAAGCAGTAGACGTTTGATGAGCCAATATTTATTTTAAAAATAATAAAAGTAATTACCAGAGGGAAGAAAAAGCACAGCTAGATTCTTCAATACTTTCTTGCCTTATTCATATAATAGATATTTAGTCCTTACATGTCAAATACTGTGCTAGGAGTTGGGAATGTATCTGCGATAATAATAGTAACTATACCTAGCAAATATTAAGCTCTTAACTCCCTATTAGGCATTGCGCTAAATGGCTCACATGGATTGGATTATCTCATATAATTCTCAAGACAACCTTGTAATCAGGTTGATTTGTAATCTCTATACAAAGATAAGGGAAATGAGTTTTAGAGAAGTTAAATAATTTGTCCAGCAGCATACTGCTAATAAAGATTAAATCTTGGCTACAAACCCAGTGTACTCCCCACTTTTTAATTGTTTACTGCTGTTTCTACATGAGGCAAACAAGCCCCTGCCCCCATGGAGCTTATAGGCTAAATGAGAGAATACTTTTCTTCAGATAGACTCTTAATTTGTCTCTGGAGAGATGTGGAATGTCCTCCAGCGAAAGCTTCCCACCTTCCAGCAGGATTTAGGATGGCCACACATACTCAGTGGATGGAAGTCTCTTGATAACATGGGCACCTTTTATTTTCTCTAATCACATTCATTTCTCCCATCTCCTGTGTCCTTCTCATGTCCTCTTTCTCGCATCCTTTGCCTTGTCCTTCTGCCTTCTTTCTTCATTGAGTGTCCTCCCCTCCTCACTGGTTAATTTTTTCTTTCTCTCCCATCTAGACAATTACTAGATTCTCTAAATACCATGCCATGCACTTTTGAGGGAAAAAATGGAAGGGAGGGAAATTTTCACTGAAAATGAAATGAGCTATTGATGGATGTCTTAGTAAGCCTAGGGGGTCTTTCTTCAGCATTCTCTGGCATTTAAGGGACTCGAGATTCCAAAAGCACATTCACTCCATTCTGCTGTTGCTAATCTCATTTTTTCTATGATTAACAACCCAGTTCATTATGTTTTCAGCTCACATTAATCTTCTCTTCTGTGAGTTTGGTAACATTTGGAGTCATTTCCCTCTGTATTTATCCATCTGGGATCTTTAGAAAAGATAAGTTTGCAGAAAGTCATTTGTTGCTCATACAGAAAGACATTTGTTGCTCATTGCTGTAAAACGAATGAATGTTTCTCCAGTCTTAAGAGAGAATCCTCTGAGGTCAGCCATGGAGTCCCTCCACAATGCAGAGAGCCCCCTCCATGTACCTCCAAGGGGTCCTCCATTTGGGACTGAGCTGCAACATAACAGCATCAGAAATTACAAGCAATGCTCCCTGGATCCTGACTGTCCTCATATAGCAGATGGAACTGGGAGAGAGCTGTGGGGGTAGCAGAAAGAGTTGCAAGATTAATGAGTCAGAACAAAGTCGTTGGCTTGAGTCCTGTCTCTACCACCTACACACTATTTGACCTTGGGCAAGTCACCTAATCTCTCCAAGATCCACTCACCTCCTCTGCAAATCGGCCCCAAAGATGCATGTCCTCTCTTTTCTATGTGAGAGAGTAGTTTTGAGGGTTAATTTATGTTTTCATTTCTGTTTTTGAGTAAGCTCATAACTTTTGCTCATATTACTTAAATTTTACAATTTCTGAGGCTCCTTCCAACATTAATTTTATATATATATATGTATGCGTGTATATGTACATATACACACATATATATGTATATATGATTAGAAAGAAAAAATAGGTTATTGGGGAAGACTTAGAAACTAGTATTTCTTATTTCTCATCTTATATTTTAAAAAATGCTTGGAGGTATGTGTCACATTTGAAGATCTATTGGGGAGGGTAATTGTCATTTAGAAAACAGAATCCTTTGGAAATTCAGTTAAGGGCATCTTCCCAGGTATAATGTAATCTCAGGAGGTCACATGGGAGGCAACTCTTTTGGAAATTCTGGGCTATCAGTCCCTAGCAACATTTTGTTGTGAAGGCTGGAATGCATTCATTCATTTTTTAATTCAAGTAAGATGTTTCTCTAAAGGAAATATTCCCAATTGGAAATTCATTCAAAAGCCGTGACGGATATTGCTATCTATGGTCATTACCTGTGAAATGTTAGTGTTATTTCTCATTGCTGCCCAAGTGCAGGGTTAAATTGCATTAATGCATCTGTTATTGTAAGAAAAGAAAAAGGTGAAATTGAATTTTATTGCCGTAGAATTTAGAATGTGTTCAAGATGCGGAGAAGAAACAGGAGACATGAGAGAAATCTGAACTGTTTGCTCTAATTCTGTACAACTGAAACAAGGCAATATAATTCGGAAATGTTGTCATTTATTGACAGTTTTCTACCCTAGCACCTGGGACTTGAACGGGAGACTCCCATTACACAGGTAACTCCCAGTGGTATTGGTGGAAATTACCTGCATAGCCAACTCTACTCCTCCACAGGATGCCAGACGCCTAAGGGCACTTTTAATTGCAATGTGCCTCCCTTTGCAACAGAGCTAATTGCACCTGCTTCCCTTTCTTTTAGGTACCCAAGCAAGGACAGAAACAATAAAGAGACACGTGTATTAGTTGCAGCCTTCTGAACCACGCAAGAAGGGAATCAACGGTGTGGACAGGGCAGGAACCGTTGCTACGCTTGCTTGTTGGAGTAAATGAGGAATGGGTTTGTGATTATGCTGACATTCCAGCATGAATCTGGTAGACCTGTGGTTAACCCGTTCCCTCTCCATGTGTCTCCTCCTACAAAGTTTTGTTCTTATGATACTGTGCTTTCATTCTGCCAGTATGTGTCCCAAGGGCTGTCTTTGTTCTTCCTCTGGGGGTTTAAATGTCACCTGCAGCAATGCAAATCTTAAGGAAATACCTAGAGATCTTCCTCCTGAAACAGTCTTATTGTATCTGGACTCCAATCAGATCACATCTATCCCCAATGAGATTTTTAAGGACCTCCATCAACTGAGAGTTCTCAACCTGTCCAAAAATGGCATTGAGTTTATCGATGAGCACGCCTTCAAAGGAGTAGCTGAAACTTTGCAGACTCTGGACTTGTCTGACAACCGGATTCAGAGCGTGCACAAAAATGCCTTTAATAATCTGAAGGCCAGGGCCAGAATCGCCAACAACCCCTGGCACTGCGACTGTACTCTCCAGCAAGTTCTGAGGAGCATGGCGTCCAATCACGAGACAGCCCACAATGTGATCTGTAAGACTTCCGTATTGGATGAACACGCCGGAAGACCATTCCTCAATGCTGCCAATGATGCTGACCTTTGTAACCTCCCTAAAAAAACTACCGATTATGCCATGCTAGTCACCATGTTTGGCTGGTTCACCATGGTGATCTCATATGTGGTATATTATGTGAGGCAAAATCAAGAGGATGCCCGGAGACACCTTGAATACTTGAAATCCCTGCCAAGCAGGCAAAAGAAAGCAGACGAAGCCGATGACATTAGCACTGTGGTATAGTGTCCAAACTAACGGGCATTGAGAAAGAAATTTGTTTGCAATTGCAGTAGAATAAGTGGTTTACTTCTCCCATTTGTTGTAAACATTTAAAACTTTGTATCTCATTTTCTTTTGAATTATGCCACTGTTTAACTTTTAACAGACAGGACAACATAAAAAATAATTTTAGTTTAGGTGATCCACACTTTAATTGTAACCCCGGTGGTATATTCCTAAGTAAGCTACTATCTGAACATTAGTTAGCTCCATCTCACTATTTAATAATGAAATTTATTTTTTTAATTTAAAACCAAATAAAAGCTTAACTTTGAACCATGGAAAACTGAGTGACTTATTGGGCAAGAGAACAGTATAGTCATTCCATTGCTTTAAAGTGAAACAGACAACCCTTGTTATCCTAAAGAACTATCATAATGAAAGATATGTTATTAAGCCCCACTGTACACTGGGGAGCCACAGCCAAATTATCAACCAGATAAAGTATCTGTCACACTTTAGAATACTGAGCCTTAGCAAACCCAGGTATCATCCTGCAGAGGAGGCTTAATAAGTTGGGATGCCTCTAGGTGTTTGCTATCTAAAAGTCTTTTTATAGCTAAATACACCACTTCTATATAAAGGTCTTTTTATAGCTAAACACACCACTTCTATAAAAAGGTCTTTTTATAGCTAAACACACCACTTCTACTCTATGCTAGACACATGGAAAAGAAAAAGACAATTCTTTTCTCAACATTACCCTGTGTTGGACAGGGGTGTGTGAAAACATAGAACGTCCTAATAGTCATGTAGCATAAAATGTTTGCAAGCTCTTTGCAAGACATTTTTATATTATTTTTATGTCTCCAAACTCTCACTACAAGAGGAAAAAGAGACAATCATACCCCAGTTATATAGGAGGAAACTGCAGGTGAAAGCGGTTCAATGACCTGCCAGCTAGAAAGTATCAGAACTTGAATTTGAACCAAGTCTTCCTCTCTTCAAAGACTGAGGTCTTCTCATCATGTTTCTACTGGGTTGGTTTATAGAGGTATAACGCACATATTAAAAATGTACTCGTATAAGTTTTAACAAAATGTATATACCTCAAGATATTGTATCCCTGATAATTGCTCAGAGATAAGAGAAAGTTCATTCAGTTCTTGGAGTAGGGAATCGTGGTTTGGTTTGTTTTGGTTTGGTTTGGTTTGGTTTTTGGTTTTGGTTTTAAGAGACCATTGCAGATAATCCTTGAAATGTGGGTGGGATCTCATTAGTTGGTGTTGTACCCAAGGAAGGTAGAGGAAGCACTGAGAGCAAAGGGA
>NW_006431210.1:2460664-2463927 GCF_000325575.1 Pteropus alecto
GAGACAAGTTGGAGTCATATCACGAAGATCTCAGTTCCAGACTCAGGAATAAAAGTAATGATAGCATTTATGGAACACTTTTCTATGCACCAAGTACTTTTTTATGGTTGTCCTGGTTAATCCTTACAATTACCCTATGAGGTAGTCTTTTGTGAATGAGGAATCAGAGACACGGGAGTTTAAATAATGAATTCAGGATCCTAGAGCTTATGAGAAGTATAGCAGATATTGAAACCCAGCCAGTCAACTCCAGAACCTATGGCCTCTTAAACACTGCACTGTATTGCTTTACATTCATAGACTTTACTACATAAAGTTGCTGTTTCCCTAGACCTAAAGGTTTGCAGACTTCTAAGTGATGATTTCATTTAAAAATAATAGCAAAAATAGCTCTTTGTGGGGCTTAACTAGGAAGGAGGTATCCTTTGCCATTTTGACCCATTTAGCCTTCTCCAACCCATATTAGGTTATCTTTGGGCCTCCAGGAATCACATTTCTGCCCTCAGAAAGCACTACAGTTTCTATCCATATCAATAGTATCTTAAAGGGTTACCACATGGACCGTGAGTGTCAACCAATCCAAGAGTGGAAGCAGGTCACTCATAGCAAAGTGGCCAGGCTACCTGTCACATACCCTAAAGCCATGGGCTTTTCATGCCCATACTAGCCTTCCTAAAAGGTATAAATCTGAGTCTAGAGCCCTGAGATGTAAAATTCAGGATATAGACCTCAGAGTCCTGCATTCCAGAGAGAGAAGGAAGCCAGACCGTCTGCTTTTGCTGTCTGGATTTAAAGGCCTTCCAGTGAATTTGGAGCTTTGCTGAAGATTTAACGCCCCCTAGAGGACAACGTTATAATATATCTGTAAGTACTACCTTGGAAAGATGCCCAACTGAATACACCCCTTTTCCCCCCGAAAGAATAGGAAAAATCAAATGTTGGCTAAGATAACTCTTTAAAATTTGAAATAAACTGTGTTTATTTGAGTGTGCGAGTCACATTCAACTTAGAAAAGCTCTTACAAATTACATAATCCATTCCAGGTTGCTCTTTCTAAAATAATCTTTATATTCTTATTATTGTATTAATGGACAGTTGCTTTAGTCAAGTGAAAGTGTCTGCATAGGAAAAATCTCTGAGGAGTGTTGTATAGTCATGTTCTTCAGATGTGATAAAGTTAACTCCCACATTTTAGTTTGTAATTCTCTGCATATATAGAGTTAAGAGGTGCCTCATAGGTTAATAATCATTCCCCTGCCTGATTTCTATATGTGGATTTTTAGTTAATAGTGACATAAGTACAAATGCTTTAAAAAATAAGTTAGCTCCATCTCAGTATTTTATAATGAAATTTATTTTTTTAACTTAAAACCAATTGGAGAAGAAAATTATTATTTTTTAAATAAATAACAGGCTGTAGGACCCTATCATGACCAGAACTGAAAGGAAATACTCTTCCCATCAGCATGTAGGATGCTCCACCCCTCTGGACCAACAGTGCACGATGCCAACGAGTAGGAAGAGTTTATGAAGGCTCATGGCTATACAGAAAAAGGCCTAACATGGATGTTCCAGTTTTGATCTCAACATGCTTCTTAACTTTCCAAATCTCTACAGATGTTTATGTCGATGGAGAGTTACTTATTTTAGGACACTAAGGTTTTTGAAATTAACTCTCATCATCTGAGGCACATACTGTCTTACTGCCTAAATATTTTAAATAGCAGCCTCTGCTTAACCTTCTCCTTTAGCAATATAACCTCAACCTTTTAAATTCAAAAATATCTGAGAATTTTAGTCTAATCATTGACAATGTGCTTATCTCTGACTCAAGCAAATCATAAAACATGCCAACCCAACTGGAACAGTTTTAAGAAAGTGATTTAAAAAAAAGTTATGTAATGGAAGATTTAACTTTCAAGAACATTTTGGTAAATTGTAAAGCACTGATATACAACTTCTGCCAGGTACACGCTGTTCTTTTTTATGTCTTTTTCTGATTACCCACAATAATTCTTGTTCTGACATCAACAAGCATAAAGCAGTCTGAGATGTGGGTAGGCTTTCCTTATTGTCTCGTGACTTTCAATTCATATAGTAAGTTCTTTCATCTACCTGGCACAGTTAGAGAATGAAAAATTCTACTTAGTTGAATGTTCAGGGTACCAGAGATAGGCAAACTCCTAGAATGTCAGGACTAGAAGTGTCCTAGAGATGACCAACCCACTGATTTTATAGGTGTTGTAATCGAAACCCTTGCATGCTTGGGGATTGCCTCTCATGTGTCCATAGTCCCCACCTAGTGCCCCTTACAGGTTACCAACCGCTCCTTCTGATAAACTATTTTCCAATCTTCAAAGAAACAGAATAGCATAGTAATATGCACCATGAAAATGTCACCGGCTATTGGCAGCCATTTCTTTGAGGATTCGGAAGGCATGTATGGTTCCTACATTGTCATAGAAATATAATAAAGCATATCTATGATTCTAAAAATCTTGTTTCTTCAAAATATGATGAGAGGATCTGTTTTACTTTCAAAAATAGCTCCTGGATAACATGCTCAACGCTGTGCATGATATTGTTTCCTGGTGGAATAATGAAGAAAATGATTCTGGTACAACTTCTTGGGAAGGAGGAGTTGATTAGCATTTGTTTCCTTGAGTAGCAACATAAACTCTGAGTGGCCAAGTGCAACCCTGCTGGCAGGAAGGGAGTGAGTGTCCTCCATTTCCAGAGCTCTTGTCAGCCTGGCTTCCCAAAAGAGTATCATCGATTCATCAGGTTTGCTGGGTCTGACCCAAATAAAGCAAACCAGAGGCAAACTCATTTATTACGCATTTGTAAATACCCTCCCTAGCCCTTTCCCAAATCCAAATAGGTGAATCAGAATTTATGGAAAAAGAAGACATGAATTCCCTATCCTACATTTGCCCACACTCATTTTATGGGTGATCCCAAATGCACCAAATAAATTAGTGGGTCCCATAGACACAGCAGGGAGCACACATCAAGATCCAAGATTTTTTCCTTCCAACCCAGGGAAATTATGATCTCGAGGCCACAAAATGGACATAGAGTCCCACGATATTATGGGGAATGGAGGTGACAGTAAAAGGAAATCCACTTCTATTAATGGAGCTAACTTCTTCAACATTAAAAGGACCAGAGCTAGTATGAATCACTTAAGAATGTGTGTGTGTGTGTTTATTTCCAGGTGTATCCATGGGGTTACATGGGGAATTGGGTTCTGAGAGCATCAG
>NW_006431210.1:2463953-2465989 GCF_000325575.1 Pteropus alecto
AAAGAGATAATGAGAACACTGCAAACAATATCTACCTATCAGTAATTTGGTCTAGAGATGACCCAAGTTTCAGGTTTCTGGGGAAATTATTAATATATTTTCAAGGCTGTCCCCAAGTTCAGTGAAAACATTCATGCTTGTCACTAATGGTAGCTGAGTTGATCAAGTTTGTGAGCTGTGCTCCCCCAATGGTTGATAAATGTTTTGAATTTCGTTCGTTATTTTCAAAAAAAATAAAATAAAATTCAATGTATTTACTTTCTTTGCTGTGGATATATGAGCATCGAACTGACAAAAGTTTTCTAAATCTGACCTTAAAACCTAGGCCTGGAAAGAATACATTATAGGTCTCTCTGGAACTGGGACCAATATTCTATTTTTTGCTATGACATTTCATTAATTTTTTTCTTCAGAGAAGAGTTTGAAAAATGGAAGGCAATCTAAAATCTGGCTGTTGATCTAAAGATTAACAAGCCATCTGTTGAGCTAATGGCATTGATTGCTGAATAGATTTTAAAATAAAATGGCCCTTTGGGAGTAGGATGGGGCTAATCCAGCTTCCTTAGGATTGACCACATTTCTCCTGGAAAAAATATATATAAAAGATGCTGGTTGGCTTTCAAAGCCTTTCCTCCTCACAGACAGTCTTGCCAATTCCCTGTCTCTCTGAAGAACGAGCTGCAGTAATGAGAGGAGAATGTGAAATGAGAAACAAAGAAGAAGTGCTACCTAGAAGCAAGGATTTAGGGGAACAGATAGGACTGACTTAAACTTACATTTCAGCACTCCTTCCTCACACTGAAACATACACGGAGGAATTCCTGCGTGTAAATCACAGACACAGAATCTCTTACAACTAAAAGAACCTTTTGTCCAATAATTCCTCCTCACCTGAACAGCCCTTACCATTTACTAGGCACAGTTTTCCTTCCCTCTGTCCCTGGCTTCCCTAGTTCTCACAACAGCCCTGCCAAGCAGACATTGTCCTTGTTCCTATTTTAGAGATGAGAAAACTAAGACCCAGAAAGTATTCTGCCCAGGATTACACAGCTAATGTGTATACAGGAGCTAGATCTAGCTATGTGCAAAGTCTTGTCTCCACTTAAGGCACACTTCCAAGTTCTGCATCATCTTTATGTTTTATGAAGTCTCATATTCAGGCCCATGATAATACACAGAGAAGAAGGTAAGACATATTTTCTCAATTTGCTCAAGAGAGAAATGAGGTTCAATGGAAAAAAAAAAAAAACACACGCAAGCTTTAGCTCACTCAACCAGTTAGCAGAGCCTGGCGTTTGGGCATCACAACGGTTCATCCCCTTTCCACATCCATCCCTCTGGTCCCAGCCCTGAGGTCCCATGTGCAGACAGTAAACTGTGCCCTTAGGAAGGGCAGACACATATATAGCACTTGACCATTGGAATAATGACTCTTGGTTCCACCATTGTTTCTGTGATGGTGCTGAGGATAGTGTCCAATGAATGGTTTTGTGGCAGCCACATCTCCCCTCACTCATTTCCATGTCCGCCAGCAAAATTCCAGCTGGCACTTCTTGCATGCTTTTGCATGAGGATTTTCTTTGACCACAACAGCACACTTTGCCACTTACACAGAAGGTTGGAGATGCCAGGGAGTTGCCACCCTCTAGGAGCCACCCTTAACCGATGATGACAGGGACTTGGTGTATGAACATCTGCTCCCTTGCTGTTGGAAGCATGCATCCTACTCTGCGTTGCATAGTTTCCCCAGCACAATGAAGTTCTCCTTGCCCATGGTGTAACAGGTTTGGTGAGGCACTTTTCCTCCCTTGTCTTGTCTTTACACTTCTACATTTCTACATCTCATTTTATATTATCTTTGTCTCCTTCCAAATAAACTCTTTGCACTTAAATTCTTGTCTCAGTGTCTGCTTATTGGAAGAACCCAAGTGAAGATACCTGAGTATACCCTATACCAATGCTGTCCATGCATGTCTGGCTAGACAGATTGAGACAGCTTTTGAAAGGTATAAATAGTACCTATACCTTCCCCAGAC
>NW_006431210.1:2466013-2468965 GCF_000325575.1 Pteropus alecto
CTGTGTTGTTTGTTGGCTTCTCTCTACCCTGGAGATCTAGGGTAATCGATCAGTGATCTGTGACCAATACAGGATACTCTGTATTAGAAATTTCTTCTTAAAAAATTGTGCTTAACAAAACTTCGCTCCCTTAAAAAATTGTACTGCTATCTCATCGTGGAGAGTGTCATGTGAACCCATAATAAATTTCTTCTTTTGCCTCACATACCAGGAAAGTAAGAGGAAAAAAAGGAATCTGTGCTTCTAATTTAGTAATTATATATCATCTCATAGCCCATCTAGCTACAGTTTAATTTCCTGTACTTTTGATCTACTGTGATGTGTACATCATCAGTTATTTCCATTATTTTTAATTTATTATTTGCATTTTCTATTTTATTCTATTTCTTTAAGACCCCTCAAACTCTTTATGTAATGAAACAGAAAAAAGAATTACGTTTATTTGCCTTCTTTTACATTTCCCTCAAATTTATAGATTGTTCCAGATTAATTTCCTGTTCTTGCTTAAGTTCTGATTTCTTATCATTTGTTTCCCCTTGCTTTCATGTTCCAAAATGTTTGATATCCAATCATCCTTTTCTGTGAAACTACACCTGAATCACCAAGGTTCAGGATCAAGCATAAGTTCAAACCTCACAATCCCACAGCCCTCAGTAGATTTTTGCCATATGATTCTTCCATCCACCTTGGAAGGAAGGAGCTAGCATCATTTTCCAAATGAAGAAACTGAGATTCAGAGATGCTAAGTGACTCACCAAGGTGTCTCCAGGTAATAAATGAGAGAGCTGGGACTTATAGGAAACGCTCTTGACACCAAAGCTCACATTCTGTTCATTTCTCATTTATGAGACAAGAATACCTTTGGAGATGCCTCAGGAAATTGCAGGGAGAAGGGTAATGATCTGGTTCAAGAGAACACTTGTTTTTGAGGGTGAAAAAGTTCACATTCATCTCTATTCCAAGATGGCAGATTATATTGTCATTGTTTCTGATATAAAACAACAAGTAAGCATTTTATCGGGTTTTTTTTTCCATTTACTCTATTCAATTCATGTCATATGTTATCAGCTGAATTGTGTCCCCCTCAAAAGTTATATTTTGAAGTCCCAATATCCACTATCTTGAAATGTGGCTATACTTGGAGATCGGGCCTTTAAAGAGAAAATAAGGTTAAATGAGGCCTTTAGAATGAGCCCTAATCCAATATGACTGGTGTCCTTATAAGAAGAGAAGATTAGGCCATACAGGGAGACAACAGAGATGCGTGAGTAAGAGGAAGGACATGGGAGGAAACAGCAAGAACATGGCCATCTGCAAGCCGTGGATAGAGGCCTCGGAAGAAATCTAACCTGCTGGCACCTTGATCTTAGACTCCTGGAATTATGGAAAAGTAAATTTCTGTTGTCTGAACCATTCAGTCAGAGGGAGTTCATACCTTGTTCGACACCTGAGAATCCACACTGGAGAGAAACCCTATGAATGCAATGAGTGTGGGAGGGCCTTCAGTCAGAGCTCGCACCTTAGGCAACATCAGAAAATTCACAAGAGGGAAAACCTATTGATGTAAAGGACTGATATTTATATGAAATGCTAAGGAAATAGCAAAACATGAAAAACTTTGAATAAAAAATAAATATCGAATGGCTAAACAACAACAACAACAAAGCCTTAGCAAATTAATATGCTATATTAACCCTTGATTTCCAGGGAGAATTTTGGAAAGTCCTCTTGAGAGGCAATATGAAAAGATTCAGGAAATGCAATTAATCAATTAATGCCATCACATATCTGGATCTTTCTGGGTTGCCCTTAGTTTTTAGGGACAGTTTTGGTTATGAAATAGATCTACCTCTGTCTTCTGGAAATGTCCCCATGATGAAAAAGTACAATAACTCTGAGAAATGAGGATATTCATGCAGATATATAAAAGCAAAAGAGATAAAATGAAAAAATGATCAAACTGTGCTGGCTTCATTTACAGATAACTGTAAAGGGAAAAATGGCCATAGGTAATAAAACATCTTAATTGGAAGAATGACATTGTTATCTGTGTGCCCCATATTTTATTACATTCGAATTATATCTGAATTCCTCCTCTGCCTCCTGTCCTAGTTTCATTAGGAATTTTCCTCAGTGCTAAAGATCCCAACTATTCCATTAAAATAGTTGTCCTTAGGAGTAAGACTTTTAAAATAGGAGGGTTTTTATCAGTTCCTTTTTAGCAATTTTCACAATAGATCAGCTCAGTCTACTCATTTGTTCTCATGCCACTCATTTGTTCTGTTAGGGGCTCAGGGAACTCTGACCGGGATGGTAAATGATGGCTGTTGCCTCTTACCTCTCAAAGAGCAATAAAAACACTGTAATTGGAATTGGCTTACCATTTGATCAATGATGCACTAGCAGCAACTATAGTTCAGCTAGTAAGAGACTCAAGAATCTTCATCTGTAGGCAAAAAACAAAAGACAGAGACATTGAGAAGCTTATTAGAAAACAGTTCATTGGGCCACAGATTCAGCTACTGTGAGAGCCTAACATGCAGAGGGGCCCAATTAACCCTATGTTTTAATTTGCCTTGTGGCGTGGTAAAAAAGAGCACAGGGCTTGTTTTATTTTTCTTGCACAATGAAAAGAATTTCAAAGTGTAAAAATCTGAGAATATAGAATCATGTAGAAAATGAGAGTAATATCGAAGAACATGAAGAAGAAAGTATAAATTACTCCAAGTCCCACCGCTCAGAAATAACTACTTAACATTTTGAACTTCTACCCCTCTCTCTCTCTCTCTGTACATACATGTATGTGTATGTATATATATATACACACATACGTATATATACATATACATATGTATATATACATATATACATATAACATATATATTATATATATATAAACACACACACACACACACATATATATACACTGTGCTCACCCTCCATAGAGAGATT
>NW_006431210.1:2470395-2476856 GCF_000325575.1 Pteropus alecto
CCAAGCTGCAGCTTCACAGTGCTGCTCCATGCCAAGACAACACGGGTCTACATATTTCATCATCATAATAATTAACATGGGTTTATTCAGTTAAGCCTGAAAACATTATCATTTATTATCATCCCCATTCTATAAGGACCTATACCCAAAATCTTTGGTGACTCCCCAGGGTCCCCAAGTTAGGAAGGCAGACCAAGGACCATAACCTCAGTCTTCTAATACACAGAGTTCTGTGCCACATCTCCTTATGTTAATATCATGTATCACACGCCAAGGCTAGCTGTCACTTCTGAAGTTAGCTACTGCCTGTCATAGGGAGGCATAGCTGGGCATTTTGCAAATTAAGGGACATTGGACTCAATCAAAGTCAATCATTTTTATGTCTTAACCAAATTGCCATGACTTAATAATTCTCGTTTATCATAAGTAATAGACTATACAATTTAATAACTACATAAATGTTTGATTATCACCTGTATTATAGTACACCACCAGTACTGAGATTCTACCAACCATTTTAAGGCTTGACAGCTATAGTCAAGGTAAAAGGTCTTACTTAAGACAATGAAATACAATAATGATCACATTATAGGTACATGCTGAATTCTAATTCACAAATGTCTCAATTGTTCTCTATGACAGAGTGGGTGCCTTAGCCATAACATATATTCTTTTCTTTGAAAAAGTATGCAGTAAATTTAGTTTCTGACATTTCCTAAACAAGAGAGATATCTCTAAAACACAACTTTGTTACTCATCTGAAAAAAAAATCAAAACCAAGAAAAGTAGCAGCTTTGGGAATGAAGTAAACTCGAAAGAATTTTAGTTTCCTTTTTCCTAGAGTTTTAGCCCTACCTAAGTTAAATAACATTTTGAAGTGGCTTTTCATATGTATAATATAAGAGTTGGAATGCATCATGTAAAGAGCCAATAGGAGGAAAACAAAAACCCCTGTAGTATGTTGGACCGTGCTCCCATCACATCTCAGCTAGCATCCTGCGACTTGTAGCACCTCTTCCTCTACAGAAGTAACAGTGTGCCAGTTCGGAAACCTTAGGGGTATCAAATTCTTGCACTGGTAGCCACTGGTCTAAGGAGAATGAGAGATCCATGAAACAGACTTCCTGAACTTCCTGAAACAAATCATCTGGTAGCTTGAAGTAGAGTCACCTCTGCTGACCTTCAGAACTGTGAGCAAGAAAAAGAAATGTTTCCTTCTTGTCTTAGTCTGTTTGGGTTGCTATCATAAAAATAAATAAATAAATACCATAAACCGGGTAACTTAAACAGTAAACTATGAACTCTCACAGTTCTAGAGGCTAGGAAATCGAAGATCAAGGTGCTGGGAGATTCAGTGTCTGGTGAGAGCCCACATCCTTGTTCATAGATGATCATCTTCTTATTTATCCTCACATGGCAAAGAGCAGACAGAAGCAAGCTCTCTCGGGATTCTTATAACAGCAGTCAGCCCATTCATGAGGGCTTTACCTTCATGACCTTATCTAATCCTAATTACTTCCCAAAGGCCTTACCTCCCAACACCATCACATTGGGGGTTAGGATTTCAATGTATGGATATTAAGGGGACACAATTCAGCCTATAACACTTCTTTAAGCCATTGAGATGTTTAGGTTTCTTGTTATGCGGTAATATGGTGACAATAACTGACTGCTACAATCCATAAAAAATAACCCTAAAAGTTCACATAAAGGCAAAGGGATGAGCAAAAGAATGCTTTGAATAGTTTTGCATATTGTTTTAATTGAATGAACATCAATGGGGAGAAAAAAAAAATTAGTGCTACTGTTTTCTAAGCCTGGAGACCACCCTTTATTTTAATAGGATATATACTATGTGTGTGAGATGCATAGAAACGGGCCACGCTCGTCCTTTGTAAAATTCTTTGGGCAAACCATCAATTCAAAATGTCACTCTCATGTATTCAATCTAATTCTCACATAAAAGCCAAATGACTGCAGGGAAAAATATCAACAAATGTTTAGCTCAGTTCTAAAAAAAAAAATCACGTAGATAAGTTGATTAGAACCATTTCAAGTCATATGTTTACATTTTATCTAAACTGTCTCCCTGAGATTGCCTGAAAACTTCATGGAACTCAAGGGACACATAATCTATAGGGAATGGACTATGTTGAGATTTTGTAAGATAATTAGCACTTTGCTTAAGGACCAAAGTACTCACTATATCCAAGGGCTTCCCATCAGTGGGGCTGCAGCTCATTGAGAAGATATTAAGTAGGCAGCAGGAACATCAAGAATTTCTACTTCACTTCCTCACTCACATTTCTGTGTTAAAATGCATTGCTAATCGGCAGTGTGGCCTGATAGAATTTGCAAGGAATCCCTCACACACTGTATCACTGCATTTGTTATAGCTATAGAGTGAGATAGAACCAACTTTGAATTCTGGCTTTTCCATTTCCTGGGATGTCACCTGGGGTGATTAAATTCTATGAACTTCAGTATCTTGGACTGTAAAGTGAGAAATAATAATAACTATCTGCTGAAGTTATTATGGAGGTTAAATGAGATGTTGTGTGACAAGTGCATAGTGTAATAGTGAGATATAAGCCTTAAGATTAAGGTTTAATATTATGTGCTGCTCTGACATCTGGTGAAATTGGAAAGGACTTGAATGGCCTAACTGCTCATTCCCTTTCTGAACACTCTGCTCCCAAGGATAAGATCCCTTAGCCAAAAAACCCTCCTTTCTCATGGGGACTGGGCGCTGTCCTTGCTTATCCCTGAGTAGTGGGCTTCAGTTTCCTGTCAGCCTACAATCACTTGCTGGGAATCAGGGGCCGTCTCATCCTCTGAGTACTACCAAGTCCGCCTCCCACAGCCTCTGGTTGTTGTCTTCGTTCTTAGGGCAACACCTGTGTAATCTTGCATGGCATGTAGTATTTTCCTCCCCTGGGCTGTGAGTACATGTGACTAATAAAAGGCTCTCAACCTTATTTGCCATGTTAGATATCTTGTATTTGGCCATCCCTATAAGGCAGGAATCTCTTTCTTAACAATATGGTAAAGAGGAGATGATCAAAACAAATACTTAACACATTGCAAATGATAAATGGTAAATAATGTCTCAATTTTCAAGAAAAATAAACCCTAATATATCTTTCCAGGCTCTCAGAAACCCCTTAAAGTTGCTTTTCCCAAAGGAGAGGTAGTCATCTTCTGTCCTTTGTTACCCAGAAGTTGACATTTGGATGATGAAACTAAAAGAGAGGGGTACGGACCACAATTGGGGAGAAACTAAGGGAACTTTGTTCTTTATGATTCATGTTCAATGTGACCCATAATGTAAAGGAAACAGAAATGTAAAAAAAAAAAAAAAAAAAACAGGCTCCAAAATCACCATAAATCTTTCAACATATCTAGGGTTTTTCTCCCCACTGTGATCCTATGGGACCAACCCAGAGATTGTGTTAGAGCATCCTGACTCTGTTGTTGGCTACATCACAGCATCCTGAGAGCTTGCTGGCCTGTGACCCTGGACGTGTACTCCCAAGTGAATGAGAAACTTGAGTGTAAAGAGGATCTCTGGGTTCTTAGGAAGCCAGAGATGAAGATAGCACATGCTCAGTTGCTGACGACTATTGCTTCCTACAGCATCCTTTTTATTCTGAAGTTTCAATCATTACACTAAATAAAATGTAGTGAGCGTGTTATTCACCACTGCTTTTCATAGCACTTAGTGTGAGGCCTCACATTCAGAGGGCTCTCAACAAACATGCCTTCAAACATAATGATTGAATGAATGCAAACAGGAAATGAATTTACTATGCGCCTAGCATTGTAAGAGTGTTCAGGTGCATAAAACATGGTCCCTATATGTAAGGAGTCAAAAACCAGAAACCTGTGGAGGTAGGGGGAAGGCAATGTGGAAAGAAGAGTTGATGGTGGCTCCTTAAAGAAAGGAAATGGAGATAAAGTGGAGTCTGAAAGATTTGAAAAGAGAATGAGAAGAAAACAAGGAGTCAGCTGGGAGTGAAACGAGGTGAACAAATGCTTGTGCTTTCCCATTGGAGAACACACTGTATGTTTTCAGAAGTAGGAAGCAAAACATGTAGACATGAACAGACAAATGTTGTTCTGGAGGAAATGCACGTGAGCCTTTAAAACAAATCACCTTCTATGCATCATACTCAAAGCATGCAAATTAAATCAAAGGATACCTTATGAAAATAGCAGTTTTGTCCAATTTAGCTTTCTTTTGAATAGCAACATTATTAATTTTAAATGTTCTCATCTGTGAAATTTAGTGTACCCAGCAAGATACTAAAATATCGTTGATACAATGTAAATGAATTCCTACCTCAGGATAAACTCAAAAAAAGTGTCAGTTTTCCCTAGATGCTCTTTTTCATTATGTGCAGAATTAAAAAGGAGTCATGGTACAATGAAGACTTGACAAAGCAATACTGAGGTGACAAATATCTGAGGCATAAAAGTTGAAATGTGATGTAAAATATGATTACTAAAGGAAAATAATGGTACCTTTCAAACTTTCAAAAAAAAAAAATTCCATTATAGAATTAGGAAACCAGGAGTCATGCTTTTAGGAAAAGATTTGAAACCAGTTCTTTCTCTCTTACTCTGCGGGTGTGATTCTATGTCAAAATATTAGAATTAGAAGTTGAAATATAGTCTTAGAAGTATGGATTAACGGACAAAATTACACTAGCAATCCCAAAAGAGTCGATAACCTTCAGAATAAAAAAAGAATTGTTACAAGTTGAGGAACTCCAATTCTATTGTAGATAGGAAAGATACAGTCCATTTACTGATATTTTTTAAATGTTTTATGGCTGATGTAAATAGCTTCTGAGTATTAATTTTTAACTTAAGTGCATGCACTCACACATACACACACACACACACACACACACACACACACACACACACACACACCACACACACAGCTCCCTAGTTATTATTTTGGAATAGAGATTTCATTTTTAAAACAAACTGACATTTTATCTGTTTATGTCTGATAAATTTGTCTCAATATCTCACCATTTCTAAATAATCTGAAGTGTATAATTCCTCCTTTAGTAGATGACTAACATTGCGTGTTGTTGACTGTGCCTTTTTCAGGGATTCGGGATTTGTGATTTGGGTTTAGAGAGTCTCATTGTCATGGTAATGTAAGATGCTTTTTGAGGTAGCTCAGGAAAAGTGGTGAATGCTTTTTTAGTCATTATGATGCCAATCTATTAGTTCATAAGAAAGACTCAAAGTTAAATAAATATGAAGAATAGTTTTTTTCAAAGTGTCCAAACTTGAGAATCCGGGAAGGAAATTAAAACTTGCAATAGTGTGATGTGCAGAGACACTCTAGCACATATTCCATATATAATTTTTAAAGAAATAGTTTTTTTTTCCTCCCCAAATTTTCAAAGCGACAGCTTCTTTCCATGCACTCTTATCTCTGTTGCGGTGGAATGTGGCATTTGGGTTATAGGACGCTTCAAGACTTCTCAGCATCTTTGGATCTGGAGATGAAGGGGAAGAACAGAAACAGGCAGAAAGTTTTCTATTTTTATCTGTGAAGCTTCCAGTTGACAGTCTGCTTGTAGATGATTTTTATCACTTTAAAATTTCAAGAGGACAAAGATTGATCTATTTCCTTTCTAAAGAAAAAAAAAAAGCATTTGGGTTATAGGACGCTTCAAGACTTCTCAGCATCTTTGGATCTGGAGATGAAGGGGAAGAACAGAAACAGGCAGAAAGTTTTCTATTTTTATCTGTGAAGCTTCCAGTTGACAGTCTGCTTGTAGATGATTTTTATCACTTTAAAATTTCAAGAGGACAAAGATTGATCTATTTCCTTTCTAAAGAAAAAAAAAAATCCATAGCAATTGTGACAATGTTGTAGAACTAATATTCTTTCAAGGACAAACTGCTTTCACTTGAGAGGTTTCTGGAATTCTACAGCATTCTTCTAGGAGAATGACCAGGTGTCTAAAAGGTAGAGATTGTTATAACTCAACTGGAAGCCATCCACCTGGAAAACAAAAGGTCAACTCCAGGAAGACCCATCACTATGGAATCTGGCGCCTGTGGTCAACTTAGCCAGGAACTATAGCTCAATTCAAGATACAGCCAATCTCCCTTTTATGCAGAACTAGCTAGGAAGGATTTATTCTGGTCAATTAAATATGTTGACTGGGTTACTCTAAATGCTACATATTAATTCTGCAGCAGCACTTACATTGTATTGTGAGCATCATTCTATGCTTTTTCTTATCCCTTCAAATAGCTGTTCACTACTTGAAGTCAAAGATTTCCCTTATACTGCCTACCTCCCAAGATTCTTAAGAATATATAAAGAAGTGCTTTATAAATGTATGTGTTATATAAATGTGTATTAATATGATTTTTTCACTCCATTTCCCTGCGAGTTTTCATGCTTGATTCATATATTCATTGAC
>NW_006431210.1:2477925-2478267 GCF_000325575.1 Pteropus alecto
GAAAGCCTCCTAATTTGCAAACATAAATATTTTTAAGTTATGATTTTTAAAATTAAATAGTGTTAACATATTTTGCCCTTCTGGAGAACTTCTGCTGGAGGAATTTTAGTTTTTTAGGTCCAGGATCTTGAATACTAAATAAAAATTATGGCTTGAGTCTTGGAAGAAATTTGAGAGGCAGAGACACCTGTATTTATTTTAGACAAGAGCCAGCCAAAGGTCATTCTAGATACTAGCTGCTGCCTTATTCTTGGTAGAAATAAGGAAAGAAACAAAGAAGGAAGGAAAGAAAAGAAAGAGAGAGAGAGAGGGAAAGGAAGGATAGAAGAAAGGAAAGAAGGA
>NW_006431210.1:2478905-2521551 GCF_000325575.1 Pteropus alecto
AAGGAAGGAAGGAAGGAAGGAAGGAAGGAAGGAAGGAAGGAAGGAAGGAAGGAAGGAAGGAAGGAAGGAAGGACGAACAAACGAGAAAGAATGAACGAGAAAGAAGGAAAGAAAGAAGAGGAAAAAAAGTTCTCACATTACCTTCTAGTTTAAGGAGCTGGACACTTGTCCCATTTCTTCTAAATTAGAGCTCTGTTTTATTTTTGTTTAAATTCTCCAGACTGTAGTCCTTCTTTAAACCTTAATCATTTGCTAAGAAAGTGTAATCTGCTGAAGATAATAAAATATGAACTTCCAGCCTACCTAGGGGAATGCTTGTTATCGTCTCATAATTAATTATTAATTGATTTATCAACCTGTCATGGAGATTGCTGTATATTCACCACAAACTGTTTCCCCTAATATGTCCAAGATACCTACATTCTAATTCCTAGAATCTGTGAATATGGGACCTTATGTAGAATAAGAAAATTTTCAGATATAGTTAAGAATCTTGATATGGGAAGATTATCCTAGATTACCTAGAGGGGCCAAATGTAATCATGAGGGTCCATATAAGAGGAAAGCGGTAGGTTTAGAGTAAGAGAAGGTGATATCATGACAGAAGCAGAGGTCAGAGAGAGAGAGATTGAAGATACTATACAACTGGCTCTGAAGATGAAAGAAGGTGTCACGAACCAAGGAATGTAAGCAGCCTCTAGAAGCTGGTAAAGGCCAAGAAACAGACTCTCTTCCAGAACCTCCAGAAGGAATGTATCCCTGCCAACACTTTGATTTTAACACTTCTGACTTCCAGGACTATAAATTAATAAAGTTATGCTGTTTTAATCTACTAAATGTGTGGAAATTTGTTAGAGCAGCAATAGGATACTAATACATTCCTTTTGGGTATACAGTTGTACTATAATTCCCAACTTCCTCTGGGGCTTAAGGGTCATGTGACTGAGTTTTGGCCAATAGAATATAGCAGAAACGAGATGTATCATTTCCAGGGAAATAAAATCCTTTCTCATGATTCTTCATTATCTCCTTTTGCTAGATATATGAAAATGATGCAGCAGAGGACTCTAAGATTCTATAAGGAGCTAAAGCCAGAATGTGGAATAATCCTTCTCCCCCAAATCTCCAAATGGTAAGTAGCCCACCAAAGAACCACAATGAACTGATATATAAGCAAAAAATAAATTTCTAACATAGTCAGCCACTGAAATCTTAGGTACGTTTGTTATTTAGCAGTTATATTACCTAACTAGTACATCATTCAATTAATAAATATGTATTAAGCACCTACATTATACTAGGCTCTAGTAAAATACCATCCAGCGGTGTTGGATGGTACCCTGGCTTCTCACAAGATTTCCCCCCCTACTCTCTAGAAAAGAAGCCAAAAGAATCCCATTTTGCTTTTGGGTGCCTCACACTGGGTGATTAAGTTGATGCTTATCTTTGAGCCACAGGAAATTGGATGCAATTATGCAATGCTCAGTGTCGAACTAAAGAAAAGGGGAGACTTCCTTTTCCAGAATTACTCTCTCTGGGAAGAATTTCATTAGCCCTTCCAGGCAGAGATTACTGTAGCTGTAGCTTGTATCTGATTGCACCGGTCTCTTTCTGTCTGCCTGGTTCCAAGTTCCACTGTAGGCAGCGCCAGGATGGTCAGGGGCAACATGGTATCAAGACTCATTGTATACAGTGGCTCCTGTACATAATGGTCTCTCATAATTTAGTGTTCTGAGACACCTTTCTGTTTACTTAGTAAAAAAACCTGTTAGTGCTCTTTTTACTACTAAATTATGCCTATCACCTATGTGGTAGAGGTGGCATGTAAAGAAAAATGTGAAATGATGTTAGTGATTCACCTGTAGAATAATTCTTATTAATCAGGGTATGCTAACCTTGTAACAAATAATCTGAAAATCTCAGTGATTTAGAACCATGATTTTTTTTTTCTTGTCACTTCTAAAACAGTCCCCTGTGGGTGATGGTTTTTTGTTTTTTTTTTGTTTTTTTTTTTTAGTAACTATCATGTGAGAGTTGACTCAAGTACGCATTTACTTCTATCTTGAAGCCCCAAGGTTCCTTGGGCATGACCAGACAAAGATCAAATGAAGAAAGTGTGAGGAAGGTACATATACAGGTATGTTTAATTGCTTAGGACCGAAGATGGACGAACCACTCACATTAGCCAGAACTGGTCATATCAACCTCTCCAGCTATAAGGGAGCTGGAAAAAATAGTCCCAAATGGATAATCATTTTCCATCAATTACTATAGAAGGAAGAGCATAAACCATGAATGATCACTGAGTCATCTCTGCCACATAATCAGTATGCAACCACTGTAGAAAGATTTTCTCATTTAATCTTAAAGAAATTCCTTGAGATGTTATTATTATTTCCCCTAAATTACAGATGAAGAACATAAGTCTCAGAAAAATTAACTTACAAGGTTGTGCAGACACTGCAGGGGACAAAACCAGGATTCAAGAAAGTTTTCAGAGAACTTTACATCCTGGAAACTTACACAGCCCTACATAACAATGCCTAAAAATCAAAGAAACACACACACACAAAATGAAGCAGTAGAGAAACTAGCACCTAAATTTACTGTTACAAAGATAGTGGTGCCTCACCTTTAGAAAGGATTATTTACGGCCT
This sequence comes from Pteropus alecto, assembly GCF_000325575.1. Lineage (NCBI taxonomy): Eukaryota > Metazoa > Chordata > Mammalia > Chiroptera > Pteropodidae > Pteropus > Pteropus alecto. The sequence continues at coordinate 2,481,563 of NW_006431210.1, forward strand.
TAGGGAAAAGGAATGACTATGAAACACAAGCGCCCAAATGTTTTGTTTGCAGAGCTAGGGGAACGTTTCTGCCTTCACCTTCAGTAACCCAGAGAACTTGTCCCATCCTACAACTGCATTGTTCAATGTTGGGGTACCTCTGTCTGTAATTTAACCTCTCACCACAACCTTTACACTGTCTATATTCTCCCTTGGAATTTAAACCGTGAGAAAGTTTTATTGCTAAAGAAAAAAAATTAAAATCAATCCAGGTGTGAGCAATTCCTTAGCATTTTGCTTTCTACTTTCCCTCCCTCATAGGTGTTGGATGGTACCCTGGCTTCTCACAGGATTTCCCCTCCTACTCTCTAGAAAAGAAGCCAGAAGAATCCCATTTTGCTTTTGGGTGCCTCACACTGGGTGATTAAGTTGATGCTTATCTTTGAGCCACAGGAAATTGGATGCAATTATGCAATGCTCAGTGTTGAACTAAAGAAAAGGGGAGACTTCCTTTTCCAGAATTACTCTCTCTGGGAAGAATTTCATTAGCCCTTCCAGGCAGAGATTACTGTAGCTGTAGCTTGTATCTGATTGCACTGGTCTCCTTCTGTCTGCCTGGTTCCGAGATCCACTGTAGGCAGCGCCAGGGTGGTCAGGGGCAACTTTGTATCAAGACACATTGTATACAGTGGCTCCTGTACATAATGGTCTCTGAATTCTTATTTTCCCTGCTTTAACAGCTATCTGTAATGACTATATTGCATGATCAGTATAGTGAGAAGAAGGGGAAAACACCTAGTTTAAAGGCTGATAAAAAGAAGGGACAAGGGTAGGAGAGTAAAGGAAAGAGGGAGAGACCTCAATGGATGTCCCACCTGCACATATGCGCATGCAATCCTTCTTTCTGAAATCCCTGCCCGCTTCCATGACAAGGCTCTGAATCCTTTTCCTTCAGAGTTCAATGTCTGCAACATTCTCCTCTGGCAGATTTTATTCCCCCACTCCCTCCATTTATCAGGATTCCTGTCCTTCTGTTCCCATGCCTCTCTCTTAATAGAACTATTAAGATGTTCGTTATCCTAATGCTCAGTGTCGAACTAAAGAAAAGGGGAGACTTCCTTTTCCAGAATTACTCTCTCTGGGAAGAATTTCATTAGCCCTTCCAGGCAGAGATTACTGTAGCTGTAGCTTGTATCTGATTGCACTGGTCTCCTTCTGTCTGCCTGGTTCCGAGATCCACTGTAGGCAGCGCCAGGGTGGTCAGGGGCAACTTTGTATCAAGACACATTGTATACAGTGGCTCCTGTACATAATGGTCTCTGAATTCTTATTTTCCCTGCTTTAACAGCTATCTGTAATGACTATATTGCATGATCAGTGTAGTGAGAAGAAGGGGAAAACACCTAGTTTAAAAGCTGATAAAAAGAAGGAACAAGGGTAGGAGAGTAAAGGAAAGAGGGAGATACTTCAATGGATGTCCCACCTGCACATATGCGCATGCAATCCTTCTTTCTGAAATCCCTGCCCCCTTCCATGACAAGGCTCTGACTCCTTTTCCTTCAGAGTTCAATGTCTGCAACATTCTCCTCTGGCAGATTTTATTCCCCCACTCCCTCCATTTATCAGGATTCCTGTCCTTCTGTTCCCATGCCTCTCTCTTAATAGAACTATTAAGATGTTCGTTATCCTAAAAAAAAAGATTTACTTACCATGTCTCCCCATGTAGAACTCACCATGTCATTTGCTTTATTAAAATACATATGCATGAAAATTTTTTGGAAGTAAAACGTTTTAAATTGTTTTGATACCTAAAAAACACTTTTCAAAAAATACTTTGCCAGCTAGTATTTTATTGTATTTTTACATAATTCTCAGAAGTTGATAAGGCAGTAGTAATTACTCAACTTAGATGATGGCTGATGCTTACTTACTACTTGCCGTACATCAGATGCTGTTTTCAGTGTTTTCTATATAATAAACTCTTTAATCCTCCCAATAACTTTATGAGGTAGGTTGCTGTTATATTTAATGTCTCCATTTAATAGATGAAGTATTGAGTCCCAAGCTGATGAACTGTTTTCAGTTTCTCATATTGGCAGTGATGGGTTGAGTAGTGTCCCTAAAAAAAATATGTCCAAGTATTAACCTCTGGTACTTGTAAATGTGACCTTAATTGGAACTAAGGTCTGTAGATATAACTCAATGAAGGGTTCCAGGGTGAAATAATCCTGGATTTAAGGTGGGCCCTAAATCAAATAACTCATGTCTTTATGAGAGAAGAAAAAGGGAGATTTAAGACACAGAGACATGGGGAAGAAGCCCACCCAAAGACGAAGGTAGAGTGTGAAGTTATGCTGCCATAGGTAAAGAATGCCAAGAACTACTAGAAGGCAGAATTTACCAAGAAGGATTTTTCCCTAGATTTTTTGGAAAAGCATAGCCCTGCTGTGACATCCTGATTTTGGACTTTCTGGACTTCAGAACTGTTAGAGAATAAATCTATTTTAAGCCACCCAGTTGTAGTAATTTGGTAGGGCAGCCCTAAGAAACTATTGGCCAAGCTCCCTTTTGATGTAGATGTTTACATGTTCTCTTCCCTCATACTCTCTGCCTAGAATGCACTAAAAAACAAAGTTCCTGTAACAGTCAGCTCTTACCATAATAATGCTGCATCACAACCATAAAATCTCAATAACTTCCAAAGATAACTTTATATTTCTTACACAACTACAAATTGGCTAAGACAGTTTTGCTGATCTTATCTGGGTTCATTCATGCATTTGCAGGTTGACTATGGGTCAGTTGATATAAATTTGATTGGCTGGGCAGTTCTGCTTCAAGCTGTGAGTCTAGGGGACCTGGCTCTTCATGGTTGATTGGCTTACAGTTAATGCTGCTCATCTTAGACCATCATACTCGCTGGGTGGATTCTTATGTTGACAGAAGAAAAGAAAGGGCAAGTGGAACTATGTGATGCCTCTCTAGGCCTAGGCTCTGAACTGTCACATTGTCATTTCTGCCCACATTCCACTGGCCAACGCAATATACAATTAAGGGGAAGGGACCCACTTTCCACTCATAGAGGTGGGGGTGGGAGAAGAATTGAATATTTTGAACAATAATTTAACATACCACAGTTCTTTTTCTTCTCTGTCTCATTCCATGCCTATCTCCATACCTGTCAGCGTCTACTTCCATTTCAAGAAGCAATCTAGGTATTATCACCTCCAAGAGAACATCCCATCAATTTAAATCTGAGTTAAGTGTTTCTCCCATCCTATATTATTTCCTTTACTATGATGCTAGATTTAATTCTTATTTAATTGTTTGCTCCCCAAACATACTGTAAGTTTTCAGAGGACTAACGTCTTTTTATTTCAGTATTTTCCTAGTGTCTTACCCAAAGTAGATATTTACATAGCATTGTTGAATTAAAAAAAATTCATAAGTTCTTCACCTGGAGATTCCTTCTTCATCTTAAAAAGTGTCAGCAAGGCATGAGAGTTTTGGCCACATTTTTAGTAGCTTCCACATAGGCGACTCTGAAAAGGGTTTTGACTCTGGTAAAGCAGGTGACCTGAGAGATCCCCTAGTTGAATTCTCTCATTTAAGAAATGGGAATCTGAAGTCCCAAAGAGATGACATGATTTTCTCCAGGGTATCTGACTAGAGAAGAAACCAAGTTTGTTGTATCTAAGTAATATCTTTCCTTGGCAGCTTTGCCATATGCTTTCTATCCATTTCTATTACTGGTTAGGTCTTGGATCAAAGTCAGAAAATAAAATTCTCATAACTTAATACATCAAGGTTAAGTAGTAAAGAATCACATGGTAGATCATGCTGGCAATAGTAACATTTTAATCTAGAGGAGGGGGAATTCTTTTTAAATTGTACTATCATTTTAGACTACCAAATATATCAGAGTTCTGAGAAGAAACAGCACTCATCTCAGATGGCTTGAACAGATTTTAAAAGAGGTTAAGGACAAACCATCAGAGATCAGCAAAGGTGGGAAGCTATTATCTCCTGTAGTAGCTTTACTGCATGAAGAGCCTCAATTAATTTGCCCTATATTATTCTCCATGTGATGGTTAATTTTATATGTCAGCTTGACTGGATGACAGGGTACCCAGATATTGGGTCAAACATTATTCCAGGTATGGCTGTGGGGTTCTTTTGGGGGTGAGATTAACATATCCAACCACAAGCTGAGTAAAGCAGATGGCCCTTCCCATTGCGAGGGGCCCTTATCCGACCAAGACTTGAATAGAATATAGAGCCTGACTTTCCCTTCAGTTTGAGGGACCTCCTCCTGTCTGGCTGTTTTAAGCTTGCACATGATCTTTCCCTGCCTTTGGACTCAAACTGAAACCTGGGCTCTTCTTGGGTCTCAAGTCACAGCTTTTGGACCTTCACTGAGGGCTCTTCTGGTTCTCAGATCTTCAGACTAGAACTGGAACTACATCACAGGATCTCCTGGGTCTCCAACTTCTGACTACAGATCTCAGAACTCAATCTCCATAATCACATAAGCCAACGCTTTATAATAACTCTCTTTTACTACATATATACTTCATATATATTTGTTTCTCTCTATGAATAGTTTATATATATTATTATATATTTCTATATGTATAGTTTATATATATTTCTATATACAGTTTATATATTTTTCTATATATATGTAGTTTATATATATATTTGTTTTTCTATATAGATATAGTTTATATATATTTGTTTCTCTAGAGAACCAAACTAATACACTCTGACTCTGATTCTCTTGCATTCCTTTTATAAGGACCTTAATGATTACTTTGAGCCTACTCAGATAATCCAAGATAATCTCATCTCAGGATCTTTAATTTAATCACACCTGCAAAGTCTCTTTGGCCAAGTAAGGTAACATATTCACAGATTTCGGGAATTAGAGTGTAGACACCTTGCGGGAAGAGGGCATTATTCTAACTACCATGGGCTCTCGTTAGCCCAGAGTGGATACTTCTTAATCTCTGACCTAGTCTCATAGTTAAGGAAATAAATTTCTCTAATTATCTATCTCTCAGACATATGGGGAAATGGGGGAAAGTAGCCTCAGCCACACCACATGGACTGAAAACAGAGGCAGTTCGATTCTCCAAATCAAACTCCGATGCTATTTCCAGCTTAAGGGGAACTGAATGCTGAGAAGGCAAAAATAAAAGGTTCTCTACAACCTCCAATCCCAAAATGCTAACAAAGCTCTTAGGAATGTTGTAACACAAAGAACTCTGGCTTGGGAGTCAACCCAATCCTCCTTTAAATGATAGCTTACCACTTGAGTACTGAGGTGGGTTACTGAACTTCTTCAACCTTAGTTTTCTTGCTCATAAAAATAGAGACAAAAATATCTATCTTGATTGGCTATTATGTTGATTGAAGGAAATCAGGTATATAAAATGAATGGCCCATAACTGGTAAGCCATAAATGTAAGTCCCTCTCTTTTTTTTCCCATTTCTTTTCTATGACTTTTTTTTTAATCTAAAATACTACAAAGTAAATTTACAGAACACAAATTCTAAGAGCTCTGTTGAACCCAAGTCATGCTAATTTTCCACCTGGCTCATAACATGACCATTGGAGATGCTGGCTTCCAAATGATAGATTTGAGAAGCCAAAGTTAAATTACAAGGAAGTCATACCTCAAACTTCTGCCTGACAAGAAGGGACTAAAGGCAGCAATTGGCAATAGTAGCTCTTAGAGAATTTAGGAGAAGAGAATATGAAGAAAGAAATGAATATTAGAAGCTGGGAGAAAGAGTTCAGAATAGTTTTAATGCAGGCTTTTCTGGGAACAGGGCGCACACTTCTGTGATCTCTTAAAGTCCCTTCCAGTCCTACATGGTCATAATTATCAAAGTCTATCACTTAAGGCCTAGAAATAAACAGCCTGGCACCCTTCCATGAGGGCTGGTAAAGAAGAGTTAATTAGCATGTAAGTGTTCTGCAAGCATAGAGCACTCTGCAAAGGTTAGGGAATAACATTGTGGAAGTACTATCTTAAAATTTTTGCTACTTTTCATCAGTGTTCATGCATAATTATATTTAAAACATTAGAGAGGAGAATGAATTAATAGCCCAAAGCATATTGGGCATGTCGATAAAAACTGTGGGAAAGGAAAGCGATGTACATAGTAAATATGGAGGTTGGGACTGAACATATTTATCCTTGGACTTTAAAGAGCTGGCAGGGGCAGTTACTGAGCTGTGACTGATTTTTGCTGGCAAGTCATAAAGAACAGGTAAGGGTTACATGTCTTTAAATAAAATTCAGGCACACACAGAGACCTCATTTCCTGGATCTCATCTGACCTGGAAAGCTGATCGAGGTGAGGATGGTAAGTACTAAGTTTAGAGATGGTACTTGGATAGAGGACATATCAGATATTAAACTGATAAGGACAGATACTACTCTTGATCTTAGCCAAAAGGCCGAGAAGCGAGGAGATGGCACTTGGTACTTGGAGATCACATCATGTAAAATAAAGAACCCAGGACTAAGTGTCAAAATCCTAGTAAGTCTTGGCTCAAATACTAACTATACATTCTTGGAAAAAATATTTTGTTTTCTGAGCTTTTCTCCTGGTTTCCCAAGTGACTGAGATTAAATGATCTGAAAGGGCCCTTCTAACACAAGCATTCCATGATCCTAAGAGGAAAATGGTTCACAAGAGACTATCTACTCGTTGCATCTCCCAGATTAAATCTTGTCATCTCCGTGTTTTCACCACTTGGGATCCTTTTGCTAAACACTCAGAGCAAACTGTGACTTCCACAAGGGGCTCAATCGCTCTTCACCTTTATTAGAAAAATTTTAGCATTTCTTATTTTTCTAAGAAAACTAGCTATTCATTTGGTGCAGGGACCATGACTGATATACAGTTGAACTCCAGCCCCTAGCACAACGCCCTGCGCATAATAGATGTTCTATAAGCATTGCAAAAAACCGAGTCAGACTTTTCCTATTGTCCCAGAATTGGCAACCAGGACCCAAGCTAGGGACAATGAGGCTCTAAGTACCAAATACTCTTCTACCTTTGATTAAAAATGAACAGCAATACTTCTTCAAACAATATACATAAAAGACCATGAATACAGAAGAGAAAGATAGACTTGTCTTAGTGGGGAGTTGTGTATATGCTCCCTCTACCCTGAAAACAAGTGAATTCAGATAAAAAAAACAAACAAACAAATCTTATATTAAAAAAGGTGAATACCTGCCAGAAAATTAGAGCAGATATTCATTCCTCATTAAAACTTAGAATGAAAGTGTTATTCACCCCACAACCATCCCAATTCCCTATTTAAACAATGAGAGAAGAGATTGGAGAGATGCGAAGTTCATTGTGTGGCATGACAAAGGCGGGTGAGTTTCTCTTGGGCCAAGTGGACACCGAATTGAGGTTCTAGATTTGAACCAAACTGCAGAGACAGTGCACAGAAATATCACTTCTTAGTACCGATTTCCTATTCCTCACTCATCTTTAGCATAAAAGCCATGAATGATGACCTTTTACGCTAAAGCACTTGTGATCCAGAAAGTACCAAGGTGTTGGAAAAATTATTTTTAAAACATACAACACTTTCAGTATAAATCTGGCTGCATAGGTGAGTAGTTTTCGTCATCTCTTGGATATCTTACAAAAGGAACAAAGCAAAAACTATAAAACTGATTTTTGGCAAAATTACAAGTCAAGTATAGCCCGCAGACTCCAAAACATGTGTAAGGGCTGCCAAATGAACCAAATTGTTCAAAACCTTTTCAAGAGAAAGGAGCCATTCAGGAAAGTGAGCTGGCCAACTAAAGGCAAATGTCAGAACACCCAGCAGAGGCACACTTCCTGAGGGTGAAGGACTCAGAACACCCAGTAGAAGCACACTTCTTGAGGGTGAAGGACTCAACCTGAGCAGTATCCCATTGTTTTTTTTTTTTTTGCAACAACCAGTGTAAGAATTGAGGTGAGCAGGGCTAATGGCAAAAATCTTTACACACACACACCCACCTCTTATCCCACCATATCAAGAAGAGAAGAGGTAGTCTGTCTTTGCTGCAGCAAAAAAGGGAGAACTTTTAGTGTGATATTAAAAAGTTTCTTATTTGTGAGGTCAACCAAGGGTTGCCTCGTCTAAAAAAATAAATAAATAAGTAAAAAATAAAAAGTTTCTTTCTTAAGGAAGTCTCCTCCAATTTATTCAATAATGAGCAAGAAGAAAGAATGAGTCTAACACTGAAGATAGCTACTACAGCAGAAAAATATGAGAAAAGGACCCAAACTTACCAAGAAAATATTTCGACCATAATGCCAACTGTCCCCAACCTTTTCGGCACCAGGGACTGGTGCTCCTATGAGAATTTAATGCCCGATGATCTGAGGTGGAGCTGAGGTGGTGATGCTAGCGCTAGGGAGTGGCTGCAAATACAGACGAAGCTTCACTTGCTAGCCCAACGCTCACCTCCTGCAGTGCAGCCCTGTTCCTAACAGGCCACGGACTGGTACTGGTCCACAGCTTGGGGGTTGTGGACCCCTGGTGTAGATAATACTTTTGTTCAGTATTTTTCCATGAAATGAAAAAAAATATTATAGACTTTATTGAGGCAATCATCTCTATTTGGGAAAACCACAAAGAAGAATTGTTAGAACCTAGCAACGTCGAGGCAAAAAGAAATAAGATGTGAACTGGCAGAGTTCAAGAAAGATGTCATAAGACAAAGCAAAATCATCACAGAAATGAAGTTGAAATTGAAAGAAACAAACGTAAAACAAACACTGCAGAAGACACAGGGAACAATCATGAAAATAAAGGAGGAGTTAAGATAATTAGAGAGAAAATAATAGGTAGAGATGATAAAGCAGTCATGATATTCATAATTGAAGTCCTCAAAATTTTTAAATAATGGAACAGAGCAAATATTTAAAGCTGCAACACAGTCCACATACACATATGCACAAATACAGACACTGGGCCTATACTTCCTTGAATTTAAAATGAGATAATGTTACTTATTTTGTTTTATGCTAGTGAAGAACAATGGGGAAAAATGCATATAAAGCATTGAATCCAGTGACTGGATGATATTCAGCCCTCATGAGGGTTAGTTTTTATTTGTATTACTATATTCAGAAGTAATGCAAAAGAAAGAAGGGCAGAAAAACTTTGGGCCAAGGAAGAGGGTGCTGCTTAGCAAAAACTTAGTAAGAAGATTGAGTTAGTTTTTCTGCAGCACTGGATTGATGGTTTAGCTCTGATCTGACACAGAGGACTATGGGAACTGAGAGTGGGTGGAAGTAAATGGAAAAGCCCCTTTGCAGGAAGACAGAATATGGCACAAGGATGAAAGGGGAAGGAGAAGCTGAGAGAGAGAAAGAGAGAGAAAACATACTATTAACACACTCTGGAGCCAAAGTCCCAAATTAATTCCTGCAACTATTCTGGGAGGATTACTGAAGCGTTGTTAAGGTTTGTTTTCCTGTCCTTTTTCTTTTTGCTGCCAGAAATATGAGGTTTGGAATTTTTTAAAGACTCCCCTTTGCTCTTTGCTCAAGAGCTCAGGGAGGCATACAAATATTAATAATGAAAAACATAGCAATAAACATAAGCAGAAAGCAGTAAAAAGCACCCCACTACCTAGCAAACCTAGTTGACAGGACGCTGGGCTATGTTCTGGTGAGGTTTGCTCTGGGAGGTTTTTGTGGTGACATGCAGGTGAGGACACAAGTCATGACACTGTTGGTCTCCAGAGTCGGTAAGGAGCCACCAGCAAAAGGCTCCTGAGATTCCGGCACCCCGACAGGACCCAGGCATGACTCTGCACCAAAAGGCCCTACCTTCCACTCAGCTTCCTGGACCACTTACCGAGGACACATGATAATAGCCCATTGTGCCCCAGGCTTTCAGATACACAGGTACACTGTGAGGTTAGTATTAGCCTTCTACGTTGTGGATAAACCACTAAGAAATTATAAACTTGCCCTAGCACACTTATTGTCTGGATATGAATGTGAGACTGGAGTCCAGACTCTGATTCAAATTCAGCTCTGTTGTCTGGTTGCAAATGAGTGCTGCAGGATACTGCAGGTATAAGGTGGGTTCTGGGAGTAGGGAGGTAGGGCAAGATCTCGACCAACCTGAGGCTCTTATCTTTATGGTGGAAAGACCTATAGAGATCACTCTCTCTCTCTCCTCATTTAGAAGAGTTCTCTAGTTTTATTCTGGAAAGACCTGTTCTTTAAGAGTGTCAAAAGTCAATTTTCTTCATTTGTTTGTACTTTAGTTTTATGTTCCAGAAAATAGTTTATAACCCTACTGTAAGAGCAGAGAGGGAGTTGGAAAATGCCAGAAGAGCCATCAGAGAATTCTGTGAATGCCTCTTGATTCATGGAGAAAGGGTGAATTATTTCTACTTACTCTGCCTTCCCTACTAAGACTTGATATAGCCCATTGATTTCAAGTCTTCATCCTCCAGCTTCTCCAGTGGTACCCACAACACCCATGCTCATTATCAGATTTGACTCCCTGCAGCCTAAGCTAGTGCTAATTTTAAATCTAGCATCATCTAGCCAGTTCACTGTAGTGTCGCGAATATTTACTGCCAGCATTTAATTGCCTATGACATTAAAATAACTATCAAAATGCCAAGCCTGGCAGATTTAGCCTATTGTCTGTAAATGGCATTTTCACCAGTTACTTTAAAGAGCTCAGCAGCTATCATCCCTTGGGCACTAGCTGGTCTATTGTTTTGGAAAATATCAACTTCTCTCAAGATAGATACATGTTCTGCAGACTATTTTTTCTGCCTCTCTCTGAAAAAATAATTGCAATACTTTGCTTTTGAATAGTTCTCCGTACCTCACAAACATATTGATGCATGTTATTTCATTTTGTCATCACATCTCTTAAAATTAGTTACTCTATATAAAAGGTAACCATGGTTGTTTCAATTATTTGTCAAATATTTAACCCTCCTCATATATTTACTTATCCCTATTGATGTTGAGGTTGGTCATGTGATTTGCTTTGGCCAATGAATGTTTAATATCTGTGATGCAAACAAAAGCAAAAATCAAGTTTGTGGTGCTGGGATTGCCTTCTTGTGCCTCTTCCATTGTCATGTGAAGAGCTTTTCCCCAAATAGCTACAATACCTTTGGCTTAGGCCTCAGAATTCACCCATGTAGAAAAATTCTGAGTCTAAGACATAGTTAAGAGGCAAGTCTATCTCACAACTTTAAGCAGAGCCACTCAGCTGATACTGGCCAAGATCAGCTAATTTGCAGTGGATCTACAGATTATGAACATGAGAATGAATACCCATTGTTGTAACTGAGTTTCGTTACAAAGCATTATTGTTGGAATAGATGACTGCTACAGAACCTGAGTTCAGAGACGTTAGAAAATTTTCTCAACATTATATAGCTGGAAAGTGTTTAAGATGAGATTCACATCCAGATCTGTCATACTCTAAATGAATTGCTTTCCCTATCATGTAGTTCAGTGGGGCACAAATAAGAAAAGATATTCCTTGTGCACTTATTCTCTCAACATTCTTTAGTGGTATCGTGTCCAGTGGAATGGCTTTGTGGCGGCAGAACAAAAATATATATTCTTTTCTTCTGGTTCTACAGGTCAGAGTATATTCTAGATAAGGCAGGGAGCCATTTCCTTCATGCTTTGTTAATGGCAAACTTGAAACCATAAATCCACAGGTCTAGAGATTAAGGAGGGAATATATCATTGTGATTAAGAGTACAAACTTTGGAATGAGGCTTAGGTTTCAATCTTGGTTAAGCATTACATATATAGAATTTGGAATTTGGATGATTTAATTTTCCTAAATTTTAGTTTTCTAAAATATGAGCGCAGTAACTTGGACCTTACAGATTATCCTGAAGATAAATGAGCTGATATAAAAATAGGTTATGATACTTAGTAATATCAAGAGTGTGGGTTCTGGAGTTACGCTCTCTAGGTTTATATGCTTGATCTTTCACTTAATATGTGAATTTAGGTAAATTTATAAACTCTCTGTTCATTAGTTTACTTTTCTATAAAATGGGGACAAGGTTATAGCTATCTTATAGGGTTACTTCATAGATTAGATATGATAATAAAAGGTCTGACATACAATATGTACTCAATATTAGCTAGTATTTTTCTTCCTTAATAAGTACAGGATAAACAGTAGCTTTATAAAAATTGGAAAATTCTGGTAAATCAATCTCCTTGCAAAGAGATTCTTGGGTACTGAACATGAAAAGAAAATTTCCAAAGGTAGGTTTTAAAGCATAGACTCCCTAAACTAGAACCTTGAGCGAATGTTATGTGAACAGTTTTATGTTATAGAATATTATAGTGCAGCAAAGACCTCATAGACCGAGTTTTCTCCTTCCAATTTCCAGGGAAAAAAGGGGTGTTAGTGGTGCTGGTGGTGTGTGTATGTAGGAGACTCAAAGGCTTTTAAGGGCCAGATGTAAATGCATATGAAATAAGGCAATAGTGAGTTTTAGTGCTGGTAAAAATATATAAAGTAAGCCCTGCTTTAGGAAAGTCAGTTTCCAAACATTATTTTGTCAAAACAAGGCACATTACAGGCTACATTCAGCTGTGGGTCACCAGCTAAGGTTTCTCTTCTGGCGACTGAGGGAACACATTTGTTTTGTAACTCGTACTGCTAGTAGAGGGTAATGAGACATTTCTTTGTCCATTCTGATACATTGGGGATGTAAGATATTCTTGAGCATCTATTTGCATGGGCTGATTTCTACTTAGAAGAGACCATTCTGAAGGAGGTTTGTGTACAAGACAAAGGGACAGATCCTGAAAAGGAGAGGTGAGCTTGCAGTTTATTCCCCTTGTGCAGGACCACTGTGCAGAGTTGGATAGGTTGTGCACTGCACAACCCAACAAGTTCCATTCACATCAGCATCTAAGGAAAAATGGTACCAACAAGGATTGTGCATTAAATCACATGTATATGTAGTGGCCATGTAGCACAAGGGACCATATCTTTGTGTGTGTTCTTTTTAGAGATGGCTGTTTTCTGAGAAGCTCTGTGACCTGAGCAGCACCATGTGAGGCCTTGTCTAGTGGTGTGTAACACAAAAGAACCAACATGGCTTTCCTTGCTGCAATAGCACAGACAGCAGGGGATTCTAACAGGAGGCAGTGTCATCCTCTTGGGGAAGTATATCAGATAAGGAAAGGACAGTGTCAGTTTGTAAAACTATATTCCAAAATGATATGACTATTTGATTATTTTTCATCCATTCAAGTAACTTTAATGGGAGATCAGGTATTGTTTTTATCCACGTATTAAAGAAAACGTAAGCCCATATCATATCATGTCATCCATGCCATTCTGAGGCTCTTGGGTCTAGTATAGACATGACAGATTCCAGAAAATGCCTGGGGATGCAGACTTGTTCCAGGAACACATGGGAGCCTTCCCCAGAGGACTCAGAGAAATCACACTTGTCAGGGCCTGAGCTAAAGGGACAAGAATTAGGGAAATTTGAATTTGAACGTCAGTGCTATTTTCCTCTTCTGAACCTACAGGCTGGAATGTCCTGGGGAAGCAGGGAGATGTAGCCCAGATTCTTCATGCTAGTGAATGTTATATAGTTTTATATAAACTAGTTCTTAATTTTAGGAAAAATATAGACATTACCACCTTGTAACTATAGCCCAAGCTTTCATAGTAACATGTCAAATTCTACATTAACTGATTTTTACGTGGATGTGTGTGTGTGTGTATGTAGTTTTTATAAGAATCTTTGAAGCTGAATAATGTTATCTGCATTTTAGAGAAAAAACAAACTTAGAAAGATAAGCAACTTGCTCAGAGGAAAATTTGAAACCCAAGCCTGACTGACTCCAAAGCCTGCTCATGTTTACTCTAGAAAGTGATGAAAAACATCTGCAGAATAATCGCATAAGTTTAATACTAAAAATGCATTACCAAGAACTTCTTGTATGCCGAGGAAAAATTGGCTTGGCTATAAAATTTTCCCAGAAAGAAAAGATTATGCCAGAGAAACAGAAAGTGTAGGGATATGGTTGATTTTGTTTGTAGGGACCCTCTGTGCTGTTATTAAAAGAACAAGAAGCAATGGGGAAGAGGCTTAAATTGTGATTACTCAGAGCCTTCAGTGCTGGTTGACTTGATATGGTGCAGGGGACCATGTTTCAGGAGCAAGGGCCTGAATAATAGTTTTAGTGTCCCAGAAAGTTAGATAACAGAAATATTCCACCTCATGGTGGATGTGTATCTAATCACAGGAAAGAATCTTTTTAAAAAATCATTTATTTGTTTGTTTTGCACTTTTCTACTTAGCAGCTGAAAATCTTCCTAGACTGGAGCCATATTCTGCATGAATGCCAATTTCCTGTGTTTTAAAATGAATTTTTCAACAAATACTGATGTTCTAATAAGAAACTGCCCAGAATCCAGCAAAACTTCGACAAGAAAATATTTGCTTTGAAATGCGCTGAACATTCAGGATCTTATTCATCATGGGAATTGCTGAGGCTGTTGACAAACCCCAGAAGATGCTGTGAGGAAAGTATTCAGGAATATGGTTTCATCTCACCATCTACAGTTCTCCAGACAGACCCAGATGCAGGGCCTGAAGTGAATGAACTGACATTATTTCTAAAGATGAAGAAAAAAAAAACATCAGTCCACAGATGAAGTTAGCAAGTGTTTCGTCCTATCCATCCTTCGGTGAAGTCTTTCCATAAAATCAGCAGAAACGTGATTCTGTTTAGGCCTGAAGGACATGGAAGGAAAGTATATCAGGAGGATGGCAAAGATTGAGAATGATCCCCTAGGAGCTGAATATCACAAATATAGGAATTCCAATATCTTTCCTTGTCAGTGGGATTTCATAGCTTCAGGATGATAAGAGCACTAGACTGGAAGTGTATGAACCCGTCTCCAACTCCAGCTCTGCCTTGCGACAGCTCTGTGACTTTAGGCAAATTATTTTTCCTCTCTCTGAGCCTATAAAATAAGGTCCTATAAAATAAAGAGCCTTTATCTCCTTTATAAAATAAGTAAAGAGTTCTGAGTTGTCCGATATGATAGCTCCTAGCTATGTGTGAATTAAATGAAAATTCACTTTCTCAGTAACATTAGTCAAATTTATAGTGCCACATGTAGCTAGTGGCTACAGTATTAAAAGCACAGATTATAAATCATTTTTATCATCACAGAAAGTTTTTTTGAATAGTGCTGGTAGAGATGATGTATCTGGACTTTTCTAACTCAAAAATTCTGAATTCATGCCCACATACCATCTGTGTAAATCAGCATTATAAGGCATGGACTTTTGGCCCTAGAACAATAGCCCTTGTCTGCTAAACATGATAATTTGGGTGGCATTTGGAACAGAATGGGGAGGTGTTGGCTGGGATCAACATTCACCCACCAAGCAAAAGCAACAAGGAACACAATGGAAAACTCTACTAAAAAGGAATGAAAAAGAGAGCTAGTTGGCCAGATGGCACTTCTGGATTCCTATTCCCAAACCTCCCACTTGGTCAAACTGCAAGAAGGGATTAAAATGTTAGACCCAGTCCCCAGAAAACAGTGTTTTTACTGTATGCTCACCCATAACCAACTGGCTCAAGATAATTCACAATTTAGAACCTAATTGATGATATAAGAACTACATTCCAAAAAGAACCTGCCCACAGAGAAGCTAGCATCGTAGATTCAACTTCCCAGCAAGCCGTAAGGAAAATGCAACTCAGTAGCATCTCTGGGTCTCAGAACATGGTGCTCACAGTACAAATCAAGATACCTCTGACCACTTAGCTCTTATTCTTTGGACTCTTAGGTTCTATTCTTTCCTTGGACACAGCTGACTTTTAGTTGCTATTGTGGTTCTTTTTAAATTTTTGAGTCAAAGAGAGCTCTGAGCATAGAGAAGGGGCACAAATGGAAGGATATAAGGATTCAGGCCAAATGGAAAAAATTCTTGCACATTTTTCATTCTAATGGAATACAACTAAATCCACAGCTGACTCTCATTTAATCATGGCCTTGAGGTCTAGAGAGCTAGACGAATGGAAAACCCACTGCAGCACCCTTTCAGCCCAAAGTTTACATTCTCTGCTCAACTTATGTCAGCCCTTGCTCTAATAATAATAGACCGATCATGAACATTTATCTAGCACTAGTTATACACTAGACATGTTTCCAAATGCTTTAGATATATTTGCTCATTTGATCCTCACTGTACTTATGAGGTAGATATTATTATTGTCCCCATTTGACAGTATGAAGCTGAGGCACAAAGACTTTAAATGATTAGCACAAGAAGTATAGATTCTGCATTCAGAAACTCTAGTTTTAGAGTTTTCATGCTTAACCATGATGCCATATAGCCTTTCTCAATAAAATAAATTTTTATCTGAATGCCAGCTTGTAAATAGCAGAACTTCATATAAGAGAGAGTTCAAGGTTAACATACTAGAAAAGGAGGCAGAAAGAGCAGAGTGACTGTGACAGGAGTAGGGATGAGCTTGGTTGACCCTGTTGCAACCAAATCAGTGACCACAACAGTCATGCAAATCAAAACCCCGAAAAAGTCCTTACAACAGAGGCTCTTAGCTAACATGGCATTATTTAACTGGCCTCTTTACTTTTTTTCTGGTCTGGAAAGTACAACAAACTGATGTTATAAAGAGGATGGGGGCATTAAAAAGAGACCTAAAAAAGCAAGAAGTTGAGCATATGAATTTGAAATATATGGGAGGAGCCCACTTGAGACTGGGCTTGAACTCATGGTATTTGTCATCCACGAAGAGCATTTACCAAGAAATACAACAAGGTGCAAGGTACTTCTTTCAATCCAGGAAGCTGCCACCAGATGGTTAGAGAATTTCCTAGTCAATGTTAGACTGTTCGAGACACAGAGATCGGAGGAGGCTAGCTAAGAGATCAATGCACAGTCATATGCCTACTATGATTTGTCAATAAAAGAACTTTCTCCTATGAAGCAGTAATATAAAATAGTTTAATGCTTTCCCTAAGATATTGAGGGACATGATAAGTAGTAACTTATCAACTTAATTTACCCGAGTGCTTGTGACAATTTTTATTATAATCATTTTGATCTTTGGTGATAAATATTCTTAAATTTGTTTTAAGTATTCTGATGCAGAGACTTGCACTAAGAAGGTTTTATTGCCATGTCTAGTTTTCCCATCTCCAACATCTCACTTCCAACATGAAAGCTCACACTTAAGCTCATATACACACACCCTTCAATCTGAATTCAAGGAGCAAGGTCTTTAAGCATTGAGTATTTCATTTCTCAGATTCTATTATTTCTGTTTATTTCCTCTTGCAGCCTCACTGTCATATCCCTCCATTCCATAAATGAGTTCCTCTCTGGGGGCAAAGTCTACACATTTTAGATTCAGTCATTACAAGGTTTGTATCTGGTCTTGGTCACTTACTAGCTGTGTCAATATGGAATGTTTGTTAATCAAAGAGGATGGGTTTTCAGGGCATAGCAGTGATTCTGAACTTGACAGAGTAAAAACATCCTCTGGGTAAACTAGTTAACTATATTCTGATTCTTTATTTTCCTAAGTCTTTTTCCCTGTCTTTTCACAGAGTGTTCATCCCAATCCTTTTTGTTCATGCCATTATAATGACACATCTGACTCCAGATATATGTGGAATCAGACAAAGCTATAAGCTGTGTAGACCTAATAGCTAGGAAGACGATGCAAATAATTCAAAATAGAAAAAAAATAGATGAATCCCATCAAGCTATAAGGTAGCATGGATTACAGATTTCCTTGAATAGACAAAAGAATAAAATACTGATAAGATTGACATGCAGGGTGGTGGGTAATCTGCACTGTTTACATTCTGGAGTCCCTACCACACCAATTGTTAAAAGCCTGCAAATGAATTTTAATAAAGGGCCTAGACAGTTTCTCTAATTCTTATGTAACCTTCACTAGTTGAGAAGGTAAACCTAAAATCATTTAGATAACTCTTGTTAGCACATAAGGATCCTTTAACTTTAAGAAAGTTGGAAATAAATGTAGACATGCTTAAGAGAATTATGGTTTTAATATTTTGTATTAAATGTGTGCTTGATATCTTAAGAGTTTATAATATTTAAAAGAATTTTGCCTTTGAGAATGACATATCAGCTTTATGATTTCAATATGAAATGTGTAACATAATAATTGATTTTGATGTATAATTTGATGTAAAAATTTTATATACAATATGGGACTGTTTAACACAAATTTAAAATTTTTATTTTTATCAGATTAATTTATAGATTTGAAAAAGTGATTTGGGTGTTCGAGAAGTAGTTTTTTTTTTTTAATGTCTGTTATTTGAAGTTCTTAATAAGAAAATTGAATGTGCTAAATTTATAAATTGAGTTTAAAATATCCTAAACAGTTTAAATTTTAAGATTTTAAATAGGACAGAATATTAGTCAAAGTCTCTTTAAAACTGACTTATATTTTGCTAAACTTGTCCGTAAAATAAAAGATTTATACATAGAATGAAAAACAAGAAAAGCTTGTGTTAAAAACTTGTGCTGAATCAATTTTAATAAATTAATATTAACATTAAAAATTAAGTAACATCTGGATAATCTTTTCTGTTATTATATTCTAGGGAACTCCAGATCTTGCCTTAACAGGTCATTATACTTAGTTTTTTCATCTTCCTTTTGATGAATCTCCCAGAAATGATTGAGGAGTTGAATGGCAGCCAGGCTCTACATTCATCAAGAAGAGGTTAGCTTGGGGCAGATCAGGAAGAGCAGGAGTATTAATGTCACCTATAGACTAATGACTGGCAGGTATCATTTTGAGTGGAAAGCAAAAGATGTCTCCTAAGCCATCCCTAATGATGAATGGTGCTGGGTGGAGTGTTTATTTGCTTGTTAGCTACTAGGGTTAGTACAAGATGTATGCCTTCCTGGCAATTAGTTCCTGGCTAGCTTCTTGTTTCCTGAGTGGTAAATGGAAAAATCTCCTCATTGACAGAAAAAGTGTGGAAAATTGTGACCATTATTGTTTAGATCAAAAGCTAATTTGAGTTGAGTGGTTACCTTTTTTGTGGGAAATGAAACTAGTGAGAGAGAGAAGGGTATGGTTTGTATCAGTGTCCACACAAATTCATTAGACTTTTGAAGAAGAAATAGACTTATTGGTGTAGAAAATTAATATGCTTGAGGATGGAGACCTCAACTTATTTTATCTTTTGTGTTTCTTAATACATGGTTAAAACAGTGGCAAATTAACACTAATTTGTAGAAAAGCCATCTACACCACAGAGACTGGGTGAAGTTTTGGTATTAGCTGCAACTGCTCAAGGGTGTTGGACCACATGTTTCCTGATTCCTCGCTCTTACTCCCTGCCTTCGTTTCACTCATCAGAGCCAGGCTTGAAGCTAATCATGGAAAGAGTATCTCACCTAGTCGAGTGAGTTCATCCCACATTCCTCTTTTAATGCCTGTAAACCTTTCTGCTATGCGCCCATTCACTTTGGTCTCACCTTCAGGAATAAGGCTGCCAACCATGAGCATCCAATTTAAGGTTATCATTATTATGCAGATTTATAAACAGGATTTGCAAAATGAAAGCACTAAAATCAGGAGGATTCTAGCATTTAGCATAATCATCTACACAAAAAAGAAAACAGAGGGTGCTGTGGGGAGATGCTAGCAAATCAGTACTCTATGTCAGGGGTCCCCAACCTCCAGGTAGGCAGATTGTTATGGGTCTATGGCCTGTTAGGAACCAGGACGCACAGCAGTGGGTACAGTAGGCAGATTGTTATGGGTCTATGGCCTGTTAGGAACCAGGACGCACAGCAGGGGGTGAGTAGTGGATGAATGAGTGAAGCTTCATCTGTATTTGCAGCTGCTCCCCAGCACTAGCATCACTGCCTCAGCTCCACCTTAGATCATCAGGCATTATATTCTCGTAGGAGCACTGGTTCCTGGTATCAAAGAGGTTGGTGACCTCTACTCTATGGGATTTGGAGGTTGCTCCAAGGTACGCTTTAGCTACACTGGTATTGGATAGTGGATGAATGAGTGAAGCTTCATCTGCATTTGCAGCCGCTCCCCAGCACTAGCATCACTGCCTCAGCTCCACCTTAGATCATCAGGCATTATATTCTCGTAGGAGCACTGGTTCCTGGTATCAAAGAGGTTGGTGACCTCTACTCTATGGGATTTGGAGGTTGCTCCAAGGTACGCTTTAGCTACACTGGTATTGGAATTCACCATCAACCACAAAGTTTAAGCTAAGAATGAAAGGAACTTGGTTGGGAAAAAAAAGAAAAGTGTGATTACAGATGATTCGAGGAATGAGACAAATAGTATACATAGCTAAGTACCCAGAGAAAGTTCAGCAAATGCATTTTTTAGAATTTTAGAAGTACAAGACCTTTGAGAATGATGAAGTCCAAACCTGTAATTTCATGGATGAGGAGAGATTACAAGTCTTGCCCAAGGCGGTGGTTGCCAGCTTCCCAGGCCAATTTCCTTCCCATTGCACTGGGGTCTTTTGAAAAGTGATGTTCATAGAAGTCAATTATAAGCACAAAGACTGGCCTATCAGCTTGCCAACAGAACTCCCTATACTGCTCTTCCTCTGGGGTTCCACTCATCTCCCTCAGAAATGCAGAGGTCTCTTCTCATTAAATTTCACTAGCAAAAACAGGTGGTTATGCCAGGAGCCATAGTTTGCTAACTTGATTCCTTTAGACTATGCATTAAAACAGTATTTCTCTTGACTATGAAGTGGTGGGCGCTCTCCTTGGCCTCACCCTAGAGTCTCAGCCCTGCCTGGATCTACCTCTTCTTGGTAAAGAGGAAGAGATAACTAGCTCTTGTAGAGTGATCTTATACCTGGCATCTGGTAAGGTTTGAGAACTTAACTAGCCACAGAAAATTTAAATCACTCTCATGTTTTCCTTGGCAAATGTCCTGCATAGATTGTGATGATTTTATGCTCTATGTTTAAGGCTTAAGATTCTCCAATGATAATGTGCTGGCCAGGAAAATATTGCCAATTTACTTTTTAAAGTTTTCAAAATAGTAACAAAGAGAGTAAAAAACTAAAGTATTTTAATGAGTTACAGGAGGGAGGGTGGAGCTGGCCAGAAAGAAAAAACAGGAGGAGAGTTTTTTCTAAGCTTCCATGGAAAGGTCCAATTACACCCAAGAGATGATGGGGGCTCACACCAGGTGGTAGCAGTAGAAATGGAGAGAAGTCATCAGATTTTGGCTATATGTAGATATACAGCCAACAGAATATCCCAATGGATTTGATATAGGATACTAGAGAAAGAATAGAGTTGGCATTGATTCCGAGATATTGGTCTGAGCAATGAGAAGAATGAAATTACCATCAACTGAAATGAGGAAATCTCTGAGAGGTGCAGGTTTGTTAAGAAAGATCAAAAGTTCAGTTTTAGACAATTTAAAATGTCAATCAGACAACCAAACGCAAATGTTGACTAAGCAGTTGGATATAAAGCTACAAATAATAATAATAACAAAAACAAAAACTATAATACTAATAGAATTTCTTGAGTGCCAGGTATACTGCTAAGTAATTCACATGTATTAGTATTATTTTATCATCCCTCTTTATAGATGAGGTCAGAGAAGTTTAGTGTCTTAGTCTGTTTAGGCTGCTAAAAAAAAATACCATACTCTGGGAAACTTGAACAAAAAACAGTTCTGACAGTTCTGGAGGCTGGGAAGTCCAAGACAAAGGTGCCAGCATGGCTCAGTGTCTGGTGAGAACTTGCTTCCTGGTTCATAGGTAGCCATCTTCTCCCTGTGTCCTCACACAGCAGGAGGGGCAAAGGGAGCTCTCTGGGGCCTCTTTTATAAGGGCACCAATCCCATTCATGAGGACTCCACCCTCATGATATAATCACTTCCTAAAAATTCCATCTCCAAGTACCATGACATAGGGATTAGGCTTCGATATATGAATTTGGGGGGCTTACACACATTGTCTATAGTGTTAAGTAAGTTGGCCTAGGTTAGTGGTTAGTAAACTATAGCCCATGAGGTAAATTCAATTCAATACTTTTTGGTTTCTTAAGTAAATTTTTATTGGAATACAGTTATGTTCATTTGTTTATATAGTGCCTATGCCTGCTTTCATGCTACAATAGACTTGAGTAGTTGTGACAGAGACTGCATGGCCAACAAAGCCAAAATATTTACTATTAACCTTTAACAGAAAAAATTTGTCAACTTCCTTCCTAGGTGATTCATCTGGTCAGTGGTAGAATCTGATTTTGAATCTAGCCAGAGTGATTTGAGGACACACACAGCCTAGCCACTATGCTCTACTTTCTCCCAATAATATGCAACCTGTTCTAATTTTTAATGTAAAACTCAACTTTTTTTTTTTTTCTGAAAGTCATTGGACACATGTTTTTGCCTCAAATTCCAAGCTCTAGTTACCGTTGAGGTAATATAAACACATTTTCTGTGAATAATTATTAGGAGCCCAAATCTAAGGAAAATAAACATTTCTAGATGTCTCATATTTTCTTTCTTGGGATAAAAGGAGCATGATAAGGACTTCAGTTTAAAAGGTAGAAAGGGAACATTGGTAGAAACCAAGAGGAAGAGAGGTGTCAACTTGGATGGTGTGACAACCCTGGGTTCCACCCTCCAGAGAGGGCTTGACAATGCAGAAGTACCGAGTACAGACCAGGGCAAGAACTGCTGCAAGTGGCACTGTTTTTCTGCTTAAGAGTGTGAGAGAGTTCACTAATCTTGAGGTTCCCACTGAGGTAAAATTTGCTGAGACTGGCTACGTGTTCTCGAGTAAGTCACAGTGTCATCCATTCTTTACTTACAGATCCTACAAGCCAGTTCTTTAGTTATAATGTAAGTAGGCCAACACCTTGCACATGATTTGTATCATTGAAGTCCATAGTTTTGGGCTACTCTATGAGAGCCTCTTCCCTGACCCATGTCAGAGTATTTGAAAGCATAAAAGGGATTCAAGGACATTAGGAAGGTTTGCAGTGTGGAGGTCATTGCTACTAAAATCTGGGCTTGAATCGAGCAAGCTAAGAATGCCCCATGTTGGAAATGGGTGTATGAAAGAAAGCCTACATTCTCTTGAACAGTCTCTTGGTACAAAGATGGATATTAAAACTGCTGCTAGTGAAAGCTCAGAAGGAAGTAAATAACATGATAGGGAAAACTCATATTATTTTAGAAAATATTTAAATTGTCATAAAAGACTGTTGCTAGAAAAATGGACATTAAAGGGGCTGCTGCTAAAGACTCAGAAAGAAATGGTTCCATGTTATTGAAAACTGGAAAAAACAGCATTCTTGTTGTTTATTGGCAGAAAGCATAGCTGGCTTGTGTCACAGAGTTGAGTGAAAAGCAGAATTAATGACCAATGAACTTGGAAATTTAGCCGAGGAGATTTCCAAGTAACTTGCTAAAGACGCAGCCCAGTTCTCTTTACTATCTATAGTAAAATGTGAGAGGAAAGAGGTAAATTGAGAAAAGAACCATTAAGCAAAAAGGAGCCAGGATTTATGATTTAAGAAATGTTTAGCTGATTCAGATTGCAAAGGATACCAAAATGAGGAGATTCACTGTCAGGAATGTATACTCTGGAGAGAAATCCAAGGATGCCTTTTGCTAGATCCTTGAAAGAGACAAAAGGTCACAATATTTGGTCACACAGAAGGCTTTCTGAAGTGATTAGGCATGTAAATTATGGATCCCTTTAGCCATTCCAGCAGAAGTCAAAAATAGGGATGAGATTATCTGTAAAAGGCTCAGGGAGGAACATTTTATCTAATGAGATAAATCCCTGAGACATAATAGGAGACCCAAAAGATTTTTGAGGATGTTATAGCAGCAGAAATACTATTTGTTTGGACCAAAAAAGGACGAAGAGAGATGAATTTACAGGAAGTTTTTTGACTCCCCAAATTTTACAAGCAGAAAATAAGCTGATATAACTACTCAGCTTCAAACTTATACTACCCTTAATGACAAAAAGATGATTCTGTGGGCAGAGCTCCATGTCCAGAGGACAGAAACTTGGGCCCAGAGGGTGGACCCATGGATCACAGAAAAAGCAACTATTTCTGTGCCTTAAAACTGAATGGAGTTTGTCCAGTTTATTTTGAAAATTGCTTGGGATCTCCTTTTTTTCTTTTCATTTTCTTGTTTAGGGGATGAGAATATATATAACTGTTATCCTATGCCTGTCCCACCATTTTATTTTTAGAGTAGATAGCTTGAGTCTTGAGTGCTATAGGTATACAGTTTGAGAAGAATTTTGTGCCAAGATGAAATATGTCTGGACTCTCATTCATACCTAATTTAGATGATTTAATGATGAGATTTGGGACTATAGAGCTAATGAGATTTAGATGAGATTTTGAATTTGAGTTAATACTCTATTGGGTTGAGACTTTTGAGGACCTGGGGGTAGAGTGAATTCATTTTATGTATGGAAAAGACACAAATCATTGTTACAGCTGTAATAGGAAACTAATACATTGAGTTATTAAAATATTTTTTTAAAGACCCTGTATTTCTTGTTGATTTGCTTTTTGCTGCTTTCAGTGACAACTATTTGAA
This sequence comes from Pteropus alecto, assembly GCF_000325575.1. Taxonomy (NCBI): domain Eukaryota; kingdom Metazoa; phylum Chordata; class Mammalia; order Chiroptera; family Pteropodidae; genus Pteropus; species Pteropus alecto. Next base: position 2,506,223 of record NW_006431210.1, read on the forward strand.
AATGAATGTAAATAATTCAGGAAGGAATTCTCTTTTCCTTAATTATTCTCTTAACTGAATGTTGGCTCTGGACTAAAGTATTCAGAGAAGTATTTTATTTACTGTGGAGGGATGTGTGTGTGTGTGTGTGTGTGTGTGTGTGTGTGTGTGTGTGTGTGTGTGTGTGAGAAAGGGAGAGACAGACAGAGAGAGAGAGAAGTAAGTTCTTTATTCTGTCATTGTGATTGAATTTAGCAGTATCAGGAAATCCATGCATTGGATTCCTTCCTTTAGGTTGAGATACAGTCCCTGACAAATCATTGCCAAAATTTCATGACACAATACCATCCTTATTTTTTAAAATATTCAGCCACATTTCTCTTTAGCCTGTGGTTTTCCAGTCACACATACAAAATGATAGCTTTAATCATTTTTGCTTGACAGTTATAAATCCTCAAACCTAGACCACATCTCAACAAAAAGGAAGCTTTCAAGAATGGTCAATCTTGTTGATTTTATGTTGAGAAAATTAAACTGAATAGGGACTTCTCTTGGTAACTAAGAGAAAAGCCTTATTGTTTCTTCAGGCTTGAGATATTAGTGATTTAAGCTGATAATTTATTAAACTCTTGTTGTTTTGATACATTTATAAAAACACAACTCAGCCCACAAATGAATACTGAAAATTCCACACTCTGTATTCCAAAGTGCTATTGACTATTCTATTGTAAAGTGCTGTAAGTCACTTATACAGATAAATATTTAGGGCTCTTCTGAGACCTATAAAAATGACAATGGCCATCTAACATTGAAATCCAAGATATGAGGCTGAGTCCAGTTTTCTGAACTTACAGGGAATTTAAATTAAAATTTCCCGAATGATAAATTGTTGCTACAATCAATTCAAGGATAAGAAAAATAAAGAATCAGCTACTTTGTGTCAAATGAGATAAAAACAAAACAAATTAATGGCATTTCATTTTTACTTCTCACTCAGGAGTTATGATGAATTTGTAGAGACAACATACCTCTTGGTCAGCCAAGAAAAGGAGCTCTGGCTTCAGATGCCCACAGGCCTCAGGATCGCACACTCATTTCTGAATAGCTGGCCGGTGAATCAGGATTCTTGGTGAGGTAATTACAAAGAAAAAGGGGAAGGGGAACCTTTTTCTCAGCCATTTGGAGTCCTGTTAGTTTGTATAGAGCAGAAAATCATCCAAACTTTATTCGATTATTTTTTCTTAAAGGTGGTCCAGCTTTGTGAAGGCAGAATACTATCAAATAAAAGGAGTTTAATATTCTCGTATATGTACAGAATAATGCTCTTGTAAGAAAGATAGGAAAAGATGATTATATCTTCCATTAATGAATTTTGTTTTTCTGTCCTGTAACCAAAAATTTTTTACAAAAAGGAATAATAATAATAATAATAATAATAATAATAATAATAATAATAAAGAGCTTATGACCACAGTCTTCTTCTCATTCATCTCTGCTCGTTTTTGCTTGGGCATCTCGTGCTGCTTAAATATCAGCTAGACACAGATCACTCTGAAATATAATCTCCAGCCCAAACCACTCTACTTAACTCCATGCACAGGTGTCCAACTGCTTATTAATAAGACCTATCTGAATGATGCACAGATTTCTCAGACTTAGCAGGCCCAAAGCAGAAATAATCTTTTTTTCCCCTACGAACCTACCTCCTTTTGGCATTTGCCATCTTGGTGAATGGCACTACCATGCACACAATCGACAAAAACAGAAAACCCAAAACCAGAGTAAACTCCTGTGTCTCCTTCTCACTTCTCATATCCAATTCATCACTGTGCTCTTTTCATCCCATATGTGCAGCATACCTTAAATCCATACTTCCTTCTTCATTCCCTGTGCCACTGCTAATTGCGATCTCTGGAAATTTCTCCTTTGAACTAGCTCACTAGCACTAAAAGATCCTATTGACCCATGTCACCACCTCTATTCTACCATTTGTACAACCACCAAAACTGATTTTTAAAAATTTTTTAAATCAGAATTTTTGGGGAATATAAATAAAATTCATATACAGTCTCATTAGAAAGAAAAACAAAAACAAATATAGAAGTACACATAATAAAATCTTTTACATTTCCCACTCTACTCTCATTCCAGAACTAACTGTTATTAACATATTAATAGTGTCTTATTGGACTTTTTTTTAGATACCCATATAAATATGCACTGATACACATAATTGTTGCTATTTAAACATAAATGAAATTATAGTATCTTGTTTTATAACTTGGTGTTAACAATGTTTTAGAGATTATTCAATATTAATATAATAATATCTAACTTGTATTTAGCAATTATCATGTGTTAAAAATTGTTCTAAGTGTTTCACATATATTACCTCACCTAATTATCACACTATCTCTGCATAGTTAGAACTATTAATAGTATCCCTATTTTACACATCAGGAAATAGAGGCATATAGAAGTTAATGAACTACAGATAAAAAAAAAAGAGACTTAAACAATAAACTAATTTAGCTAGGTTGAAGACAATAAAGTCAATTTAGATTTCTGTATACCAGTAACAAATAGAAAATATTAAAATATGCAATAGAATGAAAAAATCAAGTAGCTAAGAATAAATATAACATCTTGCACCAAAAGCTATAAAATCTAATTGTGAGAAATTTTAAAATACCTAAATAAACAGAGAGATAAATCGTTTCAGGAAGATTCAATTTTGTAAAAAAAATTAAAATTCTACACAAATAGATCTGCAGAATCAATATAATTCCAAATAAAATACCACAGGCATGTGTGTATGTGAGTAAATTGACAAGATGATTTCAAAGTTTACATGCGAATGCAAAAGGCCAAGAATAGCCAAAACAATACAAAAAAAAAGTCCAATTCTGGACAACTCTTATAGTTAAATATTAAATTCATTGTAAAGGAATAGGAATTAAGATGTTATAGACAGCAAAAGCAGATGTCACAGAATAAAGAGCTCAGCAACAGACTCATACTTATACAGTCAATCCCCTGATTTATGAAGAGGGTGCCACTGCAGAGGAAGTAGGAAAGGATGGTCTTTTCAATAAGTGGTGCTGGGACAGTAGAATACTCCACGAGAAAACGTAATCCTGACAATATATTATAACATACACATGTGCATATGCACACACACACACACACGCACCCTTGATTGCTAGAGCCACAACATATAGCAGAAGCACCTAAAAAGGAGGATTTTCACACTTTTGAGGGGCATGTGGAGGGGCAGGTCAAGTGGCAGAGGAATAGTCCCTTGAAAGGATGAAGAACGAGAGACAGAGCTAAAAAGATAAAAGAAAACAAGAAAATATATAACATGTTCCTTCCACATCATTCTTTGAGTTTTCATTAATATTTTTAAAGTTAGAAAATTCTGAGTATGATTTAATTTCTCATGGAAAATGGCAACAGACTTACACCTGCTTACTGGTTGGCACGGGTCTGAAACAATGTGTACACTAATGCATGAAGGCAAAGTCAGAAAAAATTAAGAAAGAAGTATTGAAAATTTTGGAAGGATTCTGAAATGAAATCACAATTTGAGATTAATCAGGCTTTCCATGGAGGCCATAGCAGGAGGCCATAGTAGATGTTTAGACTCCATTCACAGGCCCAGCTATCACATTACTTAGCATAAATTAGGCACTCAGTATATGTATGTTAAACTGAATCACTGCTTGGAAACTGAGGATAAGAGAGCATTCCATTCTCTTTTACAATGATCAGTGGATTCTGGGAAATATCCTAGATGATGCAATGGACAAATGAACCATCAGTTTACAACTTCAAAAAGTTTTAGATTCCTGTTCTAAGCATGACACAGGCTGCTGATAGGCTGTTTGAGTGACCGAAGACCCATGGAAAGGGGGTGATATAGTAGAGAGTTTTCTTTTTCAGATGTAGGGGTTCTTTCAGAGAGTAGATAGGTGCTTGCACTACCTAACTTTCCACCAGATATATTCTCAAGGTGCCTTCCGCCTTCTGTTTTCTTTGGCTTGAATATTCATGCATCCACTCATTTATCTAGCTAATTTCAAACATTGTAGAATGTAATTAACCATTAAATCGGGCATACAAACATAATAAAATGTGTATTTGTAGCTCATTCTTTGGGTTACTCCAGAGACAGTCATTGAAAATGATTCTCTAAACTCTTGGGTCTTTTTTATTTTTTTCTTTTAATAACACAGGTTTTCCATCATATGAGTTTTAGGGTATAAAAATGTGTCCTCCTTTGCTTCAGCCTTCAATTTGGATGTTGTAAGTAAATGATTCTCTAAATCTCCCCAAAAGAATTATGGGCTAACCCAGCGGTCTCCAACATTTTCGGCACCAGAGATCAGTGCTCCTATGAGATCTAATGCCTGATGATCTGAGGTGGAGCTGAGGCAGTGATGCTAGCGCTGGGAAGCAGCTGCAAATACAGATGAAGCTTCTCTTGCTTACTCACGCTCACCTCCTGCTGTGCGGCCCCTGTTCCTAACAGGTCACGGACTGGTACTGGTCTGTAGCCTGGGGGTCGGGGACTCCTGAGCTAATTTTTAAGTTGAAGCCAATAAATTGATTTGTTTGCCCCCTTAAAGATTTTGAGTTATCTATAGAAAGCTTCCCTTGACATCCAATACATTTACGTCTAAGTATTTCTACAAGGAAATATTCTCCACCTTGCTCTTATTGCTACTCTGAGATGGAATAGAAAGGGAGGAGTTTACAGATGGGGAATAGGAAGGACACTGAGGCAGAGCTGTCAGTGACATGTGGAGGTGTCAGCTGCTCTGGTGGAAGTCACAAGTCGTGGTGAATAGTTCCTGCCCCCCATTCTAGGGAACCTCTCCTAGAGTCACATACTTAGAACCAGTGTTGAAAGGGACTTGGTATTACCTTTAGTATAAGAAATAGCTAGATAAAAGCTCTTAAAGATATCTAAGTATTGATATATAGAACTTAAATTCAATTTCCAAAAGTTTTACTTATGTTAGAGAACAATACAATCAGATCTCAATTTTTGGTCTATACAGATAGCCACATTTGAAGTAACCGATATACTAAGGCCTCTGCCAATCATACTAGAATCTAAATACAGATCATGAATAGACAGAATTATTAAAAGTTATACTAGCTGGATATTAATTAGGTAAGTAAAAGTTTAGGGAAGGAGGATGGATTACTAAAGGTAAAATATAGACAATCTTGAAAATTTAAAATAATTCATTGCTGGTTAATAGGTAAACAGCTTAGGCTCATGTTAACACATTTCTTCTCATCCTAAAACAAAGCTTTAGTAACACTCAACTTTGTTTCATAAAGAAGTGTTACCATATTACAATCTCCCTTGTTGGGCCAAACAGAATATAAATTTTTTACTTGTGAAGTTTCAAGGAAATTGGGCAGTCTTAGGAGTTTTTCTCATGTTTACCACCCCTTAGAATGACAAAGAATGGTAGAACAAAATGCTATGGTTTCACAGAGAGATAGGCAAATATCTTCCAAGATATATGATATCTAAGAACTAGAATAAAAGCTGCAATGCCTTCTCCCATATGTTCTGATAGTGTGCCTCCATCCATAACAATTTAGGTCGTAGGCGTGTTTGAAAGGAAGCTGAAAATGGGGGTAAGTGTGAAATCTTGTCAGTTAAGTATATTTCTCTTTCTTATATGATTTTTACTGAGTACATCTACCAGGTGCTAGATGGGACCTACCTCCTAGAATATCTAATAGAGCAACATTAAATCAATAAATCTCCTAAGATACTGTAAGCCACATAAATCCTCTTCATCTTTAACTTGCCTCAGCTCTGCAAAAGACTACTGAAAAGTGAGTTAGAGTACTGCTATTAATATCTATGAAAAACACCACACATAATTATTGATTTAAAAGAGATGAACATGAAGGAACATGGAACAATATAACATAACCACTCTAGGACAGGACTGTTTCCTGCCTCCTGGGCTGGACTGCTCTTGAAGTTTCAGTCCTTTCTGACTTGAGACACTGCTCACTCTTTTATATCAAGCATCGAGCACATTCAGAGTACCTGGTGGCTGTTCGATTACCATTTGTTAAAATGTAGATTAATTAATTACTTAATTAAATGATTATAAAGTCAGACAGCACATTCACACTTAGAAAATGTATAAAATGTAGGCAATGAGACTTGCAAAACTCATATTACTGAGGGGGAGTGTCGTTGGAGAAGGACATAGATAAGAAATATGTATATCAGATCTACAATAAAAATTAAGCATCATTTTCTTTAATAAATACTAATAAATGCAGATTATTTTTCTTAAATGAACTATAAAAGAAAATAGATGCCAAATGAAAAAAAAAACAGTATAAACACAAGCAATAGAAATAAACATGTGCAAATAAATTTATAAAGAAAATAGTTAAACAACAAGGTGATGATGTTATATCCAAGAATAATAAAAGAGCTTCAGTGAAAAATCATAACAGGTCAAGGACCAATAAATAGCTTATTATATACAGTGGCAGTAATTTTAAGTAGGTGCTAGTGCCTAAGTGCGTTCCAATAAATGAACCACTATTGAAAGTAGAATCACTATCTACTAATTTGACAACCATCGGAATACATTAGCCAGTTGATAGGTGTTAGTCAAACATAAAACAAAGTACCGTGCCCCTAGCAAATTATTGTTAGCAAATTCCACTGTGGATCTCTAAAATGAGACCAACGTAAAGTCAAAAATTGCATTTTAAAAGTGTTATGGACTTCCACTTCCAAAAAGGGTGAATAAAATCGCAAGTTATCATTGCTTACATCCCACCACAAAGAAGCTAGATAAGCTATTGAATCATAACTTTTTTCAAAAATGTCAGAGACCTGAGGATGCAAAGAAACCTAAATCAACTAATTTCTAGAACATGATAATTCATTCTTAGTAATGAAGCAACTCATGATCATTTTCATGCCTTGTGAAGCAATGAAAGAAGGTGGAATGTCCTTTAAACATGGATAAAGAGAACAAGAAAAAAATTTTAACAAACTTTTAAAGTCACATGTTGGATGATGATAAAAATTGGAATTCTAAGCAGCCCCAACTACAAAGCAGGCTGCACACATTCACCAATTTTTTTCATTTACTCCATGTGATAATATGCTGAAGGCTGGACGCAAACGAGAGAGCTGCAATAAATCCCTCTCTCCAAAGCATGTGAATGTGCTGCCTGACTTCATTATCATTTTATTCATTCACTCATTAATTCACTTATCTTCACCAAAAGCACCATATGCAGCCTTCCAAGGCTGGAGATAGGGCAGCAGAATAGATCTTCCTAAGAACAGAAAGACAATGGTGGCATTGGAGAACAAAGGAAATCCCTCAGCTATCAAGAGAGCAAATGACAAAAAACTAAGCTGTAATTTGAGTGATATGACTGGTTTAGAAAGCTGGCAGCAGGGCTATAAAACATAAAGAGATTTCTAGAAGCTCAAAAGATGCTTAGATCCTAAGCCCTGCTAAAGAGGAAGTCCATGTCCTAACATCAAAAATATTCTAAGCAAATGGTGAACTAAACCTACCTAAAGTTATAACAGAGCTCAGACCTACCCAAATTACAGATTAAATTAGCCAAACTCCCAATACCAGCAATCCTATAGAAAAAGATGCAAGCCCTTCTTTGAGAAATAAATATTTATTTCTCTACAAATACAAGGATCAACATAAATCAGAGATTATGAGACACATAAAGAATCAACTAAATGTGACCATGGTGAGGCAAAGATACTCTCAATATAAATAGCTCCAGAGGTGAACCAGTTGTTGGAATAATTGGAAAAAAATTAATAACTGTGAAGACTATATTAAAAGATCCATTGTAAAAAGTAAACAACATGCATTAATAGATAAAAAAAACTTTAGCAAGTGTGTAGAAATTATAAAATGAACTAAAGGCAAATGTTAGCAAGGAAAATACATTATCAGAAATGAAAAAGTCACTTAATGAAATCAAGAGCAGATTGGACAAGGCAAGGAAAACAAAAAAGAATCAGACACCTGAATACAAGTCAATAGTTTATTCAAACTGAAATACTAAGAGAAAAAAACTTAAAAGAAAACATAAGAGAGCATGATCTGTGAGACAATATCAAAAAGTCTACTTATAAATAATTGGAGAAGCAGAAGATGAGAAGAAAAGGAAGCAAAAGGAATATTTGAAGAGATAACTGAGTATTTGTCAAATCTTATCAAAGAAATCAACCCAGAGATCCAAGAACTAATATCATGTAAACCTTAAGCAAGATAAGTGAAAAGAAAAGCACTCTAAATCATATCATAGCCCAACTGCAGAAAACCAAATATAAAGAGAACGTTATAACAATAGCCAGAGAAACATGTTGATTACATTCAGGGCACAACGATTAAAGTGATGGCTTACTTATCAGAAACAGTATAGTCCAGATAGAAATCATCTTTTAAAATACTGACAGAAATATGTTAACCTCAAATTCTATATTCATTAAAAAATAACATTAAAGAAGGAAAATGAAATAAAGACATTTAAAAATAAATAATAGCTGAGGGGACTTATCAACGACAAACCTGCACTGTAAGAAATATTAAAATAATTTCTTCCAGCTGGAGAAAAATTATAGCTGGGGAATATTTTTAGATCTTCAAGAAGTGATGGAGAATACCATAAAGTAAACTTTTCATCATATTATGTTTGTGTTGTGCGTGTGTGTACAGGCACAAACAAGTACACATATACGTATGTACACACATACATATTTATACACATGCATACATTTCTCTAAAACTTCATTGACTGTTTAAAAAAATAGTAATGACATTGTTAGATTTATAGCATATGTAGAAGTAAATATGAGACATAATAACACAAAAGGGGAGGTAAGTGCAACTGTGATACTGTTAAATTATTAAATCGCTTTAAAAGAGAATTATTATTTAAAAGTAGACAATTATACATTTAAAAATGCAGATTGTAATCTCTAGAGCAATCACTAAATAAATAATACCAAGAAGCATCATTAAAATATCAATATAAAATGAAACAAATACTAGCAAAATTAGTTTCTCATCCAAAAGACAGCAATAAAAAACCAGCATGGAAACAAATATATGAGGCCAAAAGCAAACACCCACATGGTAGGCTTAACTCCAACATATAATTAATTATATTAAATATAAATGGACTGAACAATTAAATCTATGACATACTAAATAAAAAAGCAAGTCTCAATTATGTCGTTTACAGAAAACACACTTTAAATATGAAGACCCCAGAAAGGTTAAAAGTAAATAATGGAAAAAGATACACCATGTAAATTCTTAAGCATAAACCGGTGTGGCTGTATTTGTATTAGATGAAGTAGACTCCAAGGAAAAGGGTAATATTAGAGATAAAGAGAGATGTTTCATGATAAAAAGGTCAATTCATTTAAAAAAAAAAACATAATTTAATATATACAGCTAATGTGCATCTAATATAAGTCCAAGATCAAGGTGCCAGTTGATTTTTGGTGAGAGTTACAGCTAATGTGCACCTAATGTAACTCCAAGATCGAGGTGCCAGTTGATTTTTGGTGAGAGTTCTCTTCTTGGCTTGCAAATGTCCACCTTCTCACTGTGTCCTCACTTGGTAGGGAGAAAAAGCCTGGGTTCTCTGCTGTCTTTTCTCATAACGACACCAATCCTGTTGGATCAGGGCCCCACCCTCATGACCTCATTGAACCTTAATTACTTCTATAAAGGCCCTGTCCCCAAACACATTTACACTGGAGGGTTAGAGTTTCAATATATGACTTTGGGGAGGAGGATAGGAACATTCAGTCCATAACAAGTAGTAATGAATGTTTCTTTTTAAAAAGAAGACTTGACTTCATTGGAGAGGAGTTGTTGATTTTGTTTGTTTTGTTGTGGTTTTTATTTTAAAGATACCCTCTCATGGAATATCAAATTAGATGAAGTAAATGAAAAAAAAAAAGTATAATTCTGCACCTGGAAAAAAAAAACTTGATATGTGCTGGGAGATATTATTTATTTTTTCCAATACGAAACAGACAATTTAGCAAATGGAAAAGTTTATGTAACAGTCCTTAAATTATGAAGATGTGATTAATTCCAAACATTTGTAACAATTGTATTTCAGGAATAATGTTTTAACATCCTGCCTCAAAATATAGGAGTAAAATAAGAAAAACACCAACTAAACCAAATAATACATTTCATTTTGAAGAAAATGGAAAACTGCCTGGCTGTAATGAGAAATAAAGACTTCATCAGACATTGGACTGAAAAGATTCAGAGAAAAAATTCTATGGGAAGAATCTGTTTTGGAAAAAAAAAATAATCTGAAGTTACATACCGGCTGTTCTTTACTCTTAAAATAGATCTCAATTTCAAGAAGAAAATAGCCTCTTTTTCTACTATTCTATCTAGGATATTCAGGGCACACACTACAAGACTGAAACTATGAACAAAGGACTTGGCTCCTGACCTTTCATACTTTCCTTAGGAAATGTATTTTCTGCTTGTAGATTACCTAGGGTGTAATCAATGACAAGTAATAAATATAGGCATATGTACTGAAAACAGTATTGCTCTCAGTTAAAAATTTGGTGTGTAGGTATATATGGGCCATAAGAAATCAGTTTTTCCCAGGTAGATCATTTGTTTCTCAACCTCTAAAGCAGCAAATATTTTAAAATAATTCTTCTGTATACATTTTGGCCCAATATTTGTGAAGTATGTTCCTTTTTTCCTCTAGTTTTATTTGATCCCCAATACCTGCCTCTGTTTATAAGAAGAGTTTCTAAGGTCTTCATTTTAAAATAAATTCAATGTTGGGATCAGCACCATCTTTGAGCTTAAATATTGTTTTTTCTGGAAATAAAGATAAGATCCAGTTAAGAGAAGAGAAAGTTACAATCAGGTTGTTCAAAATATACTTTCAAATATTCTTGGGAAAAATTTCATCAAAAATAATTATAATGAGTCTTTTTGATAAAATTTGATTCCTGTGCAAAAGTTATAAATATATTTTAAAAAACAAAAAATAAAGAAGTCTATTGTGTATTGTTATGGTCTTTAGTAGACTGAGGGGCCTAAATAGATCATAATTCATATAGCAAATTTAAGAAAATTAACAACCCATTATGTGTAGTAGATACCATTGGTGTCCAACCCAGATTCCCCAGCACTTCCGACTCAGTGTAAGCCTGATACACTTCCAACTGCATCCCTGCTTCACTTGAAGCTTTTCCCTAGCTCTTGGAGTTCACTTTGCTGTCTCACTTTGCTGGCAGGTTGGATGTGCCAAGGAGATAATGCTTTCCTGGAGCAGCCCTCCACTAGTGCAAGATTAGAGTCATTGTAGGGATACCCCAGCTCACTCACACTTTGGGAAGGATGACTCTGAGGTATAGTCTACACTGGTTCCACAATCCCAGAAGAATTAAGCTCTATCTACTCACAGTGGGAACTTGACTGATATTACCTTTTTTATTGGCTGCCTTCCTCCTCCATCTCACTTCCTCACTCCTCTTTAGTGTTTTCTGGGATAAATAGGTTTTTAATTCTTTAATCCCTGTCTTGGGGTTTTCTTCTGAGGAATTCAAACAAAGATATCGTGAACCCATTGCTTATCTACTCTGCAATTCTTCAGGGATTTAATTTTCACAAATGGAATGAATGGGCAATTTTTGATGTCACTTCTAAAATCAACACTTTTAATGGCTGAGCCAAAAAGGCTTAACCAGTGAGACTATATTGCAAAAGGTCTATAATACAGCAGATTTAATTCAATTTCAGCCTGCCATTCACATATAGCCTTTTTATTATGGCACTCCAAATGTCAAGGGCTTCTGAAGAATTCTAGCATCTTATTCCTGGGAATTATAAGCCTTGATTCTGGATTCTGAGGGCTAAGAGGAAAGTTTGCTGAAAGACTGAATATTTAATGTAATCTCCCTGTTTTCTCCCCTTTGACTTTACCTGTTGTGTGTCTAAAGCTTCAAGGCTCTCTGTTTCTATTTTTCCTGACATTGAACCTCCATTTTTTTCAGGGATGGAGAGAGATGCCTACAGAGGTAAGAATGGTAAACACCTTATACATTAATTTAACTAATATTCCTCTTTTAAGCCCCATGCCTTTATCTATACTCCATTGGTTCTCCAGTTCCTGGACGTTCCAGAGTGGAGCAAGTAACCTTGATTTCTCCTTAGCATCTATCCTCTATGCTCTTGGGTTTTAGCTTCTTCTGCCATGTCAGCTGAGACCACACATCTCCTACTGTTGCTCTCCTCTCCAGTTCTCTTTGTCCTTGTAACCACATTCCTTTCTTGTTTATTTCTTTTATGTCATTCTTTTGGGAATTCAAGATGGAACAGAGAGAAACATTTGGATGAAAACTATCACGTTTCACAGAAGCTGAAAATCATTTTTGTTTGTCTGTTTATTTGTTTGTTTTTTCAAAGAAATGTGGGTAAGATTATCAAGGCACCACGAGTTCCACAGTCCTTCCAGTTTTGCAAAGAGCATGCTCTGAGAGTGTGCTATGCTATGGGATTTCTCTACAGAGAAGTTTTCTTTTTATGAGAGAAGATTAAAGACCTGAAATAAGAGTCTGATTTACTTTGCTGAAAAATCATGTCAAGACATAAAAGCCCTTCACATTCTTGTGGAAGCTGTGTTTTCTTTCTTTCTTTCCTTTTTAATCAGTAACATGTAGTTTCATTTAATCTGCATAAGTTTCACATATTTGGTGTCAAATGTTTTTTTTTTTTATTTTGTTTTGCTTTTTGCCTTAAAGGAAAAATAAAAACATTAAGAGTTTGACATCTATTCACATGGCGAGTCTTAGAATAATCACTCAGAGTCAGTGGACTAGATCGGCAGGACCGTTTTAAAGTCAAAGTTCTGAAAAACACTGAAGGCCAAGAATAAGAACTAGACAGAGGTGTATTTAAAATGATCTAAGTTAATAAAAATTAATATATGCCTAAAGAAGCATGAACCTATAATGTAAAAGAAGGAAAAAAAAATCATTACCTTAAAAATAGAGTGACCATGTGTGTGTGTGCACGCTTGTATGTCCAGTATAGCTTACAACCAATGGCAACCAAGACCCAGATCAGAAGAAATGCTTTAAAGCACTTCCTTACCACTAAAATCAAAAGTCTACCATGTTTTTTATCCAAGAATCTCAAAAAAAGCATGTGACTTCATTCTATATCAAAGGAGGAAGTTGCATATCTTAAATTTGATTTAGATTTGGCATATCAGAAGAATAAAGAAATTGTTTCTCCTGAAGAAAACATAATGAATTTGCAAGATATATAAGTATTAAAATGTAGTTAATATTGAAATTCCTGTTCCACTTCCTAAGGGTTGCCTGAGTCACCAAATATAGAAATATTTGATTTTTTCATCGCAACTGCTGCAACTAAGATAACAAATAATTAACTGCCAGGGGTTTTAGCCGGTATTTAGCCTTTCACTGTAGTATGGATATATTATGGCTACATTAACAATAGCTAAGTGGTACGTTGTGTTCTATATGCCAGGGGAAAGTGGTTCGATCTCGGTGTGCTTATTTTCCTTTTGATTTCTAATTTCTTTTGGTCATTTGAAATGCCTGTAGAGTATAGTAGTGGGGAAAATAATACAAGGTAACTACTGTATATCTAAAGGCTCCAAATAGTATATTCTTCACATAATGTCAGCAATGAGCTGAAATGTACAAGAAAACATTAGAACTGGCATATTCTAGCTTCTTCCCTCAATTGCCTGTGCTTGAATTGCAAAATTAGAGAAGCAAAAAGGAAGACACTGTGTTTTACATTTTATATTAAGAGTCTTAGAATAAAAGCAAATACTAATTATTTTCCTGCAATATTCAGTTGCAGAGTAAAATGAGGCATTTAACATCAGAGAAAAGAAGGAGTAGGTTCATAATAGATAGATAATAGGTAAGTATGTAGGTATGTAGGTAGGTAGGTAGATAGATAGATAAATAGATGATAGATGATAGAGAGAATATAAATGTCTCTTGTAGTTTATAAATAAATGTTCTTAATAAATCTAAGAATTTAAACAGAGAAATTGCTTAGAGAAATGCTCCATTGTTCCTAATTTACTTGATTATTTAAAAAATAAACTCTAACTTCTGCTTAAAATTTAGTGACTTTAAGTGATTTATTAAGAGGTTTGGTATAGTGATATGCACCCTTGAGTTCTTTCATGAGACTTTTTTTTAAGAATTAGAGTTGCCAACTATGGATAAGGGCCATCTGATGCTTAAACAAGCCAGCGAGAAAAAATATACCAAGAGAAGATTATTGCCATCACTGTGACTTGTTAAGAGATGTGTCTGTTTTAATTAGGCCATCTGGTAATATCAGGAGTCAGGTAGCAGATGTATATGCACTGTATAGAGCTTCAAAAGAAGTCTTTTCCTGTGAAAGACCTCAAAGTTTATCCAGTAGGCATAATGTGTACATGCCAGAGTCAAAGGTTAAACAGCAGCTAAAACCCATGGCAGGGAACACATTTAGCCAGTCAAATTTAGCAGATTCATGAGTCTAAAGAAATAGTGATTTTAAGTCACTAGATTTTGAAGTGATTAGTTGCACAGCAACAGATAATAGGAGCAGCTACTAATTATCTATCCATGATGACCAATTAGTTTAATATGCAATGGTATAAAATAAAAGCTTGGGATCAGAAATATAGCTTTCAGAATTATTGACATGTTAAAAGATAGCCATATCTCCTCCATAAGTCATTCTTAATCACAACATTGAAGAATCCATTGAAATTTCTCTTTCAAGTCTAACTCTACTGAGCTTTCTTGACCATTAAAATCCTCAGAAAACATACAGACACACATACACAAGACTCTAGTGCCTTTGTGCTCTACAGTTATGATTTTAAATCTATTTTTCATGAACCTAGAAATGAAAATTTAAGAGTAACCAAGACAAAGTTAGTTTTATTAAAAAAAAAAAAAAAACAAAACACCTGCAAAGTAAGAATTGGAATGAAAGGAATAGAAGTTGGAGAATGCAGAAATCTTTGTGCAAACAAGAGATAGAGAAGAAGAAAAGGAGGGGCAAACAGAAAAGATGGTAACAAAAAGTAAGATGTGGTTGAAAATAGTTCATTATCCTAAAAATAAAGTATTGTGAAAGAAAAACTTAAGTATCTTTTTCAGGTGACTTTAAGTGATAGAGATCAGAAGAAATGCTTTAAAGGTGCCTGGAAAGAGTTAAAATTCTAATCTAATCACCTTGCTTCTCTTGTAATAGTCACTG